>NC_042618.1:26746896-27046896 GCF_901001135.1 Rhinatrema bivittatum | reverse complement strand
AGCATTCCACTGAATCTTTAGCCGGATAAATTATCCGCTCGCCTTACTCAGCCCTAAACGAGAAGGATCATTTCATAATCTTTATCCCAGGAAAAATACAAAGAATACAGATAAAATGATTACAAAAAATGAAGAAAACCCTAACTTGCCTACAAAGCACCATGCATATGTTTAGATCAGATTGTTTTTATTTGCGAGTTTATAGATCATCTTCCCCTTAATATCCAATGGGCCGATACAGCACAGTGTGCTCCGACGGAGTGCACTGTTAACCCTCTATTGGACGTGCGTTTTCGACGCACTAGCGTTACCCCTTATTCAGTAAGGGGCCGAAAACGCGCGTCCAACCCCCCGGAACCTAATAGCACCCGCAACAAGCAAATGCATGTTGATGGCCCTATTAGGTATTCCCGCGCGATTCAGAAAGGAAAATGTGCAGCCAAGCCGCACATTTTACTTTCAGAAATTAGCGCCTACCCAAAGGTAGACGCTAATTTCTTCGGCACCGGGAAAGTGCACAGAAAAGCAGAGATAGGTATTTTATAAAGTACTTAATTTCATGGTGATATTAAGTCGGAGGTCCCGAAAGTTACCAAAAGTAAAAAAAAAAAAATTGAAGTTGGCCCGCGGCTCGTGGGTTGAAAACTGGACACTCAATTTTGCCGGCGTCCGGTTTCCGAACCCATGGCTGTCAGCGGGCTCGAGAACAGACGCCGGCAAAATTGAGCGTCGGCTGTCAAACCCGCTGACAGCCACCGCTCCGGTCCAAAAGGAGGCGCTAGGGACGTGCTAGTGTCCCTGGCGCCTCCTTTACCTGTTTTTACCGCCGGGCCTAATTTGCATACTGAATTGCGCGCACAGGAGAGTGGCCTGTGCGCACGCCGGGAGAGCAGGCATTCGCCCGCTCTCCTGCGGACTTTTCTGTATCAGCCCGCAAGTTTGTACTGAAGACAAATTACAATTCAGACACAGGTGTTGGGTCCCTGCAAAGAGGGTTTACAAGCTGGGCGATCAACCTTTAAAAGTGTATGGGAAACACCATTTGCGCACATAAGGGGCCTCGCAGAGATTTATGGCGGGAGCTGCACAGTTTATAAAATACAGAGTGTCATGGCCCCAGAAATATGTATTATATGTTTGAGTATGCGCATACATTGGTAATGCAGAACGCATTTTCTCTCTACCCATTTTCTAACATTGCATGCATATATTTCATGCACATCATAAATATAACAATGTGCATGTAATAACCCAGAGTTAAATGCAGAGACAGGTGTTTTATAAAGTACATGTGTACTCTGCTGATGAAAATACTTGCTTGTGCATGTACTTGGATCCACCGGTTCACCAATACCTCCACCAGTTAATCTAGACCCTTCAGGACGTCACACTGAACCCCCCAGCAGTTCCCCCAGACCTCCCTCCCACAAACTCGGCTACGGTACCGTGAGCTTTTGTCTGCAATTACCCAGGAATTCACCCCCCCCCCCCCCCCCCATTTCGCAGCCCAGCCCTCACAAGGGCAATTCTTGGCCACAGATCGCAGCTCTTTTCAGAATCCAGGACGAGTGCGCAGTCTGGTCTGCGGCATCTCTGGTCAGCCTGAGTGGAGGCCAAGCTAGGGAACCAAACCCGGGTCTTCGGCGTGGTGAAGGGCACCACTGCCACTGAGCCTCAGGGCTGGCCCCACACTTTCCCTTTCTAATACTTTGTCCCCCCTTTTGCATTCTTCTTTGAGAAATTTTAGAAACATGCTTCCTAAGTCTAGAGTACTTTGTCTCTTTTGAAAAATAATTTGTAAATTCGAAGCACATCTTAGATAATTAATAAAGTATGTAGCAGGGAATACATTAGAATTTTTCACGTAGTTGGATGTGGGTCATGTTCTTTAGCTCTTTTCTCCCATGAAGAATTCTGGTAGCAGTTCTGGCCTGGAGACAAACTGTATTATCTGCATGTTGGGAAACCTTGTGTTGGCCAAGCTAAGGACTGATAATGTCGTACGCAAGCATTCAGGATGATAAAGGTTTCTTCTTCACGCTCTATAAAGAGCCTCAGTCCCGTTATGTCACCTTGGTTATTACTTATTGTAAAACAGAGATGTAGCAGAAGCAATTGGCTGCATGTTGCTTATGGTGGAGCTTTTCGGTATCGGTTCTACCACAGACCCTCCAACTTGTTGATTTCCGAATGGAGTTGATTTTGTCTTTCTTAATGAAAAAAGATGGCAATTAGATTATAATGGAGTAACAATTGCGAGCTAATGTCAATGGAGGCCAAATATGTGAAAAGAAAGGGGGCTGGTAGTAAAATCTATTGGGGATGATTCATGTCAAGAGGACAGCGAAGACAGTGAAATCTACAGGGGGGCCAAAGATGTGAAGCGATGGTGATGACACAAAAGTGGAGGCCAAGGAGGTGACATGGAGGATGACTTTGTTAAAAGGAAAGTGCCAACCTCAACAGAAGAGTTGGATGGTTTGCTTTGGTTAAGTACAATAAACAACAAAATGGGGAATAACTTCAGTGTTCTGGTGTTCAGTAGCACTTGTGAATGTGATAAAAAGTTATAACCATCACATGGTTAACTAGTGTGTACCGTCTTTAATTTCAAGAATTTATTTTATTTTTTTAATTTTATGATTCAATTATAATGCTTCAGCATTGGCTTATGTAATACTTAATGTTCACTCTCCTTGTCAATCAACCCGACTCACTCATATGAAATTTTTCAAAGCAGTATTATTGTCGCAATACTAAGGGCATCGAGATGACATTTTTTTACTCTGTCTAATGCTCTCCTAAGTCCCTGAAGCAGACAGCTTTTGTCAAAACACGGCCAATATCGGGCAGACGGCCCCGACTCACGCAGAAAAGTTCAAAACAGCAGGAGAGACAGTATCAAGAGAAGTACAGTATTGCTTTAAAAAATTTCACATGAATGAGTTGGGTTGATCGACAAGGAGAGTGAACATTAAGTATTACATAAGCCAATGCTGAAGCATTCAAACTGAATCATAAAATAAAAAAAACAAAAACAAAACAAAAAAATTCTTGAAATTAAAGACGGTATACACTAGTTAAAATGTTATAACCATCACATGGTTATCACATTCACAAGTGCTACCGAACACCAGAACACATTACACTCAATTTATTCCCCGTTTTGTTGCTCATTGGATTTTTATAGAGGGAATTTGTAAGGTCTTGTTGTTTTTGTTTAACTACAAAGCACAGAATACATTTTGGTGATATGAACGTAGGACAAAATGTTGCTTTGGAGCTGTCTTTCTGCTGGACATATGAAAATGCATTTACTGGAGCACTGACATCACGACTATCCCAGCAAACTGCTAAAATATCACCAGGGAAAGGAAAATGTCTGGCTCCATGGTGCAGGAAAACTCAACAAAGGCAAACTTTTTTTTTCTCCAAAAAGTTCTCTCCACTTCCAATAGGAGCAGACGTGCATGAACTGTTTGCGAGCTGCAGCTGGTTTTAATGAAAACCTGGGACCCACTAGTTTTGCTGAAATAATGTTCTCATTAGTGCTTACTTTTCTGCATCTGTGTACTTTTACATTTTTCAAATTTTACTATGAAAAATAAAGCATTACTCCTCAAAGACAATCCAGGAACACAATGATC
This sequence comes from Rhinatrema bivittatum, assembly GCF_901001135.1. Lineage (NCBI taxonomy): Eukaryota > Metazoa > Chordata > Amphibia > Gymnophiona > Rhinatrematidae > Rhinatrema > Rhinatrema bivittatum. Next base: position 27,043,249 of record NC_042618.1, on the reverse strand, counting down.
AATGACAGTGCTACTGCATACATCTGTCACACTGTATTTCAGGAATTAATAGTTTAGATCGGTATAATGTATTTTATTCAGAACAGAATTTTAGAATCCTGTGCTTCAGAAATATATAACGTCGACCCCCTTGGGCTGCCTGCAAACCTTTGATAGAAACAAAGGAGAGGAAAGCCACCCTACAAGAATGAGCACAACATTATGAGCAGTGGAAAAAGCAAGGTCATCAGATTTCTACTGGGTGAGGAAACCGGTTAGCGTTGTCAAAGCGCCCTCTCTATAATTATCTTTCCATCACAGCCCACGCAGGGCTGAAGGCCGCGTGTAGTAAGTACACGCAGACTTCGGCCTGAATTTTCAAACTGAAGTTAACTTGCCCAAGTCCGCTTTGAAAATTAACGGGGCTCGCCAAACCCAGCGCGGCGTACACACACACACACACACACACTCACACACACGTTTAAGACCCTGCTTTTGAAAATCTAAAGTACATGCACAAATGGCTTCTCCGCCCTCTCCGGGAACATCTCTTTCCAGTGCGTGTAAAAAGTGCAAGAAATTTTGCATGTCCCGCTGCAGCTGTTCTGTTGAAAGAACAGAAAAGGTAGTTCGGGGCCTTCCGAGGCGGGGTTCCGAGGTTTCTGCGCAAGCTGCCATCTTGAAAGCAGTACACACGCGTACATGACTGAACTTGCTCGTAAGCTTTCACACCTGCTGACCGACTTGCACAACTGAAACCGGCGTTGTATAACAGCGAGACCTAGTGTGGGCCGGACTGCGCACCTGTTCTGGGTTCTGGAAAGAGCAGCAGTCTGTGATGAAGAACCTCCCTTGAGAAACGGGAGAAAAGAAATCCTGGGGAGTTGAAGAGGAAGGCTGGGAAGGAGGAAACTTCCATGCCAAAAAAAAACAAACAACAAACCAAAAGCACATTGTAATTCTGTGATATTTGGTGGCCCAGCTTTGTGCCCTCTCCAGTGATTTACTGCATCACAAGTGTAAGGCATCAATTGCTCTCCAACTGTAAGCATAGGAAGATGAAAAGGACAAGCGTTGTCTATGCCACAGTGACAGAATCCCTTGGAGGAACGGAAAATAGAGAGAGAGAGATGCAAGTGACCTTGTCTCAGCAAATTAAAGTGGTTCTTCTGCTGGCAGCTTTTAGCGCCCCGTGGGGGCAGCCTGGGCTGGCTCACCCCTTTATTTGTGTCTGCCACAAGCGCTGCTTGGAAGCTGGCTCGCCACGTCATCTGCCACAATGCACCTCCAGAGTGAGCATCCGTGCCTTGCTCCTTCCCTGCCGAGTCCAGCCTGCCTTGATGATCGTTATCATCATCCCTCTGGCCTTCTGTATTTTCACCCCGGTATTCCTGATTTTTTTTTTTTTTTTTTAATCAGGGTGGGAACCAGGGCTGGGAACCTGGCACCGGGAGCCTTTATTTATACTTATCCAGGGATTTTTCCCCCCTCTTAAATGCCCCCTCCCCTCTTCAAACACATCTAGTCTAGTAATCGCATTGCTCTTCCGGTGCCAGGGACCATGCCCCAGGGCTGCATCCAGAATCCTGCCCAGCATGGGTCCTGAATCTGGCCAGTAAGTGTCGCTGATGCACAAGGACTGGGACTCCCTGGGCCCCAGGGGGAGGGCTGTGAACGCTGCCTCCACAACATCTCCAGCCCCTGCCAACCCGGGGAGCAGAAGATACAACTCGGGGATTTGAATTGGGGCCCTTCCACATGGCAGAGCACGGCGCTAGCACCGGGCAGGCCTAGCAGTCCCGATTTTGAGCTGAACGCAGCACTGCATATAGACGAAAACGACCGTACATTAGCAGCTTGCAGCTGGCTAAATCTATGACCTGAGGATCCTTCTTCTAAATCCTGCTGCAGTCCTATTTCACATTTTCTTTTTCTCCTTTTGAACTGTGAACACTGTGAACACTGCAAAAAGAAAAACAGCAGATTCTCTTTGAGTGATAATGTCAGAAACTCCTGCAAGTTTATTTCTCTCTTCTATTAATAATTTTAGGCTTCCGTTGTCATGGCAACTGATTTAACAAGATACCAATGAGAGGTAACTCAGCCGAGGAGCTGGGATGGCATCTAAATAGTAAGATCTATTGTGATTGGTCGTTTAGGATGAAAAGGCAGATAAGCGAATTCAGTGCATGAAAAGATGTCTTTAGCGAAAGCCCTCACGGTGTTCTGGTGACAAACGTTTTATCTGGCAGAACTCTGGGCAGCTGTGCGAGCAAGCCACGCTTAGATTTCCTGTCCAAAAGGCCTAGCAGGGACCTGGTAAATAACTGGGTGATGAAGTCTGGGTCCTTAGGCGAAGCGGGCTGGTTCATATGTGTATGGAACAGAGGCCGCTGTTGCCCGTCCCGTCCGCACTAGGCCTGCGCCCGGGCCTGCTCACCTTCCTCCTGCGCTAACAGGCCCAAGACCGTCCTCCCCCGCTGCCAGTACCTCCCGTCTGCGGCGTTCCGCAGCGGTGTCTCCCAAGCCCTCCACCTCGGGCCTAGCTCCACGCCGGGGCGCAGCGTCCTCTCCGGCGCCGGCCCCGCCCCTAGGCGAGCACACGCGGCCCGCCCAACCCTTTAAAGGGCCAAGGGCGGGAACCAGCTCCGCGGCGCCGCCCAATGATGTCACCTAACCTCCACATAAAAACGAGGCCTTGTTCCCCAGGACCTCGCCTTGGCAATCGGGTCGACACCGTGGTATTCTGAGTTTGCCTAACCTCGTGTTCCAGCGTTTCCTTGTTCCAGTGTTTCCTTGTTCCAGCGTCTCCCTGTTCCAGAGTCTCCTTGTTCCAGAGTCTCCGTGTGTTTCTGTATCCTACTCAGTTAGTACCTCCTCGGGCTGTTCTCTGGTACTGACCTCTGCCTGCCTGACCATTCTCTTGTCTGCTGCCTGGAACTGACCACTGCCTGCCTGACTATTCCTTTCATCTGCCGCCTGGAACTGACCCTTGCTTGCTTTGACTATGCTCGGACTGACCTTGGTATTGACCCCTGCTTTGGCTGACCACCTCTGGACTGACACTCTGGCTCTGACCCTTGCGCTTCGCTCGGACTCCCTCTTCTGGCCTACTGAGGCTACCAGACCAACCTGCTTGGAATCCATCTGCGGCCTTCATTCGACTAGACCCGCAGGCGCTGCCTGTCTCGCCCGGAGAACCTTCCTGAACTGTTACCTCCCTGAGGTCTCCGGAGCTTCCAGTTTGGGTCTGGTCCATCACCTCCACATCAGCCGCGCACCCTTGCTTGTGGTGGGCACACCCCTCCGCTACCTCTCCGAGAGATCATCCGAGGTCCACCTAAGTCCAGGCGCACATTTAATACACACATCTGAATTCGCTATATGCATCAAAAATGCCTATCGGGAAATAAATGCTCTATTCAAAAATTTACACTGAGTTTCTCGTAGTTGTGCATTATTTGATAATCTGGATACACCGCAAAACAGGCATTGAATGTTGTCCATCTATTTTCTAAAGGGGTTAGATCTCTATTATTCTCAGTACAAGTCAAAGATACGGTGGACCATCCCAGGTCTTCTATACCAAACCACTCATGTAAAACTGAACAGTTTTCCTTGGTCAGCTCAACATGAGACAGTGAATCCAAATACTGATGAGCCTGAATGTACATGGAATAATCTCTCCCAGGTAAAGTAGATGTTTCTTGTGATTCTGCAAATTTGAATATTTCCCTTTGGTCATTTAGCGGTTCCCAAATACTTTCAATCTTTTCCTTCTCCAACTTGTGATTATCCTCTTCTGCATTCCCGGCAAAACATTTTCATTGCCTTCAAAGGGCAGAAAGGGAGAACCAGAACATTGAAACTGCAATTTATGGGTCAGCCAGTGCCACGATTTTTGCAATGGGACAATTAAACAGTGGTGTTGTAGGTAAGTAGGTAATCGCCTATTGGCGACATGAAGGATAAACGGAAGAGAGAAAGGAGCTACCAAACTTTTTTCAGATTGGAACTCTGCGTAATAATTAATTGGTGCCTTGAAGTCAAGCTCCAATACGCTGCAGATTAGCCTAGTATTAACATGTTATTATCCTATGTTAACCTTATGTATTGATTTTATCATTTGTTACACTCCGTTCCATGTAAACGTTCCCATCTTAATGCTCCATGTAAACCGATACGATGTGCAAATGGTTATCGGTATAAAAAAGCCTTAAATAAATAAAATAAATAAATAAAAATAAATATATATTATATAATCTCAAATTAGGACACTCAAACCTCCTTTCCCCCAAGGTTTCAGAAGTTGGTTACTTGCTGTACGAGACCTCTTCCCCCTCCGTAGATATGTTTTCATTTTTTTTTAGAAAAATTGCGTGAGAGAATTAATCTAGGTAAAGAGGCGGTAACCCAAAAACATACAAACATTTAGGCAAAATAACCATTTTAAAGAATCATGTTCTCCCTAAAACTGAAATATTCAAAAGGTGTCCAGGCTCTCAGCCTATTCTGGGTGGTGGCTAATAATCTTTGAAGGTTTAGTTCTTGCAAAGAATTTAAATCCCCTGGCAATAGAATCCCCAGATCCTATCATCCTTTCAAAGGAAGCACACCTGTCCATTCCTGTTGGAAGGGCTTTGAAGTTTTCTAAGTTAAACCAGAGGCTTGCAAGCCTTCCAATATCAGTCAAATTATCCTAACAAATTCCTCAGAGATATTTCAGGTTTTAGAACACGTAAGAGGAGATCATCTGCAAAAGCAAACAATTTAAGATGCTGAGCTCCTACCATGATGCCATGTGTTCTAGGATTTTGAATTATATTTATTTATTTTATTTATTTATTTAACAATTTTTATATACCGGCATTCGTAGGACACATCATGTCGGTTCACAATTAACTGAGAAAGGAAATTACAATGAACGAGGATAGAGAGAGTCAACGATATTACAATGAACTAGGAACAAGGATAGAGAGAGTCAACGAGCAGGGATACAACTTTGTAAAACGAACTGGATGATGATTATCCATGTTAAGAATAGGTATGCATCAGGATGTTAAGGATGCATGTACACTTAAGAACTTAACATATGAACTTATTTACAATATTAATATTAAATGCAGGGGCAGGGAGAAGGGGAGAGGGGGAGCGAGGAGGGGAAAGGAGAGGAGGGGGTAGGGGTATAGGAGAACGTTAAGGCAATGGCACTTTCAAGGAAAGGCTGATTGTAGGAAGAGAGGGGAGGGGTAGGGGAGAGGAGCTAGAGTGGTAAGGGAGAAGGGGGGAGCTGGGAAGGTAAGGGAGCAGGGGGAGTTGGGATGGCGAAGGGGAGGTTGAGGAGGGGGTGTGTAGGCTGAGCGGGAGCTGAGTAAGTTCGAGACATGACAATGACTAGGATTGGGAGGAGTTGGGGTATGCCTGTTTAAAGAGCCATGTCTTGATTCCTTTTTTGAAATGGCTCAGGGACGGTTCTAGGCGGAGTTTAGTTGGGAGGGAGTTCCAGAGGGTAGGACCCGCAATGGAGAAGGCTCTGTCCTGGGTAGAGGTAAGGTGCCCAATTTTGAGTGAAGGGGTTTGAAGGGTGCCAGCGAGGGTGTTTCTGGTGGGGCGATTAGTTTGACGGAAATGTGGCATATCCTCAAGCCAGGGGGAGTTGTTTTTGTATAATGTGTTATGGAGGATAGTAAGTGTTTTGTATTGGGAACGGTAGGAAATGGGGAGCCAGTGGAGATCCTGTAGTATGGGAGTGATGTGGTCAGTTTTCCTGGTGTTTGTTAAGATTCTAGCCATTGCATTTTGGAGGGGTTTAATAGTGGAGGCAGGGAGACCTATGAGAAGGGAGTTGCAATAGTCGATTTTAGATAGCATGGTGGTTTGCATAACAGTGCGGAAGTCGTGGGCGTGGAGGAGGGGCTTCAGTTTTTTGAGGGTTTGAAGTTTAAAGAAGCCCCCTTTTAGCAGTGATTTAATGTGAGATTTGAAGCTTAGCTGATTGTCTAGGGAAACTCCTAAATCTCTGACACTGGGCGGTAGTGTGTGAGCTTGTGAGGCGTTTTGATTCATTTGGTGGATCGAGTCGATTGATTGATTTGTTAGGATAAGGATTTCTGTTTTAGAGGCGTTGAGTGCAAGGTGGATATTGGAGAGGAGAGAGTTGATGGATGTCAGGCAAGTTTCCCAATATTGCAGGGTTTCAGTGAGGGATTTCCGAATGGGAATGAGTATTTGTACGTCGTCTGCATATAAGAAAAATTTTAGTCCTAGTTTAGAGAGTAAGTGGCAGAGTGGGAGTAGATATGTATTGAAGAGGGTGGACGATAAAGAGGAGCCTTGTGGTACGCCTTGTGTGAGGGGAATGTGAGCGGATTCAAAGTTATCAAGTTTGACTAGGTACTTTCTGTGGTCAAGGTATGAGGAGAACCAGGATAGGATCTAAAGCAAAAAAAAAAAAAAACCAAGTAATAGCGGGGATAAAGGGCTGCTAGAATATTTTTAAGGGTTATTGGTTGAGACATGGTGCAACATTTACCAATCCAGCAGTTCTGTGTTCCACTAAAACATCCATAAGCACATCATTGTCTGTTGAGCTATACCTGACAGGTTTGGCTTGCACCTCTGCTCGGTATTCTCTGTGGATAAAATGATTTAATCATCTCCTGCTGCAGATAGGGCACTTTAGATCCCAGTAAATCCAGGGGTCGCGCCCTTCTCCAGGCTCTTTGTGAAAGACATTGGACAGCTGAGGGAGTTCTAGCTCCGGGTGCCGGGGGTTGATAAACATCTCCAGAAACCAAACAATTCTCTCTGCTTCGGCGCGCACAGTATTATTTCTAATTACTTCATATGTGAATTTAATTTTGATTAATTCTGCTTTCTACAGGTAGCAGTGAGGAACCCAGCAGAAAGTTATGCTGCAGTACAGGAGCTCTCTCAGAAGCACAAATTCACACCGCGTTGCAAATCTTGACAAGCAATTGGTAGAGTTTATTTTTGCTATTTTGGGGTGAGTGGCATGGAGTAGAAGTTGTTTGCCAGTCCCGCCCACAGCCCCACCCCATGACAGCCAACGTAAAAGTACCAGTACTGTGAAGAGCTGGGTATCTTTTCCTCGGGGGGGGGGGGGGGGGGAGAGGGAAGAGGGATTTTCAGCCCCTGATTTTAGCCAAGTAACTACTTAGTTACTCAGGTAACATTTTTAGAACATGACTCCCTCCGGGGCCAAATATAAGAGGGAGTTTCCTTCCATGTTGTCTCCACGGGAAAAATGCTTGACGCATACGGTACTTCCCTGAAGAACCTGGACACATAGCACACAATAGGGAACTTTCTCCCTCTGTAACTTAGCTACAGCAGTGTCGGCAGGAACAACCAGACAGACCGAGCGGGCCAAACCCAGCGTCTCCCATGTTACTATGTAACCGGTTTAAATGTTCAAGAGAAGCCCAACCCTTAGACATGGAAAAGTGAAACCGGCCTTCAAGCGCTGGGAGCCATCACCACCGATCCTAGAACTGTCTGACGGGAGGAAAAGATTTGAGAACTCTATTATGTTTCTGCATAAAATATCTTGCAGAGATAATAATAATAATAATAGTACTCTCTCTCAGTCTATAAGAAATGGAGTAGTTATACTAGCAATCACCGTGGACTAGATTCACTGCAGCTTCCCCCCCCCCCCCCCATTCTGTATTTACAGGGAAAAAAAAAGCTTAGTGAATCCTCTGTACTCGGGCCCCACCTACTCAAAAGCTGACCCTCATCCATACACGCTGTCTTAGACATCCTCATTCTATGACAGTTCTAGGGCTAAAATTAAATATTTCTCTTCAGCATCACCAATGGTTGAAAACGAATTGGACAAAAGTTGTCCTTATGTAATACTTCTCAGTAGTGGAGAGCTCACCCGGTTGATTTCCTTCGTTTAACTGTTCTAGAAAGAGACCTTCCATTCTAGCCTCACCAAATTGTTTTCCTGACTATTTCTATTTTTCTCCTCACTCGCCCACTCTGAAACCGACAGGAAGGGGAAATTTTGACCTAAAAACAGTCATTAAAGCATGCATGTTTAATGCTGCATTATATTATGGACACTACAAAATCTACAGTACCTTAGAAAAACAGTATCCTTGCTTACTGTGGAATTCCGCCCTCATTTTATGTGCATGCGAAAAATGCAAAATACACACTGCCTGGAATATACCCTAACTGTTGGACACAGAATGTGACTGCCTTCATGATAACAAATAAATACCCCCTGCCTTTCATCTCCAAGGCGCTACCATCTTTACCAAGTTGGACCTTAGAGGAGCATATAATCTGATCTGGATCCGGGAAGAAGATGAGGGGGAAATGGCATTCAACACCAGAGATGGCCACTATGAACATCTTATTATTCTTTGCAGCCTAGGCAATGCCCCAGCAGTATTTCAGAATTTCATCAATGTCATTTTCAGAGATCTTCTCAATTCATGTGTCCTTGACGATATCCTAATCTATTCCATATCCTTTCTTAAGCACTGTAAGTAAAAACTGTGCTGCAATGCCTAAAGCAACATGGACTCTATGCAAAACTCAAGAAGTGCTCATTTGAACAGTCCTCAGATACATTATCTCTACGCAAGGTCTCAAGAAGGACTCATCTTATCTAAACTCTCTGAAATTCAGGACTGGCCATGACCAGTGGGCCTTAAAGCTCTGCAATGCTTCCTTAGGCTCTCCAACTACTTCCAACAGTTCATTCAAGGCTACTCCATCACAGCACCACTCACTGCTCTCACTAAGAAGGGAACTGACACCCAGAGCTGGCCTACTGAAGCAGTTCAGACTTTCCTCCCAACTCAAATCAGCCTTCTTAGAAGCCCCCATATTACAACACCCAGACACCTCTCGGCCGTTCTTCCTGGAGGTTGACGCCTCATCCATAGGTGCCGGGGCAGTGGTTTTGCAGGCACCACCAGATGGCAAACTCTTGCCATGTTCATTCTTCTCAAGGAAATGCTCTCCTGCGAAAAGAAATTACATCATAGGAGATCGGGAACTTGTAGCCATTAAACTGGCAGTCAAGGAATGGTAAAACAATAATGACCCAGTGGTTTGTACACTCTCATCAAAAATAGATACTAAATGAGAGAGATAACTTTCTTACTTTTCTGCTTTGTCTCCACTAATTATAAAAAGTTGTTCCTTTGTTATGTTATGTTACACTGATCTACCCCTGTTCGATGTAAACCGACCTGATATGGTATTCAACCTTGAAGGTCGGTATAGAAAAATGTTAAATAAATAAATAAATAAATAAATATTACTTCAATGTAACATAAACATTAATAAAAACACCATATTATCAAAACCTATATAATTAATTTTTTTATTCCAAAAGATTTTTTAATACAAAAAATAAATACAAAAAATTTCTTTTTTATCCCCAAAACATTTTACATTACAAAAATGGTACAAAATAATATGCATAAATATACACCTTAAAATTGGGTTTAGAAGACAGGTTAAGTGTTGGAAGCAAGGGCTAAGAAGATAGGTTAATTGTTAAAAAAATTTGCGAGGGTCAAGAAGACTGTTCAAGTGTTGGAAGTAAAAGAAAAGTAAAGTTTTCGTGAATAAAAGAAAGCTTGGAAATAAATTCAAAGAGCTAGATTGAAGAAGTTACTTCAATATGGAAGTTAAAAACTGATAGCTATATGGGCTATTAGATTTTCCATGCTTTCAAATTATTTGCGGATGGATGTGAACGAGTGAGTTTGTGTGTTTTGGATAATGTCTATTAATTACAATTTTAAGGTGTATATTTATGCATATTGATTTGTATCATTTTTGTAATGTAAAATTTCTTTGGGATAAAAAAGAAATTTTGTGCATTTATTTTTTGTAATAAAAAATCTTTTGGAATAAAAAAAATTCATTATATAGGTTTTGATAATATGGCGTTTTTATTGTTAATGCTTCTGTTACATTGAAGTAATCTCTCTCATTTAGTATCAGTCAAGGAATGGTGACATCTTTCAGAAGGGGCCACACAGCCCTTCATCATTGCCACAGATCACAAGAATTTACTGAACCTTCAGGAGGCCAGGAGACATAACCCACGTAAAGCTAGATGGTTCCTATTCTTCAATTGTTTCGACTTTTGCCTAGTTTACTAGTCTGCTGTGAAGAATACTAGGGACACCACTCTCTCTGGGTCATTTGATGCTATGGACACTCTCTCGAATCCCCAAGGTCATCGCTGCCACCACACTTTCAGTAGTCCTGGATAAGATGGTGGTCCCCAAACGTCCTTAAATGAGAGCACAACTTGAAGCTCGCCGGCCATCCAAACATCAAAAAACCTTTGAAGTGATCTTGTGCTACTTCTGGTGGCTCAGCTAACTCAAGATGTTAAACGATACATGGAATCTTGTGAGAATTGTGCCCATAATAAAACCTCACACCTGTGCCAATAGGGACTTTTCCAACCACTGCCTGCACATGACCAACCATGGACCCACGACGCCATTGACTTCATAACCAACCTCCTGCCTTTAATGGCCATACTGTCATCTGGTCACTGTGGACTGTTTTTCTAAAATGGCCTATTTTGTACCTCTGGAGCCCTTGCCCACAAATCCTTCCCTTACCATTCACTTCTTCAGGAACATCTTCCGACTCCACAGTCTGCCTGAGTACATTGCAAGTAATAGAAAAGTGCAGTTCACATCTATATTTGGCAGAATCTCTGCAAAAAAAAAACTAGGGACTACACTGGACTTTTCATTTGCAAACCACCTGCAAATATACATTCAGAAGGAAAGGATCAATCAAATCCTCAATAGTTTCTCGAGGCTTATGTCTCCACCCAACAAGACAATTGGTCCCAGCTATTGCCGTGGACTGAATTTAGCTATAATAACCACAGCAGCGAATCCTCTGGATCCTTGCCCTTTTATATCATCATCTATGGAAGACATCCTAATGTTCCGTTACCTAAGCAACTGTCCACACAGGCCCCAACAGTAGAAGAAGGATCTCTAAACATGTCTGAAATCTGGAAGATGATCCAAGAATAATTGTTGAAAGCCAATAACGGAGTGCAGACAAGAAATGTCATCCAGCCCCCCCCCCCCCCCCGCCCCCAGTTCTTGCCTGGTGACAAGATAAATACCAAGAACATCTGCTTAAAACTACCCTTGGCCAAGTTTGCACCTTGATTCATTGGGCCTTATCCTATCCTATGACAACTTGACCCAATCACATACTAACTGAAGCTATTACTCTTGCTACAAATACACAATTCACTCCATGTATCTCTTTTGAAACCCTTGATCCGCAATTGGAAAACACAAAAAAATTCCAACAGCCACCATGATGGCCACTGACCCACACACCAAGTATGGAGGTTCAAGACATCCTGGATGACAAGCTCTTACAGGGGAATCTCCGTTACCACATACAACGGAATGGATACGGAACAGAAGAGAAATCCTGGGAGCCAGCCAGCAGCATCCAGGCTCCCAAGCTAACCCAGAGATTCCATTGCCTCTTCCCTCATAAACCCAGGAGGGATAAGCTTGGGGATGGGGAAGGTACTGTAATGCCTCTTACATCTAAGCACCTCCAGCATATCGCCCTGCACTATGCAGCATCTAGACATCCTGACTAGAACTTCCTGCATCCTGGGCTTTATATAAGTTCTGCAGCTGGGACTTCCTGGAGGTACAGCTGATGATGTCACATCCTGACTAATATATAAGGAAGCTCTGAGTAACCAGCCGGTGCCTCAACAACAGGTCCTCCTGTGCTAATCATTGGTGTACATTGCTTCTGTTCCTGCCTTGCCATATCCCTTCCTTTTCCAGCCTCGCCTCTCCGTCCTGCCTTGCCTTGCCCTCCAGTCAGCCTTTCCTCAGACTGATCTTCTGTTACTGACCCAGAGTGACTTCTGCCTTTGCTGTGCAGTTTCTCCTCCTGCCCTGACCTCTGCCTGGACTCTGTACCTGTTGGTGCACTGCCAGCCCTGACTCTTGTCTAGTCTCTCTCTTTGCCCTGTGGTGTATCAGCTGCCGCCTGCTAGGGCTTGGTCCGTGCTTGTGCTTCCCAAGCTGTGTCAGCCTAGCAGTGGCCCATGGGCTCACAAGCCCCAAAGCATGACAATAAAGCTGCTGTTATAGGCCTTCAGGAACACTTAAAGGCATCCAAAAATACTCAAAAAGTGCTGAAGCATGAAAGTGAACAGCCAAAAATTGGTCTCCATCCTTAAAGCTGGACAATCATTTTAATGAGCAGAAGGACTGAGTGAAAATCTACCAGCGAACAAGTGGAAAGAAGCAATAGAATTTGAAAAACAAGAGAAAAAATTGGGAAAAGCACAAATACAGTGAGAAATACAGAGAGGATCCAAACCTGACAGAGGAATGGTTAAACAGAGATGAACTTAAACCTAAAGCTGAGAGCCTGATATTGCAGCACAGAAAAGGGGACTATGAACTAGATGGCTCACAGCCGGCACAGATAAATGAAGATTCTGCAAAACAGACCCAGAAAAGGGTACACATCTCATCGCTGGGCTCAACGTGCCGACGTCAGAAGGCCTGTGTACAAAAAGGCACAATAAGACGGCACGGCTCATCCACTGAAAACTGCGTAGACGCTATGATATCAGGAAACCAGAAATGCCTGGGATCACGACCCTGAAAGAATTGTGATTCCCTGGGCTATTCCTATTCCGATAAAAAAAACTGGGCATGATGGCAAAGGAGAAAAAGCACAAGAACTGCACTGCCGCAAGAGATGCAATTAGAGACCAGGCAAATGTGTCAGAAAGGGACAGAGAGAGTCCCAGTTGTCCTGGTGAAGAGGTTACACTGGGAGCCACAGGCCTAATTAAAAAAAAAGAATTTCCAAGGGTACTTTTGATATATCGCCTGTACATATTACATCCTATGAACTCCGGAAGGTAGCTCTCTTTGGTACAATGCAACCATTAGGAAGGGCATCAGCAGTAAAGGTGAGAGATTGAGCACAGATCCAACATCCCCTGGCTTACCAGCGAGGTTCATTCCTGTCATTGTACAGTGCATTCAGAAAGATTTCACACCCCTTCACTTTTTCCACATTTTCTCACGTTACAGCCTTATTCTAAAACGGGATAGTATGCAAAGCAAAATCAGGTTTGTAGAAATTTGTGCAAATTAATAATAAAAAAATGTAAAAAAAAACCCCACTGAGATATCCCATTTACATAAGTATTTAGCCCCTCTACTCAGTACTTTGAGGCACCTTTTGCAGTGATTACAGCCTAAAGTCATCTTGGGTATGAAGCTACAATCTTGGCACACCTGGATTTGGGGATTTTCTCCCATTCTTCTCTGCAGGTCCTCTCAATCTCTGTCTGGTTGGATGGAGAACCTCAGTGCACAGCTATTTTCAGGTCTCTCCGGAGGTGTTCGATCGCGTTCAAGTCCGGGTTCTGGCTGGGGCCACGAAAGGACATTCACAGAACTTGTGCCAAAACCCCTCCTGCATTGTCTGGGCTGCGTGTTCAGGGTCGTTGTCTTGTAGGAAGGTGAATCGTCGCCCCAGTCTGAGGTCCAGGGCGCTCTAGAATAGATTTTCATCAAGGATCTCTCTGTACTTTGCTCCGTTCATCTTTCCCTCAGTCCTGATTAGTCTCCCAGTTCCTGCAGCTGAAAAACATCCCTACAGCAGGACGCTGCCACCACCATGCTTCACCGTAGGGATTGTATTTGCTAGGTGATGAGCAGTGCCGGGTTTCCTCCAGACATGACGCTTGGCATTCAGGCCAAAGAGTTCAGTCTTGGTTTCATCAGACCAGAGAATCTTGTTTCTCATGCACTGAGAGTCCTTTAAGTGCCTTTTGGCAAACACCAAGTGGACTGTCATGTGCCTTTTACTGAGGAGTGGCTTCCGTCTGGCCACTCTTCCTTAAAGGCCTGATTGGCAGCGTGCCTCAGAGATGGTTCTCCTTCTGGCAGGTTCTCCCATCTCCGCAGCAGAACTCTGGAGCTCTGTCAGAGGGACCATCGGGTTCTGGGTCACCTCCCTGAGCAAGGCCCCTTCTCTCCCCTGACTGCTCAGTTTTGGGCGGCTGCCAACTCTAGGAAGAGTTCTGGTGGTTCTGAACTTCTTCCATTTAAGAATGATGGAGGCCACTGTGTTCTTCTGGACCTTCAATTCTACAGCAGGTTTTTTGTACCCTTCCCCATACCTGTGCCTCTACTCAATCCTGTCCCGGAGGTCTACAGACGATTCCTTTGACTTCGTGGCTTTGATTTTGCTCTGACATGCACTGTCATCTGTGGCAGCTTACGCAGACAGGCGGGTGCCTCTCCCAATCCTGTCCAATCAATTTAATTTACCACAGGTAGACTCCAGTCAAGCTGGAGAAACATCTCACGGATGATCAATGGAAACCGGATGCACCTGAGCTCACAGCAAAGGGTCTGAATTCTTGTGTAAATGTGATATTTCAGGGGGGGGGGGGGGGGGGGGGGGGTTGGTTTTTTTTATTAATTTGCAAAAATGTCTACAAACCAGATTTTGCTTTGTCATTATGGGGTATTGTGTATAGACTGAGGAGGGAAAAAATGTATATTATCCATTTTAGAATAAGGCTATAACATAAAATGTGGAAAAGGTGAAGGTGGTCTGAATACTTTGTCTGTGCAAAAGTGAACCCATTGAGAGTCATTACCCAGCAAGCAGAGAGCACCAGCCCCTGGCACAGGGAACTTACCTGTCCTTGACCAAGCTGTCTCATGCCTCTTTATTAAGAACACCTGCACTTGGTCCTGCTGCCTTTATTTATACTTGCAATGGATTACTTCATGACACATTAGGGTTATTTTGTGCTCAGGCACCTCAGCAGTCCTGGCTGGTGATGGATATTTTAAAATAAAATCCCTGTACTTCCAAAAACATGAGTTTGTCCCTACATAAGAAGCTGGTTTTCAGGGTTAGATTCCAATCCATTTTTTTTTTAAATATAATTTACTTATTTAAAATCATCCAGGGCCACGGATCTTCCTGTACGAATTCTTTTCGTGTCTTCAAGTCCCTAGGTCTGCATAGTAATAACAACCTCCCCCCATGCTTTGATGTGACATCTGAGCTCTCTGACCGACCCTATAACCCAAACACCACCTGAACCAGCCTCAAACAGCCACCCTGGACCCAAATATTCTAACCAGGAGGGAGCTGATAAAACTACCAAATGTAAGCACTGAAGGCAAGGCAGTTGGATACGACGGAGGCAGGCAGTCCAAGCTGAATCACTTTTAAGTTAGCTCTGACTTCCATACAAGGGGAAAGCACAGGGTGCAGCGCAGACGAGAACTGGCCACCCCCTTTAAAGCGCTGATTTTTCTGAAGAGCCTCTCTCGTTTCATCTGGAACAGAAAAAAACGCAATCGGGCTGTGCAAGGCTGCATGCAATAAACAGGAGAGGGGTGCGGTGCTCCCATCCTGGCTGCAGCACGGGACCGAAATCAGACGGGAAAGCCGCGGCTCGTTTTACCCCCAGAGAAAGTGGTAAATACGGTGTCGAGGAAGCATGAAGCAGGCCCAGCACGCCCGCTAGCCCGGATCAGCTTTGCCCGTCTGGGCGAGCAGAAGCAGCTGTTTGTATCCCCCCCCCCCCCCTGCAGCAGCAGCTGTTTGTATCCCCCCCCCCCTGCAGCCCCTGAAACTTGCTCCGTCTCTCTCAGAGTAACTCGCCCAGGGGCTACCACCTCCCCCCCCCCGGAAAGCGCGCTACTTGGCAGCTTTCACCCAGGGAAGGGCTGGCCAGCAGCTGCCAGCAAGGAGATGCACCGCGCGCCCGGGGGCCGTCGGATCACTTCCCCGATCGCTTACCTGCGCTGCCATGAAGGAGAGGTCCATCGTGCGGGGGGCTCCGGCTGCTGACAGGTGGGGGCTGGGGGCTTTCTTCTGCTCACTCCCTTCCTCCCACGTTTCTCAGCCTCCCTGGGGGGGGGGAGGAGCAGGAGGCGGTGGCGGCGGATTGCGAGCTGCCGGCAACACTCCCCGCTCCCGGTGCTACCAGGCTGCGTGCAGACGAACCCGGGGCGCAAGCCGGTAGTAGCGCTTCCTTCCTGCCTCCCGCGAAACCCAAGCCCGCACGCGCTCCGGGAATGTACTTTTCCGTCCTCTCTCTCTCTCTCTTAGGCTCTGCTAAGCACGATCCTGCCTTCCTCCCAGTGCAACCCGTGGTGCCGGATCTAGAAGCCCGCGATCCTCTTAGCAACAGCCAATTCTAGAAGATGCAGCCCCTGGGGGGAAACACAGCCTAAAGGAGCCAGAGCCAGGGATTTTCCTCCGTGTCCTAATTATCCACCCTACTCCGCCCTGCCCAGAGAGAACAAAAAATGTTCCACTCCACTCCAGATCCAAAACACGATCAGAGGCATTGCTAGTATTGTCACAAACCAATCAACAAGTAGCAATTTAAAAAAACGAAATCCATCGATGCTTAGGAAAGTTATTTCTAAAAAAAAATAAAAAAAAATCACCGACTGACATTTTATATTTAAATGAATAAGAACGCAAAAAATCAGCTGTCAGCAAGAAGAAAAAAAATGCAGGATTTGCTCTATTTAATCTCAAATGAATCCTTTTACTATGGATCCCCTAAATTATGCCAAGATAGTTCCTCTTAAAAAACAAAATGAAGTCATATCTAACGGTATCTAATCCTAGACTACCACTGAGCTATATATTACCGAAATCCTAGCATTGCTAAAAGTATAAGCATTTGCTGAGAAGAATTTTAATATCCAAGAATGTTGCAAGTTTAATGGGAGTAGTTCTTTTTTACCCAAATTCATCTGCAGTTTTCATTTATTTATTTACATTAAAAACCATCTGCGGCGACAAAAATTACAATCACTCCCATTTACATAGTTCTGGAACCTGTTAGTAGTGCAAGGATTCAGTATGAGAAGCAAACAAATTCGGAAAATGCATGTTGCAGGCACAGCACAATAATTAGATCCAGTTTTCCATCCTGCCTCTCCTTTTCTCTCTCTCAATTCCCTCCCCCTCCCCAAACCACCACAGACTAATTTAAAAACAAATGACATGTCCAAAAATATAATTAAATGTTATTAAAAAATGCCATGAGCAATGGGCCTGTGTCTTCAGCGTCTTGTGCTCAGGCTCG
Source organism: Rhinatrema bivittatum (assembly GCF_901001135.1). Classification (NCBI taxonomy): domain Eukaryota; kingdom Metazoa; phylum Chordata; class Amphibia; order Gymnophiona; family Rhinatrematidae; genus Rhinatrema; species Rhinatrema bivittatum. The sequence continues at coordinate 27,026,097 of NC_042618.1, read as the reverse complement.
GGCTCTGTCACTTTGCACTGTTCAGGAGTTAGGACCCAGGTCTTGGTGAATATAAAGGTGAACCTCAGCATAATGAGTTCAACCTGGCTGTGCACAATGTCTGAAAAAAAAAAAAAAAAAGTAAAAACCTGGAAGACTCTCAGTTAAAAATGTTCATGAGATTGGCTCCCCTGGTACCTGCTGCCATGTTCCTGGGTCAGGAATGCCACACACACATTGCTCACTCCCAGACTCCAGCGCCTCCTTCTGTACATCCATGCCAGTCATTCATGCTTGCGGACAGATGGCTGGACAGACACGGCAGTCACCGTATAGAAAGGGCAAACCTTCCATATCTACCTGTTCAGTGGTGACTAAATAACCAGTCGTTTGGGGGTTTTGGGTTTTTTAAAACTTTTTAGAACGCCCACAATAACTAAGTTAACACTCGCACAAATCTTTTGAACAGTCTGTTAAACATCGAAACTTTGTAAACCGTTGTGATGGCAAAACCGAAGGACGGTATATAGAACTCGATAAATAAATAAATAAATGTATTCATTTTAGAATGTTAACAAGTTAATACAACTTGACAAGAAATGGTACTTCGGAGATAGTTAATTACAAAAAAGAGGAAATAATGTAATTAAGAAATATATATCTCATGGTGTCCTGTCAGACTACAAAAAAAGGAGGAGATCCAACGAAAAGAGGAGAAGAAATATAAGAAAAGCGGAAAAAAGACCCAGCAAATACTAAGGGAAAGAATCTTCAAAATACATTTGCACTGCATGTCACGAAAATTACTGGCTTGGCATCAAGGGAGCTGTGCCCTGTCTGGATTTATCATGAAGGAAAAACGTTTAACTGGGAAGGATCAAAGAAGACATGTTTAACGCCCTGAAATTTAACACCACATTTACATGGAAAATATAACCAAAACAAAGCCCCCAGATTCAAAACAGCAGGACGCATCAACAGAAACCGTTTCCTTTTAATCTGACTTACTTTAAACAAATCTGGGAACATGCGGATCTTAAATTCTGAAAAAGGAGATTCACGATTATGAAAAAAATTTCAAAATAAAGTCACAATCCGAATCTAATGCAAAAGTAACAAGTAAAGTAGAAGAAACAGATCCTTCATCTGATGAACACTCAGGAAAAGAAGATAGATGTGATGAATCTAGTAAGCCAGCATCTGCAGGACCATCTCTCACTTCTCCATCCTTCAGATTCATAGGAACCTAACAGGCTTTGGAGATAGGAGGAAGCAAACTTTCTTTAATTGATAAGTTCTCCCAAAAATATCTACATAGCATCTCTACTGGAGCAGTACGTTTTTTCTTAGGAAAATTAATAATCCCTATGATCCAACGGCGTACAACATTTTTAGGTTTCCAACTTATTCTGCAAATATAGGTGCCCAACTGAGATCGTTTCAACAGGTTTCTGCAGAGTTAATTCCTTGGTCTCACAAGAATCCACTCGCTTTGAATTTCAATTATTTGAGAATGAGAAGTCTGAAAAGAGCTAGCTAACTCACCTTGCTGTAACACAAACTGAGAAACTTGATTGAAAAGCTTAGCTATAGCTTCTGATGTGTGCCTGAACAGAAAACCAACATGGAGAACGGTATCTGCCCCAGAATTCTTAGCCTATGTGACCTCAAAGTGAATTGCTGAAAATGACTTGCAGAATTCAGCTGGACAGGCAAGTCAAGCTGACTCCATAAGATGATGCCTATTCATAGGGTCATACAAAGAAGAAACCAACGGCGGGAGCTCCAGGCACTATTCTCAGGAGAATCAATAAACACAGCCACAAATGTGTTAATTACCTTGACCAGCAAGATTCTAATAGAACAAAAGACTATCCAAAGAGTGATGGTAAATAGGCCCCACCTAATGAGTCCCACCTGGGAAAACTAATCAGGGCAGTTCAGGAATAGTCACATCATGCAGTTGACATGACAACCTATGTAAATGATTCTTTGGGCAGTCACGGAATGCTAGAATCTTCTGCAATATTGTATGTTATCTATAAAAGAAGGATCATTTCCTGTATATGACATGGTCTGTTTGTCAGAGACATGGCTTCGGCATCTCCCAAGAATACTTACACTGAATAATAAAAAATTATGCTTTCAACAAAAATCTAAGTGGCGCTTAACACTTCCCAAATTATGTCCAAAGTACTGATAGGAGGCTTAACCATAGGAGTTAACAGTACCTCTTTGAACGTAGTCCCATCCAATGAAATGGCAGAAGAAAAAAGAAACGGGCAGAGATTCAGCTCCCAACATACTCAAACCCTCTGTTTCATGACTCGAATCCGCTGTTCAGGCACCTCCCGACACTCATCCAATCATCTCCATGATGTCATCTAAGCGCGACATGGGCAAAACCATCCCGTCAGTGCTGAATTCAGGGGGGAGCCAGGTCGAGGGGGAGTTTGGCGCAGCTTCGGAGTTAAGGATGTCTTAGAGTCTGGGGCAGCTGGCAACAGACCACTGCTCGACAGCAAGCCCAGAGACGCCTCTACGGAGCTAAGAGGAAGGTCTTGGCTCTGGTACGGAATACATGTTTATCCATCCGGCCAGTTGTAGATGAACCTTTGGAGATCTCCGGGTACGTTTTGGCCTTGCCCTTCCTCTTGCCCATAGTAAGAAATGAAGAAGACATTTTTTAAAAAGGTAAATATTTAAAGGGCAAGAAGGGAGTCGATGGAGCAGTGTCCCTTAGCATGCGAAATAATTAGTCGTTTCATTCATACTGGTCAGGTATACGGTGTTCTATCTAAATATCCCTCTGACTCTCTTTCAAACAATATTTTTTCCAATCTATTTATTTAATAATTTGATTTATATTCTGCTTTTCGACACTGCAGAGGGATTACATTCAGGTACAACATGTCATGCGTTATCCTTTTATAAATTCACTTAAAATAAAAATGTTTGCTGTTACCCACTCAGCAGACGTTCATCAAGATATTTAAGCCTTGCCAGTGTTTCATTTTCTCATGGAATAGTCCACCTGGCACGCTTTCTGTGTAATTTGGCCTTAATACGTTTTTCCTCCTTCAGCAAGGTCACAAACAAGCAATTTCTTCACTTAGCAAGGCTGTAAAATAAAATGGCGCCAGCCTCTGGGCTGGCTAGCAGTATTTTCGAACCTGGAGCCAGCAGTGCCAATGATCCTTTCTCAAACAATAGTCAATGAAAAGAAAAACATTTCGGGGTGGGGGGAGGGGCTGTTTCATTTTTAAACTAAACAAAGTGCGAGTGTTTCGTCAACTTTTTTGTTGCCTTTAAAAAAACTAAATGCAAACCTCTAGGCCCATCACTCAGGGTTCACTCAGGCGAGTCGGATGCTATGAACGCTTAAATACATGCAGCTAGATCGCAAGGTCATGCTTTCCCCTCCATCCAGTTTCGGCAACTAAGGTTTCCTCTGTGCTTATCTAATGCCCTCTTAAACCAGCCCATTATGTGCAAATGCTCCTTTTATTCTGTGCCACACTCACACAATCATTGGCTACCACCACATAAGCCACTCACACCACTAACACCTTTTTGAACAATCACTGTCTTATGAGCAAGGGCTACCACATCTCTCCTCCCCTAGAAGCCACCCACTTCTTGTAATCTCAAGATGAACCCTTTGAACCAGGATATTCCTATTGTAAAATACGGCACGAACTTTAACCATGAGCCCTTAAGAACATAAGAAATTGCCATGCTGGGTCAGACCAAGGGTCCATCAAGCCCAGCATCCTGTTTCTAACAGAGGCCAAACCAGGCCACAAGAACCTGGCAATTACCCAAACACTAAGAAGATCCCATGCTACTGATGCAATTAATAGCAGTGGCTATTCCCTAAGTAAAATTGATTAATAGCCATTACTGGACTTCTCCTCCAAGAACTTTCCAAACCTTTTTTAAACCCAGTTCCACCAATGCATTAACCACATCCTCTGGCAACAAATTCCAGAGCTTTATTGTGTGTTGAGTGAAAAATAATTTTCTCTGATTAGTCTTAAATGTGCTACTTGCTAACTTCATGGAGTGCCCCCTAGTCCTTCTATTATCCAAAAGTGTAAATAACCGATTCACATCTACTCGTTCAAGACCTCTCATGATTTTATTTTTTTATTTTATTTAAAAACTTTTCTATACCGTCACTAAGTTATATACCATCGCAATGGTTTACAGATAGGCACATAGACTAAGGTAAGTAAATGTAGGATATCTTACATTCTAACTGATTTTAAAGACCTCTATCATATCCCCCCTCTCAGCCGTCTCTTTTCCAAGCTGAACAGTCCTAACCTCTTTAGCCTTTCCTCATAGGGGAGCTCTTCCATCCTCTTTATCATTTTGGTCGCCCTGCTCTGTACCTGAACAGGCATATACATGCCATACAGTGGCACCCGGGCTGCACTGGGGGAGGTGAAGTGGAGCTGAATGCCATCTTCTCACGATCCCTCTCTTGCACCCTGTCTCTCTGAAGTCAGCAGTCTAACCCTGGGCTATCTGGCACGTTTTTCCTCCCGCAGGTCCACACTGCCATGTGTTCTGCAGCAGGTGTCTGAACTGGGGCTCAGGTGGGGGGACTGGACCACTGTGGGATAAGGTAGAGGGGCTCTGAGAGAGCTGGCAGGAGGTACAGGCTCTGAGAGAGCTGGCAGGAGGTACAGGCAGTGAGAGAGCTGGCAGGAGGTACAGGCAGTGAGAGAGCTGGCAGGAGGTACAGGCTCTGAGAGAGCTGGCAGGAGGTACAGGCAGTGAGAGAGCTGGCAGGAGGTACAGGCAGTGAGAGAGCTGGCAGGAGGTACAGGCTCTGAGAGAGCTGGCAGGAGGTACAGGCAGTGAGAGAGCTGGCAGGAGGTACAGGCTCTGAGAGAGCTGGCAGGAGGTACAGGCAGTGAGAGAGCTGGCAGGAGGTACAGGCTCTGAGAGAGCTGGCAGGAGGTACAGGCAGTGAGAGAGCTGGCAGGAGGTACAGGCAGTGAGAGAGCTGGCAGGGAATAGATGGCGTTGGACAAAACTGACAGGAAGTAGAAGGAGTTTAAGAGGGCTGGGGAAAAGGGGTTAGGAGTCTAAGAGAGTCAGAGGGGGAATGTGTGTCTGACATAAAGCCGGAGGAGATAGCAGTGGGTGAAAGAGAGCCAGAGATGGTAGGGGGGGGGGGGGGGAAGGGGGTGAGGCAGAGGTGATGATGAAGGGTGTGTGTGCAAGAGAGAAAGCCAGAGGTGATGGAAGATAGGAGAGAGAGAGAGAGAGCGAGATCCAGAGGTGATAATTGGTGTAGAAGATGTAGTAAGAGAAAGCCAGAAAGAGTATTGGGAGAAGTTGTGAAGAGCATGCATGGAAATGACTGGGGTGAGAGACAATTAGTGAGAGGGTGATGGGGAGCATGAGAGATGATGATTGAGGCTGAGGGAGTGGGGATGATGGGAAGCGAGATAGCAGAAGAAGGGATAACTGAGGGAGAGCAAGTCAGAGCAGGGATGATGGAGTGAGAAAGTCAGATTGGAGGAGATGGTAGAACCTGAGAGTGGGTAAATGGAATGGTTTAGAGGGAGGGAGATTAAAATGGGATGGTGGGGAGTGGTGATAGAGCCAGAGAAGAGGTGGTTCTGGCTGGATGATTATCGAGAGCAACCCATGGGGAAGGAAAAAAGTGCCAGATAGCCCAAGTTTAGGCTGCTGACTTCAGAGAGACAGGGGGCAAGAGAGGGATAGTGAGAAGGTGGCATTCAGCTCCATTTTTGCTTTTGTTGTTGGCACTCAGCTCCAAATTGCTTTTGTTGTTAGTTGCTGTGAGCATTCAAGGAAAAGTGAGTCAGAAATTAAAATAAATAAGAAGGGAGTCAGCAGGAGTTTGGAGGCGGGGTGGGGGGAGAGCAGCCCATGGGGGTGAAGAAGATGGAGAATTAGAAGCTGACAATCGAGGGGAGAGTTGGTGAAGGAGAGATAGGAGAGATGGAGAAGGAAAAGTGAGATCCTAGTCTTAGTGGATAAAAAGAGTGAAGAGGTGATGAAATAAGAGATGGGTCCAAAGGCAGAGAAGGGAGAAATGGAAAAAAGTGCGATAAAGGAGTGAGACAGAGGGAGGAAGTAATGAAGACAAGAGAAGAGAGAAGAAAAGTACAATGGAAAAGAGCCCTGAGAAAAGGAATTGGGAGAAGAGACGAAATACAATTGAAATGTAGAAAACAGAGACTGAGATCAATGTAGTTAAAAAAAAAGAAACCTTCTCAGAGATTGGAAAGCAGAAGCAGAGTAGAAAAATGAGCAGGTGAATGAGGGCACCTGAGCAGAAAGGGCTCTCAGCCCTCCTGTTGCTGCTTCTATCACAGGCTCAGCCAGCACAGACAGCTGGTACAGCCATAGCTCCCTATCCCCACCCTATCCCAGGTTCACTGGGTCACATCATATTAAGTCTCCTGGGAACCTCAGCAAAGTCAGCTTGATCTCCTGCCCCCCTGCCAGTGTGTGTATGCGCACATATCCAGTCCAAGCTAGTCAATGGGCACGCTCGGGTGAACGTCATATCCATTAACTAGGTTCCAGGAGTGTCAACTTTTCTGGTTTGCTTGGTCTGTATCTGTTTCATATTGTTTTTACACTGTAATGCAGACATTATTTGTACTTTGTGTGCTTTTGATTTACTGATGCAATCCTTTGAAAAGCATGCATTAACAATATTTAACATTGCAGAGTAGAGGGAGGCAAAATGCATCTTCCAGACAAATATGATCTCATACCTTTTATCTTATAGATATCCAAACCTAATCGTTTTAGCTTTCAAAAAATCTATTCAAATCATCAGCAAGCTTACAGGAGCTTAGAAAATATCATTTAACTTGCTAGGGCTTAGCAAAATAACCTCAGGGGCGAGTTAAATAATGCTAAGCAGACTGTGTGCTCCAACAGTGGGTGCATGAAGGAAGGAGGGAGACATAGGAAGAAAGGGAAGGAAGATACAAGATACACAAAGAAGCCAGGGGGACACAGGAAAGGAGATAAAGAGGAAGGCATTGGGGAGGAGAGGGAGACAGAAGGGAAGAAGGAAGGAAGGACGGAGGGGACTAGAGATAGGAGGGAAGCACAAGAGAGGGGTGCACAGAGGAAGGGGAGGGCATATTAAGAGATAGGTGGCCCAAGGGAGACAGAGATGAAAGGCTGGGAAAGTTTTAAGGAAAGGGAGCATGAACCACCTGTGTCTGAGAGAGGTGGCTGTGTGTTTGGGAGTGTGCATATATGTCTGAGAGAGGAGGCTGTGTGTTTAGGAGTGTACATATATGTATGAGAGAGGAGCTGTGTGTTTGGGAGTGTGCATATGTTTGGGAGAGGAGGCTGTGTGTTTGGGAGTGTGCATATATGTATAAGAGAGGAGGCTGTGTGTTTGGGAGTGTGTATGTGTATGTGAAAGGAGGCTGTGTGTTTGGAAGTGTGTGTATGTGCATGAGAGAGGAGGCTCAGTGTTTATGGGGAAATAAAGAGGTGGGTGTGTATATGAAAGGTTTTAGTTGTGACAGAGAGCAAAACTGCCTGAGAGAGGCTGTGGTTAATGTGTTTATGAGGATAGTTGAAATAATATTTTATAAAACAAAGTATTGAGGAAGGTGCTTGAAAGCCAAGTAATGAGTGGATCAACAACTAACAATAGTCTGCAACTCTCCCCCCCCCCCCCTCCCCAAGCATTAAGCTTAGTGGAGTGTGCAGTTATGGTACATGGAAAAGTAGGCCATCCTAGTGCTAGCCTCCACCTTCTTAGGTGCATATGATGAAAGGATGCTGTGAAGAGGCCGGTGGAATACTGTACCACATTTGAGTTTTCCACTAATCAAGGGATCCAGATCCCATCCAGATGTGTAATTAGCAAGGCCGATGCAAGGGTATTTGGCACCCTAGGCAAACCTTACAGTCTGGCGCCCCCTCCCCATACACAATTTTAAATTATGCATTTATAACATATTTTACATGAACAAGGACATTCTGAGGTAAAATTAATATACAAGTTGTTGTGATAATTTCATGCACTGTTGTGATGCCAACAAGAAACCTTTGCATCTTGGAATTCATATGGCATCATACCTATTGTGATATGTTTTGGCATGGTCCTCCCGTATCACAGTACTATCTGCCAACACTCAAAGAATAACAACCCTACCTATGAAAAAGAATACCAAAAATATTACACCAGAATCTAAAATACCAATACACCTCCTATCAGGAAAACAGAACAGGCCAAGCTACTACAGATCACTACAGAAAACCACATGCTAAAAGAATGCTTCATCTCAGTCTTTGCATGCAGAACACAAACCCTCACCAAATACAGAATAAAGCCACATAAAGTATAAATAGAAACGTGCAGACAAAAACTGAACTGTAAAACGCATCACGCCAGACTCTATACAGTGTAACAATGGAAAACCAAAAATGTCACCATTCCTCGTGAAACAAATCAATAAAATAAAGATATATAAATCATTACTCATAATTATAAAATCATACAAATAAAATAATTTCAAAACAGCTGATGAATAGAATATCCAATAATTAAAGACTCATGCAAATTTTGAAAGGTTTACAAAACACCAATAAAATATTTCAAACAGCAGACACATCACATACTACCCAATAATTAAAATGATAGTCAATCAAGAAAAATGAACTTAAAAAGCCACCTTTACTTACCCTCTCCAGCAGTTCTCCTACTCCTTTCCCTTGCAGGCCATTCCAGAAGCAGCAGTATCTGCTGAAGCTGTCCTCACAGACCTCTTCCTTAGGGACCACAACCAGTCTCTTCTCTCTCTCACACACATACCAGTCACACCCTCAGGACCAGTTTCTGTCTCTCACACACCAATCTCTCCCCAACCAGTCTCTCTCTCTCACACACACACACACCAGTCATCTCCCTGATCAGCCGTTCTCACACATACACACGTCACCTCTCTGGCCAGTCTCTCTCAATCACACATGCTCTCGCTCTCTCTTACTTACACACAAGCTTTCAATCACACACATGCTCTATTTCACTTACACACAAGCTCTCAAACACACACATGTTCTATCTCACTTACAAACAGGCTCAATCACACACATGCCCTCTCTCACAGCCACAAGCCAGCCAAAAACTTGCTCCATCTCTCTTGCGCACACACATTGACACACACAAGCATCCTCCCTGCCTCACATATACACCACACACACATACAGAAGCACCCTCCCTGTCTCACATACATATTACACTCTCACAGAAGCACCTTGCTTTCAGACTTGCAGCATTTTTCACTTTTACTAAAAGTGAAAGTGATGCTCCCAACCGTTAAATAAGAAAACCACATTCCTATCAAAAGGTGAAATGATACCCTTCCTTCAGGTTCTGTCCTCCCAAGGGACAGCCACCCACACAGTACAGCTTCTCTTGTTTTCAGTCTTAGAGATTGTTCCCCCCTCTGTGAGGGGTGGAGACTATGCCGAGCTGTTAGGTAAAAGAGAACAGAGATGGATTTTTACTTTAAAGACCATTCACCCCCACGGGCTCAACAAGGATATTGAATGGCACTTATTTGGGTAAATGGGGGCGGGACTAACTTTGACGTTCTCGCGATGACATCTGTTTTGGCGCCAAGGCTTCTTCTTTAAAATGAGTTGACAGAGTGAGGGTGCTTGCGCTCCATGATTCCATTAAAGGGTGTGAGTATACATTGTATTTTTGCTGTTTTACTAGCCTCTTATGTTATGTTCCACCTTGACTAAATGTGTTTGCATTTTAGAATTTATAATCATTGTGGTCCCTCCCGATGCAGCTACCAGCGAAACACGGGACCGTGTCGGGGGACTGATACCTGGTTATATATACAAACGTGGAGTTGCCGTTTTCTACTGACTGTAAGAATAAAAACTGAATATTTATATACTACATTGTGGTGGAACTGAAACTGAAACTTTCTCCTTGCACGTTGTGTTTGGATACTTGCTTAGTGCAAGGCTTTGCTTCTGCTATCTTTTGGCAATGTCTATTGAATCCAATCTATGCTTCTGTAAAGTTAGACATTCTTGAATCTATGTAAATGAACCAGAAGTTGTGATGTTTGTTCTTATTTATTTATTTATTTATTTTTAATTTTTCTATACCGAAATTCCTGCATTAGATACAAATCATTCCGGTTTACAGAGAATAGGAACTCGCCCGGGGCTTGTCTGGCCGGGGCTTTTTACATTAAAACATTAAAACCGTTAAACATGGCTTATTTACAGTGAACAAGTAAACATATAAACAGTTAAATAGTTAACATGTAACAATTCAATAATAATTTTAAATAAACAGTTAGATAAATAAACAGATCAAAGAACTGGTTCCGATCAATATGAGCAGGAAACAGATCGGCCATGAGACCCCAACTGTATAGATGATATTTACAGTAGTGAGTCTTGAAGAGGATATGATGGTGATTGCCTTAAAAGAATTAATATTATGGCTGGATATAGTCTTGAGCTGAATAGTTCGTCAGCGGAATGATTTGGGGCAATAAGCAATGGGTAGGGTGGGAGCAGAGGGTGAAGGAAGGAGGTCGGGAAGCCTGTTTACATTATGAGTCAGGGAACGCCTGTCTAAATATCCAAGTTTTTAGTTGTTTTTTAAACTCTGGAAGGCTGGGTTCAAGGCGTAAGTCTGGTGGAAGGGAGTTCCATAGGTGTGGTCCTGCTGTTGATAGTGCTCTCTTACATAATAGTGATTTTGCTGGAAGCGCATACAGAGATCCTTTATAAGAGCTTCTGATGGGTCTGGAAGATGTGTGGGCTCGAATTTGTGTCTTTAATGAGATGGGTGCAATGTTGTTTATAGCTTTGTATATGATGGTGAGTGTTTTGTACTGAATCCTGTGTTTGATGGGTAGCCAGTGTAGATTGCATAGAATAGGGGTAATATGTTCTCTTTTATTGGTGTTTGTGAGAATTCTGGCAGCAGCATTAAGAACCATCTGCAGGGGTTTGATAGTGCTAGCGGGGAGTCCGAGAAGGATGGAGTTGCAGTAGTCGAGTTTTGTTAGGATGATGGATTGTAGTACTAGTTGGAAGTCACTGAAATGGAGGAGAGGTTTTAGCCTTTTGAGGACCTGCAGTTTATAAAAGCAGTCCTTAGTGGTGTTGTTTATAATTTTTTTTAGGTTTAGTTGGTTGTCCAACCATGTTCCTAGGTCTCTGACATCTGTGGCGAAATCCATGTTTAATGTGGAGGATAGTGTAGGGATTGCTGTGTTAATCATGGAGTCGTGAGAGATAATTAGCATCTCTGTTTTGTTGGCATTCAGGACTAGGTTTAGGCTGGAGAGTAGGTCTTTAATTGATTGTACCGTGTTTCCCCGATAGTAAGACACCCCTGATAGTAAGACGTAGTGGGAATTTTAGGGGGGTCGGCTAATGTAAGACATCCCCCGAAAGTAAGACGTAGTGTTCAAAAAAAAATTATTTTTAAATACCTGTCGGAGGGCCGCGTGGGTCCAGGCGGCTGGCGGCGGGAGCCGGGTGGTCGCGTGTTAAATCTAGGCCGCGGGCGGGTGGGCGCTTGTTCCCGGGGAGGGGGGGGGGGGGGCGGGTGGACATGCGTTAGTTCGAGACGGCCGGCGGGCGGTGGGTGGTCGCGTGTTAAATCTAGGCCGGGTCGCACAGGCGCGCATTCATTCACTGCCGGTGGGGGCTGCCCCGGCAGCCCCCACCGGCAGTGAATGAATGCGCGCACAGGCCCACAGCGCCTGTGCGAACCCCTGCGATTCGGCGCTGGGGGCTGCCGGTGGGGGCTGCTTTCGGCGCTCAAGGCAGTCACATGCTGTGACGTCACGGCATGTGACTGCCTTGAGCGCCGAAAGCAGCCCCCACCGGCAGCCCCCAGCGCCGAATCGCAGGGGTCGCACAGGCTGCTGTGGGCCTGTGCGAGCATTCATTCACTGCCGGTGGGGGCTGCCGGGCCTGCCCCCACCGGCAGTGAATGAATGCGCGCCTGTGCGACCCGGCCTAGATTTAACACGAGACCACCCGCCGCCCTTCTCGAACTAACGCGCGTCCCCCCGCCGCCTGGAACAAGCACCCACCCGCCCGCGGCCTAGATTTAACACGCGACCACCCGGCTCCCGCCGGCCGCCTGGACCCACGCGGCCCTCCGACAGGTATTTAAAAAATTTTAATTTTTTTTTGAACACTACGTCTTACTTTCGGGGGATGTCTTACAGGTTTTTTCCAATATAAGACATACCCTGAAAGTAAGACATAGTGGGACTTTTTGGGGTAAAAAGAAAGTAAGACGCTGTCTTACTTTCGGGGAAACACGGTAGGTAGTCTTTCCAATGGATGATGGTTCTTTGAAGTGATTCGGTGTTAGGGATTAGTATCTGTATGTCGTCGGCAAAGAGGTAATGGGTGAGATTGAGGTTGGAGAGTAATTGGCAGAGAGGGAGGAGGTATATATTGAAGAGTGTTGGTGAGAGTGATGAGCCTTGAGGTACACCTTGGTCTGAAAGGATTGGTTGAGATTCTTTGTTGTTTATCCTAACTTTGTAGAATCTATTTATAACCTGTAATTTATTTATTATTTATTTTATAAAAAAAAAATTTGTATTTTATTTATTTATTTATTTTATTCGTTTATTATTTATTTATTTGTTATTTTTTTTGTTTTATTATTTATTTATTATTTATTATTATTATTATTATTATTATTATTATTATTATTATTATTATTATTATTATATGTAATTATAACCTGTAATTTATAACCTATAATTTATTCTTATAACCTGTTAATAAACTCTCAATTACAAAAAAAAAAATGTTATGGGAATGTCCATCTGATTCTGTACCCCATGGTTAGCCGGGTGCCCTTCTCTGTTTTTCTCCACCTCCTTCCCTCTGTCTACTCTTGCTGTTCTCCTCTGGTTCCTTTTATGAGAATGAGTAGCCTCTTGGTGAGCTGGGGGAGCCTCCTTCTAACTCAGCCCCTTTTTTGTACAACCTTTCTCAAACTAGGTGATTGGAATCCTGGGATTTGTAGTCCTGCGAGATAGGCCACTTAACCCAAGCTTCATGCTGTTCCTGCCTTTTGCTTAAAGACCTATACTAATGTCACTATATCATCACAATATGTGGAATCTCTTTTTAAAGGACACACTTATTTATTTATTTAAAATCTTTTCTATACCATCCTTTAGTAATGTACCATCAAAATGGTTTACATAGAGGCACTTATATTTAGTTTGGTTAAAAAAATGTATCTACGAAAGTGCCATTACAGTGTCAGTACATGCTTATATAATATAAGTTATAAGATAGGTGACATGGATCTAGTCCATTTATATGATTAATAGGGTAATCATACAAGAGTTGTGCTTAAACTGAAGTTCTCTAACATTATCATTTGAGTACAAAAAAATTAAAAGAATGTGAGACCACGCATCTCGGTAACCTTGTTCGGTGTTTCTTATTCTCATTGTGAAATGCTTTTCTGAATAGCCAGGTTTTTAAGCTTTTTTTTGAAGAGTTTCGGATCACTCTGTAATCTTGTCTCTAGTGGCAATGTGTTCCATAATGTTGGACCAGCCAAGGATGGTGCTCGCTCTCGAACTTGGTTTGTTTTGCTGTCTTTACCGAGGGGATGGTTAGTAGAGCTTTACCCATGGCCGCTGCTTTCATTAGGCAAAACTAGACGGCAGCGGAATTCCCCCGGCATAAGACACAGAGTTGATGCTGTGCCAGGGCCGTATTACCGAAGAAGAGAGGGCTATGCTGAAGCTGCTGCACGAGAGGTATGTTGGGGAGGAGGGTGCACGACCAAAGGATTGCCGAGGGCAGAGGCTTCCAAACCTGTCCTGGCGACCCCCAGCAGGTCGGGTTTTCTGAAGATCTACAATGAATATGCAAGAGATAGATTTACACGCGCTGCCTCCATTGCCTGCTGGTGCCGTGGCCAGGCCTGCTCACCTCGAGCTCCCCCTCCATGAGGCCTGGTCCATCCTCCCTCGCAGCTGCAGCCAACCCCCGGCATCCGCGGTGTCCCACTACTCCTCACGGTGGGGCTCAGCGTCCTCGTCGGCGTCGGGTCCGCCCCTAGGCGGGCGCGCGCGGATCACCCGGCCCTTTAAAGGGCCAAGTGCGGGAAACTCCTCCGCAGCATGCAACGATGACGTCACCTGAGCCCTGCATAAAGGCAGGGCTCAGGCTCCAGTTCCTTGCCTTTGCAAACGGGTCGTCTCATTCGTGAGAAGTTAGTTGCCGTCCTGTGTTCCTGCTCCCTTGATCCTCTCCTTGTTCCAGGGTTCCTGCGTCTGTGTTCCCGTGGTCCTTCCTGTGTGCTAGCATCTGTTCCTGATTCCTGCTTCGCTCCCAGGTTGTACCTTCTTGGACTGATTCACGGGACTGACCTTGGCTTGCCTCTGACCATGTTTGGACTGACACCCAGTATTGACCTCTGCTCGCCATTGACCACGTTTGGACCGCTGCCTGGAACTGACCTCTGCTCGGCATTGACCATGCTCGGACTGATACCTGGAACTGACCTCTGCTTATGACTGATCACGCTCGGACTGATACCTGGACCTGACCCTTGCTTTGGCTGACCACCCTCGGATGGATACCCTGGCTTTGACCCTTGTGCTTCACTCGGACACTCTCTTCGCTTCTCCTGTGACCACCAGGTCTGCCTGCTCTGACGCTGCCCATGGCCTTCTACAAGCTAGACCACTAGGCGCTGCCTATCCTGTCCGGAGGACCTTCAGTTCCTGTTCCCTTCCAGTGGTCTCCGGTACACTCTGTTCCGGTCTAGCTCAGCTGTTCTCCACCACTTTGCTCGTGGTGGGCACACCTCTCCGCCACTTCTCCGGGAGACCCTCTGAGGCCCACTTAAGCCCAGGCAGTACAGGTACTCAAAGGCTCAACCTGCAGAAACCCCGGACTGTTATTGGTGAAGCTCCAGCTTGCCTCTGTCTCCTCATGTTCTCCGCCTCCTGGCGGCAGGCGCCGTCTAGGACCTCTCTGAGGGTCGTACCAACCCTGTGCCAGGCCAAGGATCCACCTCCAGTGCAACACAAATACTCTTGTACTGGCCCTGTTTTACCCATGGTCAGGTGCCCCACCAAAAACTGTGCCTTGTCAATCTTAACTGAAGATGAAATGCAATAAGAATTATCTTCTCAGGGGATGCAAAGAAGGCAATTTCCTGCACATTTCATGTCAGTAACAAGTGTTTACGGTATAAGACAGCGTGCTTTTGCCCGCTGAGAGAAGTGTCTGTCTGCAGGGGAAAATTACATGTGCTGAGGAGGGGAGAGGTAAGTTGGAGGAGTTAACCTACCTGTGTGCATGCCTTTGGTACTCCAAAGGGCCCCTGCGCCAGTGCACAGTGTTTAAAGGTGACCTGTTCCTACACCATCACTTCTCTTTTTATTTTTTTTTAACAAAAACCTTTTTGTAAAAAAAAAACAAAAACCTAACAAACAAAAACAAATCCCTTTTCTGTGCAGTGCATTTAGAAAGGACATTGCAGGGTTCACACTTTAGGTGAAATGCTTGAAGGGCTGCGACTTTTCAGCAACTGTTCACAGTCTCTGACTCTTTCCCTCTTTCTGTAACATCAGATCGCAGCTGTCAGGCAGCAGCAGCAGTCTGAGAAGGGCTCAGCTTTGCAATATATTTATTCCAGAAAAAAAAAAAAAATCTGGCTTGACCTACATATTGCTCTTGCTCCGCCGTGCACACAGCTGTGACATCTGTAAGAGCCGAAGCTTAGTTTTACAACGAAATAAGCACGGGGACTGAACTCGGTTGGGGAGTGAGATGCTTTTTCCAAAGAGAGTAGGCCGTACCTTGAATTCCTCTGAGAAAAACGGCCTTGGAAGGAGGCAATGCTAGTCCTGCAAGTAGAATGTCATCATCCCCCAGGAAGACTTTGCAATTAAAAAAAAAATGTTACCTGTTAGCTGATCTTTCTTATAATAATAGTTTTATGAGAAGGACTCGTTCTTTCCATGTGAGACCCCCTCCTGATCCATGTAATTTCTATCTGAATGAGATCATATTCCTTAGAAGCATCTGGCAGGTTTTTTTTTGAGGGGGAAAATGATGCCACAAAACCAGATCTATGTCGTTTATGCAAGAATCACCAATCACAGGCTGCTAAGGCTCACTAATGAAAGATCAATCAAAACCAGAATCAGATAATGCATATATAAAAGGAGTGGGGCAGTATTCGTTTTAAGGATTGGGGATATGCCTCGAACCTTCTCGCCCTGCGGGTTGTAACGAATAATCCCCATGTTCCAGGCGGTGCATTTTTATGGATTCACTTCCACGTCCTCACCGCCTCTTTCGAGAGCCCTTGTATCCCTGTACTCACAAAGCAGTGTCTTGGAGATGTGCCTGAGGGGGCTCCCGGCAGCCCCTTACTTAAATTGCTCTGTGATCAGGAAGATTTCCTCTCTGACCCAAGCAGAGCTGGCTGGAGCCACTCGTGAAAACAAACAACCCACTTTTGTCTCACTGCAACACCAGAGCCAGAAGTCTTCCCTCTGCCAGGACCGAGCTTCGTGGGTTCAAAGGTAGCCCTGGGCTAAAATGAGTGAAAACCTTACTTCTCAACTCGAATGACCGTGCTTGGTTTAAAAAAACAAATAATTCAATCTTGTTTTTAAGGGTTCCCTGTGTATAAGTAGAGGGCAGCTTTCAAAGCCATTCCCGCAGTTATGGGCACTTTAAAGCTGCCCGCCCTGACCGTTAGTATGGACATCACGGGAGAAAAAGCCCCGGCTGAGTCTGCACCAGTGTGGGCGGTTTAATTTCTTTTTTTATGTCTCAAATATTCTCTTTATTAAAGTGAGAAGCTTATGGGAACAAACAGCAAAGCCACATGCAAAACGTATGTATGTATAAAAATAACAAAGCATGTCCTCGCCATCTCGTCATAAGGATTTGCCTTTTTAACCCCATCAGCCCACCCCACTCACCCTACTACATTTCCTCCTATAGAAGCAACCGCACCCAATCTTCAGCATTACGTGAGATTAGTCATCTCTGAATACAATATATGGACGCATTACGTGAGATTAGTCATCTCTGAATACAATATATGGACGCATTATGTGAGATTAGTCATCGCTGAATACAATATATAGACGCATTATGTGAGATTAGTCATCACTGAATACAATATATGGACGCATTACGTGAGATTAGTCATCACTGAATACAATATATAGACGCATTATGTGAGATTAGTCATCACTGAATACAATATATGGACGCATTACGTGAGATTAGTCATCACTGAATACAATATAGAGACACATTATGTGAGATTAGTCATCACTGAATACAATATATGGACGCATTACGTGAGATTAGTCATCACTGAATACAATATAGAGACACATTATGTGAGATTAGTCATCGCTGAATACAATATATGGACGCATTACGTGAGATTAGTCATCACTGAATACAATATATAGACGCATTATGTGAGATTAGTCATCACTGAATACAATATAGAGACGCATTATGTGAGATTAGTCATCACTGAATACAATATATGGACGCATTACGTGAGATTAGTCATCTCTGAATACAATATATGGACGCATTACGTGAGATTAGTCATCTCTGAATACAATATATAGACGCATTACGTGAGATTAGTCATCGCTGAATACAATATATAGACGTATTGTATTATGCATCTTCACTTTTCCCACAGTAAGACACAGCCTTTATGAAGGCACACAGACGAATAATTAGATATGTCACTTTTACTTAATGCTTCCATTGTATTTTTCCAAGTACTAAACCATGAGATTTCCTCACTATTCCATGAGGAAAGGATTACTTTCTTGCACCCCCCTTAAAGTGCTCACTGAGTTCTGGTAGACTGGGGGAAATCGATGGTGATGGTTTGGGATAAATTGTTAAAGGCATGGATGGGTCCTACGAGCCCAATATTAAGGCATTATGAGGGTGGAATGGCTTTTCAGTTTCCCTAACAGTCCAAGTCTAGCGATGTTTCATGCGTGTGTTCAGAAACCTGCGCATGCATTTCATTTCCAAGAATGTGTGCATGTCGTGGGCATGCTGCAGCCACTTTATTGCATGGCTTAAATGGATCGTAACCAGAAGTTAAAATGCTAAAATATTAAAAGAGATGCAGTTTCTGTTTCCACTTTGACATGGATGGTAATGGCTGTGCCCTGTCTCTTTAAGACAGAGGTCCCCAAACTATGACCCATGGGCCACATCCAGCTTGTCAACCAAGTTTGTACAGTCCAGCAAACTATCCCTGCCCTCGGCCGAATTGTCCTGTGGAGAGATATAGTAATAGAACAGTTGCAGATCCCTATGACAGTGCTCAAAAGTTCACCTTTTGGGGTTTTTTTTCTTAAGCTCATGCATGCGGCAACAGTGAAGGCTTCAGCACAGGTGGAGTCCCCAACCCCTGCCAATGGCAGAAAAAATCCAGTTCAGTGGCACGGTGAGGACTGCAGTGCTGGCAAGATCCCTAACCCCCACCTGAGCTTTAGCAGAGTGCGTGCACAAAGCCCCCGGGGCCGGCTTCATGCTGCCACTATCACTTCCCTAATCCAGCATGCGATTGAGGGTTTAGAAGCTGCCTGGCTCCTTTTTTTGGCCCTCCAAGAGGACAAACAACCTGCCTGTCTTCCTGAATTCACTGGTGACCTTTAAGTAATGTAGCAGCATCCTTGGGACGTCTAGCGGGTGAGGGATCCCCCCTCCCCTGTTTCTCACCTCTCTGTTCTCCTCAGAGCTGGTAAAACAATCTCCTGATTTGAGTGAAATTCTGACAGCTCCTTAGGTAAGAAGGATGGGACAGGACGAATAACTACTCTGTCCTTGTGAATCGAACAGGTAGGGCTCCCCACAGGACAAGGCCTGCATCTCCGAGACCCTCTGGGCTGAGGATATCTCCACTGGAAAGACCGCCTTTAAAGTGAGGTCCTTTAATGTTGCCCCTCTAAGCAGTTCAAAGGGTGCCTTGGGTAAGACCCTAAATACTAAATTAAAGTCTCACGAGGGTATTACCTGGCGCTTCGGAGGCCGCACACGTTTTACTGCCCTCAAGAAACAGTGCTATGTCAGGGTGAGCCCCCTAGGGAGCTTCCTTGCACCTGGCCCCTAAAACAGGCTGATGCCGCCACCTGCACTTTGAGAGAGTTCGGGGCTAACCCTTTCTCTAGGCCCATTCTGCTGGGAACTGCAAGATTTCCCTTGCTCCCGCCGTTTCTGGCAGCGACTCAGCCAGAACTGGGTTTTTTTTGGGTGGGCACAAGTTTAACATGGGTGGGCTGTAGGCAGGCAGGTCTGAGACCTACTAGTGTTGTATTCTTATTAATAAAGAACGGCATACGCTGCGCTCTACAATCAGGACCGGTGCACGGGGATTAGGCGCCCTAGGCGGACCTTCTGCCCTGCGCACCACCACCCCCCGTCGCGCCGCCCCCTCCGTCCTCACCCGACCACCGGCTCCAGTCAAATTAGTTTGACTCGAGCCAATATAGGGGGGGGGGGATAGCGCGACGGACGGATCGCTTGTCATTCGTCAGTGACACATCCTGCCGGCAGCTGCTGAGCTGCCACTACGGCCACCGCGGCAGCGGCTGTCTCTTCTCTCCTGCTGCCGCAGCTGCAGCCCCTGGGACCTTGGTGCCCTGGCGCCGGCCCTGCCTGCAATGACTTTCTAAGTAGTTAGCAACAGCCATTACGCATCAAGCATGAAACTTTAAAACATTTTACCTCAATTACTTCAAGCACTTACCAGAATTTAAAAAATTCCTTATTAATCTGATTTAATTTATTTCATCGCAGTTTATAAATGCACAAGTATATAATGTAAAAAGCAAAGAAAACAAACAGATCCAACTATATAATAAAATCCTCTTTGCAGAAAGTCAGAAATCATCATAACTACAATAAAATATCATTAATCATCAGAACAGGTGTAGAGCAGAGCTAGGACAAGTCACATTACAACTAACAGGAAAAAATATATTCAAATCCTGAAGTCACCTCACCAAATTCTGAAGTCACCTCACTGCTATTTTGTGAAGCAAAACAAACTCCTACAAAGAAAGAGACGTCTAGAACCTTGCATACTGACTCTCAAGATTCAAATAAGAGCAACCTTATGAAAAAGCAGCAATGGAAATAGTACACCAGGCCCTAGAACATTAAAACATCACCTACTGGAATAACAGAACAAGCTGGACTACTACTACAGAGAAACTACATGCGAGCGAATTCAGTCACACACAGATCCTTATAGAAATAAGAGACTACAAATTAGAAAAGAAACATGCAGATAAAACCAAAATAGAAAGCCTGAGAAACTAAAGTCTCTGAACAGTGGAATACTGAAGAAAGAGCAAATTACAAAAATATAAGAAATGCACATTCCCAAAGATGGCATATTCAAATTGCTAAAATTTCAAAATAATTTTTTTTTTCCTTTGTTGTCTGATCTTGGTATTTTTCGAATCAGTTGGTCCCAGTCTCTTTTTTCCCATGTTAATCTTGTCACTCATTTCCAAATTCCTTTTCAGTGTCTCTCTTCTCATACTGTCTTCTTCCCTTCCTCTCTCACACACACAAGCTCTCTCACTCTCATATTCTCTCCCCCCCCCCCCACAAACTCACATTCTCTACACACACACACACACAAGCTCTCACTCTACATGCTTTATCATACACACACACATACACACACACAAGCTCTCACTCTACATGCTTTATCATACACACACACACATACACACACACAAGCTCTCACTCTCTCATCCCCTCCTCCCAGGTTCCCATTCTTATACATGCAGAGACGCACACCCAGGTTCCCATTCTTATACACAAACAGATGCACACCCAGGCTCCCATTCTCACTCACAAACACACATTCAAGCTCCCATTCTCACCCACACACAGGCAAAGTCCTACTTTCACCACCGCGGGGATGGGAAACAGCGATGGCCTTGCTGCTCTGGCCCTCCTCTTCGACATCGCGGGGATGGGATCCCGTGGTGGCCTTGCTTCTTCTGGGGCCCTCCTCTTCACCGTCATGGGGATGGGATCCCGCAACGGCATTGCTCCAACAGGTCTCTTCCGGTTGGATGGGCCTGAGCCCAAAGTGGTGGGCCATTGTCCACCCAGGCCTGCCTGTGCCTACACTACTGGTTTTCTAAGGAGACCTTTTGTCCCTCTTCACCACTCTTCAAAACATTTTCAGACCCTACCATACGCCTGGAAAGTAGAGTGTCTCCTAGGTCTTAACAAAGTAGCTACTACTGCCCTTGAATAGCCTTTTTTCTCTAGCCTGTCCTTCTCAGAGGCAGGCTGTATGATAATAATGATCTGACTTTCCCCACCTGACTGGGCCCTGCCTGAGCAGGCTCTCTGCTTTCCCTAGTTTTAGAGGTGCATCCCTCCTCAGCTTCACTAGGTCCATGTTGTGTTCCGTGCTCGTGGAAGGCCACGAGCACGGCCCCCTACCTTGCCCATGATGGTGACCCGCCGCGGGAACTCCGGGGGAGACCCCTGATGCCGCGAGGGACTCCTGACCCTCGCGGCATCCTGCAGTATTTCCTCCGCGGAGGAAATCCAAGATGGCCGCCACCATCTTTAGGCACGAGGCCGCGCCTCCTCATTAGATTTAAAGGGACCTGATCCCTTTAACCAAGTTCAGCTGTTCCTTATGAGCCAGAGCAGAGGAAGTATAAAAGGAGACTTCCTCTGCTCATTCCTCGACTTGGCAACTTTTGGGTTAGTCAGGTCTGCTTGCTTCGGTGAGTTCTTCTACTTCGGATCCTTGTTCCTGTCTTGTCTTGGTGTTCCTGGTTCCTGACTTCGGATCGGTTAGCGGTGATTCCTGGTGTGTGACTTCGGACTGGAAAGCGGTGATTCTCTGGTGTGTGACTTCGGACTGGAAAGCGGTGATTCCTCGGTGTGTGACCTCGGACTGGTAAGCGACGACCCTCTGGCACTTGACCTTGGACTTCCTCTTGACCATCGTCTCCAGGGGCCCACCTAAGTCCCAGCGGCCCGAGTCCCTACGGGCTCCTCCCGGGGGGACCGCGGGCTTCCAGGGATGAAGCTGCAGTCAGCCCTTGCACCGAACACTCGACTTCTTGACCTCTCAAAGGTCCACCTAAGTCCCAGCGGTCCGGGTCCCTATGGGCTCCTCCTGGGGGGACTGTGGGCTTTCAGTGGCGAAGACACAGTCCCTTTCCTTGACGTCACGACTCGTCGTCTGCCTCCACAGTCGTCTCTGTCTCCAGTGCCAAGGGTCAGCTGGTCACGTCTTCTGTTTCTGCCTCACCACCCGACGGGAGAACCTACGGATCTTCCTCCTAAGGTATTCCATCCTCCCGTCGGCCCAAAGGTTCACAAGCCTGAGCACAACAGTCCACATACCATGACCTTCTCGACCAGTCTGGGGCTACCAGCCCCTGTGTTCTGCTGCTTTCCTCAGTACCCTCGCTATTAAGGGCAATGGTGGAAATATGTACAGTAGCTGATCCACCAGTGGTTGGACTAGGGCATCGCTTCCTTTTAATCCCTGTTCCTGGTGCTTGCTGAAAAAATATTTCTGCCTTTGTATTCCTTCCTGTTGCCATCACATCCCATTCTGGCTTTCCCCACACCCTCTAACACTCTTGAAAATGCTTCCTCTCATGCTCCCTGGTCTGGCGCGTGCCTGCTGAGGTAGTCTGCCTCTGTGTTCTCCTTCCCTGCTATGTAACTGGCTGTTAGCCCCCACCAGGTTCTTTTCTGCCCAGCTCATTAGCTTCTCTGCTTCTTCATCTAACTACCAACTTTGTATGCCTCCTTGCCTGTTTATATAGGCCACTGCTGTCCAAAAGGACCCTTACCAGCTTTGCTTTGACCCTGGGACTTAGGTACTTGAGCGCCAGCCTTACTGCTCTCAGCTCCAACAGTTTCACTGAGGCCTTCCTCTCCTTGGCTGACCATTTGCCCTGCACCACCTGTCCTCAGTGGGCCTTACTCCCTGCTTCTCAGTCTATGGCTTGGAGGTCCATCACAGGAGATAAACCTGCCCCTCAGTGAGTTCAGTGTGTCAGCTTGGAGTTCCCTGTTTTCCTGGTTGTGGGCCTTGTCACTCTTGCTGGTTTGGCTCCTGTGTTGTGTGATCTGCTCTTGTGGTTGTTATTATTTGAACTAGCCCAATTCAGTGGCCATCTGGTTTCCTGTCTGTTTCTGTTCTTGTTTTGTATCTTGTTCTCTTTAGCCCTGTATTTAGCCCAATTTTATGGTCCTCGGTTTTGGCTTTATTTTGTCCGCTTGTCTGTCCTGTGTCTTGTGGTGCACTCCCCGTCCTGGGTTTGTTTTATGGACACTCTTTTCGACACTGTTTCTGTAGTTCTGCCCTGCTCTTGTGGGTGCCCTTTGTTCTCTGGGTGTACCGCCTGCTAAATCCTGCCAGTCCCCAGAACATGAGGGCTCAACCTGAGGTGGCTAATGTAGGCAGAAGATCCTGGTGCTAGGCTGGTCCTGGTCTTCTTCTAGCCAGCTCTAAGTGAGTCCAGCCTGCTCCTTCTCTGGGGGTAATCACCGCCGGCAGCCTTGCCATTACAGTACATTTTATTTTGGTGAAAAATGTTCTGTGAGTCCAATTTTGTGCATAATTTAACCATGTACTAACAGTTTATGAGCTGCTTTGCATGATTATGCATTGCAACAGCTCATTAACCACTAATTTGAATAAAATAGTGCAAGCGGAAAACTACCTGTAAAATTGTATTCAGTGTGAATGCGGAAAGCTTTGCAAATGATGCTTTGATTTGCTAAATCCCGAAACAGCACACAATCACAAATAATGCACACTATTTGGCGTTTTGACGTGTGAATCGCCATTTGTGGAATTTTCCATGTTTTAAATACATCAACTTTGATGTTTTTTTTCTATGTGAATTTCTGTGTAATTAATGCATCATTAAATATTAATTTGGTAACCTAGGAAATGGACTAGAAATGATACCACAGGATATATCATTCCTGTATAAAATGAGGATATAACCAGCAACGGTAATGGGGTGTGATTTCCCTGGGGAAAATCTAGTATGTGGAAGGTTTAGCTCATGCGTGGTAAAGTTTGATCCAAATACAGGGCCTTCTGTTCTGGGAAGACAGCTGAAGAGATGGAAGAGAGGAGAAAAGAGATGATTTCAAATTGATGACATTTTTGGAGAGTCCTAAATGCTTGTTGAAAAGGGAGGGTCCCTACAGCGGGAGAGAACAGCATCCATGGCACTTTACAAAAGATGTTAACAGGCCTCAAAAATTGATGACCATAAAAACAGAGGACACACGTGAACTTTAAAGTAAGAGATCAGGTGTGGCTAGAGCAAGAGAGAGCGATCAAGAAAAATCAAAGAAATATTTTAAGGGTCAGAAACATGCCCGCAGGGATGACTAGGACGGTGTGGTGGTGGTGGCAGTCGTCTGAGACCGGATCACTACCACATGAGGCATAGACCCTGCTCTGAGGGAGCAGGACAGATAGTGCATGTCTGCTTTAGGTGAATCAGGCCTGGGAGACAGGTCCGTGGACAGAATTGAGGGAACTAGCGGAGAGTATATAAGGGCCACGTCTTTGATATGGCAATGAACATTTTCTTTTTCAAGAAATATTTTTTTTTTAAGTTATGTTTCAGGGAAAAAAAAACAAACCTCCCAGTATTTACCTTCTGGAGGTCAACATGAAATTGACTGAATGCAGTCCATGGCTTTTATCTAGGAGTATTATATAAGTAAACCATGCTAACTGTTTATAGTGTAAATCCATCCGTATCTCTTCAATGTTAGCACAAGTCAGCCCTGACCCACATCTCCCAGTCACATTCTGCTGGGTTTTTTTTTGTTCAGAGCAGGATTGCATCTTTCATCCATGCAATTCACTGAAAGTATTGAACCAAAGCAGAAACAGGCTTCTGATGTATGATTAAGAAGGTTTATTGCAGCAATCATAATTAATTTAAGCAATGTATACAGCTGCCTCCATTTATCCACCATTCAGTGAGCTGCATATAATATTATCAATGCATATCGTAAATGAAGGTGCTTAATGTTTTGTGAATTACAGTACAGCAAATTAACACTTTCTCCGGTTCATAACCCAGGGCTATAAAACACTGAGGGATAAAATGTATACTGTAGCTGATGGATGAACTTTAATTACATGGCCATCACTGGTGACTGTTCATGGATAATAGTAAATCTAATTTTCCTCTAAGACAAAAAATTAGAAAAACGCCTCACAAGTAGCTAAGTATAGTCAGTGAGCACCTGCACAACGCAATGTAGTAAAGCAAAGTAGGTTAGACATCCTTCTCGCCAGCACTTACTGAGCCTGGCAGGAACTTGACACTTCAGGGTTCCAGTATCCATGCACCATCACGCTTCACATCCCACAGTCGGGATGTGCAGTCCTTTAAGATGTCGTTTCATTCCATGTTGTTTCCAATCTGAAATGACACACAAAAACAACACATTTGTTTAATCTTTTTCTGCACGTTAGCATGCGCTAAAACAAGCTGCTGTGTTGCTAAATGTTGCTGGCAGATGCTAAAGTGCAGAAACAAAATGAAATGAATGCATTTTAAAAATATTAAAAGAAAAACAAAATGAAACAAAAGTTTTTCCCATGTGCACACTTATCTTACAATATCCAATGACGCCATTATGCGAGAGAACCTGCTGGTTTACTCTTGCACAGCTGTCTTAGCATAAACAATGAGGCCATGGTGCATTTTGTGCACCACTAAAGTTGCCTTCCCCTTACATGGTGCCAAATGTTTTGTGGACAGAAATATTGATGCATGATCATGCTGGGGTTTCCCACACAGCAGGCCTGATTTTCACAACCATTCTATGTTGTCGGATAAAGAATCCACTGCCATGCAATAGGCAATGTACACATGTATGCTTGCTTGCTATTAGATATGTTTAGTACAGTGTATAGAGGCAAACTACTGATTTTTCAATGTGGAAAGACAAGAATAAACTAAGTGGAGGGATCAAGTAACACTATCAATAACAATAGAGTCCTATATAATATTGAACCATCACAGTGGGGTCATAATAGGCACTTCCGGTGTAGTCAGACCTTCATTTGCCTTATCAATAACCATCGGCCAGTCAAATATTTTGTGTATATATATTTTTTTATACTGCAGGTAAAATGTACTTATCTTGACAACATAGCCCCGACATGGAGCCGTGTTTCGAAGCTCGCATCAGGGGGCAATTCCTTGTAATTCGAAGTCATCAATGCTCAATAATCATAGAAAGATATTTTACTCAGAACGCCGAATCTTTGGCACGAAAATGTGACTACAGCAGAAGTGGCTATTATGACTGGCCCCTTTGATGGTTCAATATTAATATAGGACTCTTCGGTTATTGATAGCTTTAAGTTGGTCTTACATTGGCCCTCGTTGTGCAGGGGATCAAGTAACAGACATCCCCATCAGCTTCCAAGTGTACGCCTGAAGTCTATTTTTCTGATTTTCTGATTCTTGTTGTCTTCTGTGTATTCAGGCATCCGATATTTTAAAGCACTTTTTTTGTCAAAGAAATATGCATTGTGTAGCTCCATCTGTACCTGTAAATAAATATAAATAACTAATAGAATGAACAGCAAAGCTTCTGCAGATCAGAGTTTTAAAAAAGCAAGAAGCAGAGTATAATGTACTAGAAATGATCTTCCTCCTTAGCCTCTTGGTCACCCACTGACCAGGCAGGTGCTCCAAATCCACGGCTCTCCCCGGAGTAGGACACATTTGGTTTTGACGTCATTTTAGCAAGTGCTTTCTCTCCTCACCTCTGGTGTAATCCTTTCCCTAGTACCACCCTCCCCCGCCCCAGCACAATCCTCTCCCCTCCCCACCCACCCACCCATGGGCAAGCTGAAGGCAGAACCTTCTTGTCTTCAGCTTTCTCCTCCTCTGCCAGCTTCAGTCTGAATCCAATTCCCCTTTCCCCCTGCTGACGTCGAGAGCAATGTTGGAGTTGCATCAAAAGCATCAGGGCTTATTAGTTAAGGGCAGCAACCGCTGCACCAGCAAGTTACCCCCATGCTTACCAGTTCCCCAGACCATAAAAGTCGGAGCCCTTGTTGGTTGCTATCTAAATCCAATTCCCCTTTCCCCCTGCTGATATTGAGAGCAATGTTGGAGTTGCATCAAAAGCATCAAGGCTTATTAGTTAAGGGTAACAACCACCACACCAGCAAGTTACCCTCATGCACTCTTTTCCTCATTTCTCATTTGAGATAGACAAGGTTACACCTCTAATATCCTCGCCATGTGTGCTTGTAGGCAGACTCTCGGTGTCCTACTTGTACTTTGTGCTCGTTTTATATCTTTGGGGTGATTATTCTTTTTTTTTCAAAATAATTTGTTTTGAAAGACGGAAACCTATGGCCATAGGACCACAGGTTTGTTTATTCAATTTTTATTATTACAATTGCTTTTATATTGTTCAATGCAGACTCCACACTGCTATTTAGATCATTTTACCACCACTCTTCACTTTTTTTTACCTTACGGTGATGTGAAGTCTACATCATTTCATTTGGCTCTGGATGCAGACCAAATAAGACTTCAAGTTGGTTTTGTACTGCTGGTGAGAAAATCGATGCCCATGAGCTCAGTCCAAGTCACAGAAACCAAAACCCAGCCCCATGATTTTGATGTGCGGTGACATGGATGAGCTGCCGGCTAAACACAGACCAAGCTGAAGCCAAGCAAAGTCGCCCAGAGATCCTGGAACGCACTTCTGGGTTTGGCAGTAAAACATTATTATGACAAACGTGACATGATGGCATTTCTCAAGAATCCAAATCAGCTTAAACCAGCCCCGCCAGGAGGTTAGTGTTATACAATGCTAACTACTTCAGTTTGATTCTCCACATAGGCTTTTGGCTGTTCTGTGGTCAGAAGGCAATTCCAGAAATATTCAGAGCCAAATGCACACTTTTTTACAGTCACACCCACTGGTCAGTCAAAGCATAACACGTGGGATGTCTCTGGAAATACTTGGTTTATTCTAGAGAGGGAACTATGGGGATAAAATGTAAAACTTCCAGCTGCCGCTCCTGATGACGCCTCTGGCTCCCTCTGCCACTCCTGATGACTCCTCTGGCTCCCTCAGACTACACAACTGCTTTTCCCTGGAGGTTTTCTTCCTTTTAAGGTCTCCCTGTCGTAGATAAATCACAGACACATGAAATAAGCAGCAACCAGGCAGCCACGACATCCTGAGTTCTATCCCGCCAGGCTGGCTGTCCATCCTGCAGTTACACGCAGACACAAGAAGAGCCTCAGTCATCGTTGGGATGAGAATTGGCTGCAGCCGTTTATTAGATGACCCTAACAAGGGAATCTAAACTTGGTGCCGACTCCAGTAACTATCAGCAGGGGCGGTGCCGATGACTCCGCCCCCCTCCTGCTCTAGTGGAATCTGAAAGGGGGGGCGTGAAGGGGGGGACAGACTCGTGGTAAACCCCTCCCCCATCCAGCGGCGGAGCACCGCTTCCAGAGGGACCCCATTGGGCCACCACGCAGCAAGCCCCGCCGGGGCCACTCGCAGATTTTCCAGGCTGTCAAAAATCGTCAAGGCCCACTCCCTGTGCCCGATATGCATCCACGACAGCCAATCGTCAAGAGACAGCCCCTAGGCCCCTCTCATTTTCATCAGTGGCTCCCTGCCTTATATGCATCATTCATTATTACATTAATCTTCAGGACTGGTCACCACCGTTGCAAGTTAACAAGTTAACAACAAGCCATCAATGATTGCTAACTAACACCTGAAACTAGCTAGAGTAGGGGGGGAGTTGGGAGGGAAATCGTGCCACGCTGGGCCGGGCCAGGGAAGAAGAGGCTGGACGAGAGGGAGTCAGCGGGTTTTAAACCTCCCGCCGGTCCCTCCCCCACGTCCAACGTCAGTGCATCGCTCCCCCAGCCAATTGAGTGGCTCGGCATCGGGGTGCGTTCTTTTGACATCACTGCGCCCGACGCCGGGCCAACCAGGGGGTCTTGATGCCGTCAGCAGCACCCCCACAGAGCCCGGGAGTGCGGCGCTACAAGCGTTCCCGAATCACGCGGGCGGCACTATTGCCGGTCTCGCCGGAGAGTATGGAGAGGGAGGGAAGGGGAGGAGATCAGAACCTCTCCCCCGGGCCCCCAGCGACGCAGCAGGCGCCCGGTTACTCACGGCACACGCACATCCGTGCTGGGGGTGCCTTCCATGACTGCGTGAGGTTAAGTAGCAGAAAGGAATCAGAAAGGAATAAAATATGGGGAAAGAGGGAAGGAGGCAGTGAGGATCAGAAAATGAAAAAAGATTTTCTAGAGAGAGAATTTTCTAGGTGATATGCTTTTTCCATATAAAAGGATCCTTTGTGGTAGAGCAGCTGTCCAGATGCTGATTTCAATATCTTGAGGGTTTTTTTTTTGTTTTGTTTTGTTTTCTAATTGCAAGTCAGGACTGAGCTGTGGCTGCACTGCTGCTACATTTCGGACCTCTCCCCTTGCCTGATGTACTACAGGATGAGCCCTGGATATTTTTCAGCTGTTTCAGCCCGACCAGCTGTACTGACTGGAGGCAGAAGCTGGAGGTGCACTATCTACAATCTGGTGCACAGCTTGACATCCGGCACCTGTTACAGAGCGTTGCATTTCATAAAAAAGATCACATGCAATGAGGAGCCGTCAACTCTGGCTTCATTTTCCCTTCCATGTTAAATGCTAAAGCTCTGTGAGATTTCCTTCGCAACAATCATTCCCTTTCTCCAGAGCTGTAGCCAGGCAATTTGGCATCTATGGCCAAGTGAAAAAGCATGCCCTTACCCTGTACATTAGATGTATATGTAAATATATATACACATACAAAAGAATAAAGCTGAGAAACCTGAGGCCTGCATGATGGTGGCGTGTGAGCCAGTGTGGGAAGAGGCGGAGCCACAGGCCACTCCACGCATGCGTCCTCCTCACACGCAAGCCTTCAGGCCAGGGCAGGGTAGACTGGACTCATTCAAGGGCATAAACAACTGTTCTCCTATCCTCACCCTAAATTAAAAAGGAAAAGATAACGCTGCCTTCTTTTCATCCTGACAATTTCCGGGCCCACGGGGGTGGCACAGCATCACAGCATCACAGCGCCTACGGCCATGGCAACATTGGCCCCAGGCTAGCTACGCCTCCGCCTTTCTCTGGCCCATCTCCTCTCATGATCCATTGCACTCACAGTCATACAATGCAGCTGCAGAGCTATAACTGTGATGCTGCAGCTGCTGCTCTGCGATGGCGCTCCAGGACGTGGAACAGGAATTGTGCAGGAAGACACCTACGTTGCACGCATACAGCACAGCAGAAACTAGAAGTCTTAGTGGAAACACAGGCGCTGACATAGCCAGGTTGCCTGGCAGGCTATGCAGGGGGCCTTAGATGCTTGTGTAATGGTCACGCTAGCATGGATAGCTATTTAGGTCATTACGAAGCTTTCTGGTTAGTCATCTGAATAAGTTTAGACCTGATCTCCACCACCGATGTACGTAACCCAGATAACTTTATCCAGATAGCGCAGAATATCAGCGCTAACCACCAGATAAAGTTAAGCCCCTCCCCTGGAACATCCCATCACCGGGAGCGAGGGTGGGCCCTTAACGTTAACTCCCAAAGTTAGCCAGACAAATATTTAGAATATGGACCTCAAAATGGGGAATTTGCATGTTCATCTGCCCATGGTGAGAGAGGACAAATGAGAGGCATCTTACAGGAGGTCATGTTGTATGGTTGGCAGCTGGGATAGATCCTTATGGTGTGGACATGGGACTGACGAGGCAGAAGGGATGGTTGACCTTTTTCTGATATAATCTACAATGTTACTATGTAACAGAGATAATAAAGGACCACAAGATTACAGAAAAAGTACAGGACAGTCCATTCAGGTTTTGGTATATTCTTTGTGGTATTTGCTAGGGTACGGCAAGAAGTCCTCAGATTTCCTTCAGAGTGGAAAATATCTGTAGTGTGAGTTTTCCAGATATGTTTCACAAACGTCCGCCACCAGATGGCCCTAGATCCTTCATCAAGAGAAACAGCTTAGTGGTATTTTCATTCCTTTTCAGCCCCTCCCAGCCTGGAGGGATGTGATTGGTTGTCTCAGGGCACTTAGTGAGGTGGTCAGGAAGATTAGTTAAGCCTTTGGTGAGCCAAAAGCTTTTCTTTCCCTTTCTAAATTGGGCTCAAATCCCAACTCAAGGCTTTTTTGTTTGAGGAGCCTCCTCTCAGAACCCTCCCTGTCTGAAGGGCCCTACCTCAATTTTTGGGACGAGAGATAGATTTTTGCCGGATT
The DNA here is from genome assembly GCF_901001135.1 of Rhinatrema bivittatum. Classification (NCBI taxonomy): domain Eukaryota; kingdom Metazoa; phylum Chordata; class Amphibia; order Gymnophiona; family Rhinatrematidae; genus Rhinatrema; species Rhinatrema bivittatum. The sequence continues at coordinate 26,994,678 of NC_042618.1, read as the reverse complement.
CCTTTGGATTTGTATTCTGAGGCAAACCCCAATCCCAGGACCGGGGGCTGAAGACCTGTGAGCCATCCCCTCTACTCCCTAGGGGAGGGAAGCATCAGTGAGAGCACTACCCAGCGAGGGAGTTTTGATGGCTACAACTTATCCTGTTTTTTTTTGTGACTGGGACTGTTTAAACCTTAAACGTTTTTAGAGAAGGCAACTCCCCGCACCCAAAGGACAAGGGCTGGAGACCTGTGAGCCTTTTTCTGCTCCCTAGAAGAGGCAAGCACCAGTGACAGCATAACATCAGCCACAGAGAGATTTTCGAAAATAAGAAGACTTTCCCATTGCGTTTTGTGGGGAGATTTTTTGATCCACCCCTCCCTCACTGGGAAACAGGGCTGGGGACAGCCAGTTTCCCGTCCCCCATAGACTTTTTCCTTCAGAGACGTCACAGACCCCCTGAGATCAGGAAGACAGACCAAGATCGTGGAGAGCTCCCACAGGATCTCCACCCAAAGGGACCAGGACGCAGGCTGGGTGATCGTGATTAAGGACTGGACTCAGGTAGGATTTTTCCGGGACTAAGGGGGAATCCCCATATGTAGGTTCTTCCTGACCTCCTGGGGCAGTCTGTGCACGTGGATCAGCAGGCTATACTTCACCCCCGGGACCGTTTGGATAAATTGGACTTTTGATTGGATTTTGAAGACTCTGTAAACTTTTTATTTTGAACACCCAGTAACTTGTCCTGCCTGTCTGTCCCAGAAACAGCATTAAAGTTACTGAGGAAGAAGGGGCTAGAACCCCCCCCCCCCCTCCCCCGTAGGAAGGACCCACCTCCTTGGGACAAAGAGAGATGGGGTAAGCGCTAGCCGGAGCAGCTCCAGAGATAAAATTAGTGTGTGTGTGTGCCCTTGGGAAGCGGAACTCCAGAGATCTCCAAATCCGTTCATTTTGGAACGCTCTCGTTCTGAGATGGAAATAAAGGCAAAAAAAAAAATATGGAAGGCGTTGCCTTTCATTGGATCAAACAATATTTATTTATTTTATTTTATTTAAAATCTTTTCTATACCTTCGTTAAGCGGGTGCCATCACAACGGTTCACAATAAGGCACAAAAACTATGTTGAATAAAGTGTCTGGTATTCTAACTCTTAAACAGGCGCCATCAAAAATACTGTAACATAATATCATAATAAATACAATTTGGTGAGTGTTATAAGTCATGTCTAGTTTCTTCTAACTCCGCTATAAGATTGGTGTTACTTAACTCTAGTTCTTTGCTGTTTAAATTAAAAAGAAGAAGTTAGAATATAGGAGAGAAGAGACACTTTAAGAAGAAAGGTGTGTGTGTGTGTGTGGGAGTTTGCCTGACTGCGACTAACATTTCCCTGGGTTCTGCTCTCGATTCTCTTTGTGGTATGCTTCGGGATACTCCCTTCCTCCTGTCACAACAGAATAAGCAAAAAAAAAATGACGTCACCAGGAAATATAAGAGAGAGGCCTGTGGTAACAGATTCATCTTTTGGCCATTTTATAAAGATTGTTCGTCTGGGGAGGGGATCATGATGAGAACATTCTGCTGATCAGTTTGCACAGGCGTCTCCCACCTTCCACTGAAAATATTCATCAAAGGACTGTGCCTGCAGGTGGCTAGCGGCAGCCAGCGCATTGGTTTCGTAACTACGGCAGAAGCTTGAATGTACCCGAGATGGAAAGTTGTCACAAATCAGCTGCAATAAACCCGTGGCACCCTTGCAGTGCAGGCCCCAGCACGAGCTCTCCTTTCTCCGATCCTGCAGTCGGGTGGTGGGAGATGGCGTTTGCGCCAAGGAAAGCAGGTCTATCAGTGGTGTGCCTCAGGGATCAGTCCCGGGGCTCGTTCTACTCATTATTTTCACTCTTATTTCCTGTTTAAACAGGTCACACTCATTTTCAGACTGGGAAAATACTCACTTTGATTATGCTCACATATTTTTGGGGCTGTCTGTTGTAGCTGACCCTGCTCGGTCAGTCCTGAAATAAAATACATCACCATATCTGCTCACACCCAGTAAACACATGAGATTTAGCTAGTTTTCTCCTAACAGCGACCTGTGAGGCTATCTAGACCTTCCCGCAGAGTATTCCACGCCACAGTGAGCTAGGTAGCCATTCCATGAATTTTCTGAAGTGTTTAGTTCCTAAATAAAGTTGACGAGCCCTGATAATTTCATAGCACGTCACGGGTGGCCACTGGAATGCGGAAGGGGATCTGTTCGTCACTGACTGGGCAGGTCTGAATCCCTGCACGGGGGATTGTGAATAAGAATACCATATCCTGATCTGGCTTTCTTATTGGAAGAAGTCTGTGAATGCTCCGGACAGGCCTGAAGGAGAGCCACAGAAGGAAGGGGTGAAGTAGACAGACGGAGACAAATGAACGCTTGTACAAACCTGCCCACTGCGCCTATTCACCCTTCCGCGCACACAAGCGCACCTCAGGCTTAACAGTCCGGCATCTGGTGTGCTGCCGGTCTATTGCAAAGAGGCGGTTGTATAGTAACCAGGTACGTACCGTGACCATGCTACACACGTTGGGGATTGCACTGGCATTGGTGTGTCATTCTTCTGCCCTCGTGTGGATAATTGGTTAACTGAATTACTGCTAAGGCTGGAATTGCATAATCCATAGTTACTGTCATCTAAAAATGCTGCATGGAAACCAGTTAATACAAGTACTACAATGTGCACACCTGTGGGGCTGCTTCTGCTATTGAATTGGCAGTAAAATGAGACTGAAACTAGCAGAAGTCTGAAACTTGTAAGCAGTAGCACCAATCCTCACAGCTTCAAACCTGGCTCCTGTCCCTTTGCGCATCTTTCATGCACTTTCATAATTCAGTTATTTAAAAAAAAGTCTGCTTAGAGTGAGGGATAAATGTTAAACTTTGACCTTTATTATCTTGGGGGCGTGGATGTAGATAAGGAAAAAATATTTAAACTGGGACAAAGAATAAGAGAAGGGGTTAGTAGGATTTAACTGTAATCGGCCTGTCCGTCACTAGCAATACAGGAAGTGGGAAGGCAAAGTAACAAAATCGATCAGTTCAAAAAACACAGAAAAGGCAACTAGGAAGAGCAGCGGGAAAGCTATGACCACAAATGTTTGTAGGTTGAGCAATAAAATCCCAGACCTGTAGGCCCTAATGGTAGAGGCGGAACTGGACAATGCTGCTGCTACGGAGATATGGTTTCTGAGTTTCATGACTGGGATGTGGCCATCCCAGTCTATAATTTGTTATGGAAGGATAGAGGACAGAAAATGGGGAGGAGTAGCTCTTTATGTCGAAAACAATATCCAAGCAACTGAACTGCAAGGAATATGGGGTAGAGAAGAAGCATTAAGGGCCGTCCTAAAAAAAAGATTCTGGTGCCTCCATTTTTACTGGTGTGATCTACAGGCCTCCAACCCAAACAGATGAACTGGACAGAAATCTGATCGAGGACATCCAAAAGTTGGAAAAGAAGGGAGAAGTTTTGCTTGTTGGAGATTTTAATCTGCTAGGTGTGGATTGGAGCATCCTTTCTGCAGAATTTACCAGAAATAGAGAGATAGTGGATATCCTTCAAGGTGCTCTGCTCAAACAAATGGTAATGGAACTCACGGGGGAGGGTGTGATCATACCTGGGAACTTTTAAATCCTGCTCTCTCTGAGATTTCTCAAGATTAGGGGGGGGGCATGGGGGGAGCGGCGATTTATCACCATCATTAATTACCATTCATATAATCATTGTTTTAATCACCAATTCATCACTATTATTCAATCAATATAATCAGTATCAATATTTAATATTAATCATCAATTCATCAGGCAGACCAATGAAACCCTGCCCTTACTGTGGTGTATATTTAGTCATTGTGTTTGCCTTTATTAGTTCTATCTCTTTCTCTCTCTCCTTCCAGCGTGAGAGATGTGGAAATAGCAGCGGCGGCCTGGAGATTTTATCTTCCTGCCCAGAGACCCAGAAATTTGTCTCAATTTCCAGAATCTCCGGGCTAAATCCGGAGAGTTCCCAGGTATAGGTGTGATCCTCAATCTAGTGCTCACTAATGGGGATAATGTCTCTAATGATCAGGTATGGGCTCACCTGAGCACTAGTGATCATCAGACGGTATGGTTCAATATCGCAAATAATCAAAGAAGTCATACAAAACCCAAGTTTTGAACTTTGTCAAAATGGGGATGTACTTAGAGAAAGAACTGGAAGACTGGGAGAAAACGAGTGAGGTGGAACAACAGTGGGTCAAGTTAAAAGGAGCTATTACAAAGGCAACAAACCTATATGTTAGGAAAGTAAAGAAGAGTAAGAGGAAAAAGAAAGCCATCTGGTTCTCTAAGGAGGTGGCTGAAAAAAATTAAGACAAAAAGAACAACATTCGAGATTTATAAAGGATCTCAAAAAAAAAGGAACACAAGGAAGAATATCTTTTAAAAATGAGGGCGAAAAAGAAAGAAATCAGGAAAGCTAAAAGTCAAGCGGAAGAAAGAATTGCCAAAGGGGTAAAGAGAGGAGACAAAATATTTTTCAGATATAGCAGAGAAAGAAAGGAGGCCCGAAGTGGTACAGTGAAATTGAAAGGTGACAAGGAGCACTGTGTGGACAGAGATGAAGAAATGGCGGAAATATTAAATAAATACTTCAGTTCTGTGATCACTAAAGAAGATCCTAGAGAAGGACTGTTGCTGGTTGACAAGACCATAGATGGAGATGGTGTAGATAAAACCCTTTTTATGGAATAGAATGTGTGGGAAGAGCTAGGAAAACTGAAAGTGGACAAGATTATGTGGCTGGATGAGGCTCATCCCAGGATACTGAGGGAGCTCAGAGATGTACTGGCAGGTCCGCTGCATGATCTGTTCAATAGATCCCTGGAAACGGGAGTGATGCCAAGTGATTAGAGAAGAGTGGTGGTGATCCCGCTTCACAAGAGTGGGAGCGGAGAGGAGGCTGGAAACTACAGGCCGGTTAGCCTCACCTCGGTGGTGGGAAAATTAATGGAGACTCTGCTGAAAGAAAGGATAGTGAACTATCTACAGTCAGGAAGATTGCTGGACCCAAAGCATCATGGATTCACTAGGGGAAGGTCCTGTCAGACAAATCTGATTTATTTTTTCATTGGGTGACTAAAGAATTGGAAGAGCACTTGATGTGATCTACTTCAATTTCAGCAAAGCTTTTGATGTGGTCCTGATTGGAGGCTTGTGAATAAAATGAGAAACTTGGGAGTGAGCATTAAGTTGGTGGTGCGGATTACAAACTGGTTGATGGATAGAAGAACGTGTGTGATGGTAAATGGAACCTACTCCGAAGAGAGAACGGTGTTAAGCGAAGTGCCACAAGGATTGGTGTTGGGACCAATTCTGTTCAATAACTTTGTGAATGGCATTGCGGAAGGGATAGAAGGTAAAGTTTTTGTATATTTTCGGATGATACTAAGATCTGCAACAGAGTGGACATACCGGAAAGAGTAGTGATTTAAGGAAGCTTGAATAGTGTTTGAAGATATGGCAGCTGGGATTCAATGAAAAGAAGTGCAGAGTCATGCATCTGTGGGGCGGTAATCCAAAAGAGCTGTATGTGATGGGGGGTGAAGAGTTGTTCTGCACGGAGCAAGAGAGGGACCTTGGAGTGATAATGTCTAGCAATCTAAAGACAGCAAAGCAATGTGACAAGGTGATAGCTAAAGCCAGAAGAATGCTGGGCTGCATATAGAAAGGAATAACCAATAAGAAAAAGGAGGTGATAATCTCCTTGCATGGGTCCTTGATGAGGCCTCACTTGGAGTACTGTGTTCTCTAATGAATAGCAGGCCGGGAGGCAGATGTTCAGGCAGGACGTAGATGCTCTTCACCCTGGAAGCTGGTACTCCCCCGGGAGGAGCCCGTAGGAGCCCGGCCGCTGGGACTTAGGTGGCTTCTCCCTTGGAAGCCGAAGCCCCCCGGGAGGAGCCCATAGGGGCCTGGCCGCTGGGACTTAGGCAGGTTGTGGATCAGGACAGGTAACTGGAACCAGACTAGGACAGTAGCAATACTGTAACAGGGCTCGGGTACTGGAACCAGGCAGGAACTGTAGCAAGACTCGGGTACTGGAACCAGGCAGGAACTGTAGCAGGATTCGGGTACTGGGCCCAGGCAAGAACTGTAGCAGGATTCGGGTACTGGAACCAGGCAGGAACTGTAGTAGGATTCAGGTACTGGAACCAAGCAGGTACTGTAGCAGGCAGGCAGGAACCAGGCAGGTACTGCAGCAGGAACGGAGTGACGAAGCAAAGCGAGTCACTCCGGGGCACAGCGCAACAGGAAACCGGGAGGCTAACCCGTTGCAAGGCAAAGACTGGATGGCCGCGGCCGGCTTATCAAGGCCGTGGCGTCTGACGTCAGGAGTTGGGCGGAGTCACCACTGGCGGGAAACGGCCTAGAAAAGCGCCCAAGTGGCGCGCACCTAGGAGCTGGGCATCCATGGGAGACCTCGTAGCGGTGCAGTCCCAGCGGGGATGCCGCCAAACAGGCCGCAAATCAGGCTTCTGGAAGCGGGAGCAGGTCCGGGAGCCAGGAGGTAAGGGCCTGGCCACGGTGCTCGCAGCCAGAACTGCAACAGTACCTCCCCTCTTAGCCGGTCTGGGTTTACTTGGGTGGTCCAGATGGAACTGCCGTAATAAGTCCTTGTCGAGGATGTTACGGGCCGGTTCCCAAGAATTATCCTCGGGTCCGCAACCCTCCCAGGCAAGCAAGTATTCCCATCGGCGTCGATGAAACCGGACATCCAAAACTTCACGCACTTGATACGTGACCTCGTTTGGTACTGAAGGATCTGATGGTTCAGGAGCCCGGGAGTGGTACCTGGATAACACAAGAGGCTTAGCAATGACACATGGAAGACGTCATGTATGCGCATAGAGGAGGATAGGCGCAGACGGTATGAGACTGCTCCCACTCGTTCGGCGACTCGAAAAGGCCCACAAAATTTCGGAGCTAGTCTTCTAGATGGAATACGTAGCTGTAGATTTCTGGTGCTAAGCCAGACACGGTCTCCTGGAAGGAAGATGGGTGCTGGCTGACGATGCCTATCTGCCCACTTCTTAGCGGACAGGGCAGCTTTACAGATCTTTTCCTGGGTAGAGATCCACAAGGAACGAAGCTGGCGAGCTGAGAGTTGCACTGCCGGGAGTGCACTAGGTTCAGGCGAAGGTAAGGGCGGAAGAAGTTGCTTCCCATAAACAACGAGGAACGGCTACTTTGAAGTGCTGAAAAAAAGTGCAAAAAGTGGAATATAAATCTAAATCAAATAAGGGGAGTGCAAGACTTTGCGATGTTGTGGCTCCAGCAGAACCTGTACTGTTTCCTCAATACTAGGTGCAGTCAGCTGCTGCCACAAGAATCACGTGCATGCTGGTTCTGTGTCGGTTCAAGCTACAGAGGGGAATGATAGTGTTAGAAGCACTCTTTCCTCACTGTGGGGCCTGGACTCTCCTTCTAGTATCCCCTTCCTCCAGTGACCAGCACTGACCATGTAGTGCTGCAACCACCTCTCTCTTCCTGCTGCCAGGCCTCCCCCTCTCTCAGGGGTTTCTGACCAGCGTGTGGGAGACCCTATGCTAGAAAAACTTTCAGCAAGTGACTACTTAAAACACAGAGCATTAATAGGGAAGCTTTGCGGGCATCTTAGCAGCTTTGTCATAAAGGGTCCTTACATAATGAGCTCAAGGGAAATTGGGAGACTTAATTAGAGAGGCATCTGCAGAGACAAAGTTCTAATAACAAATTAATGTGAAGAAAAATAATTGTTTAACAGGAAAAGCCAGATTACAACAAATGCCTTATTTTCAATGAGGTCCCAGCGCATGTCACCGTTAAAGAAAGAGGCCACTGCACCTGCCCAAAAGGAGCGCTTTTCTCTTGCTCCTTTTGGGCTCCAGCTCAGTTGGCGCCGGCCTCTGTTGGGCATCATAAGCCCCATATCCCTTGTGTCTTTTTGTACCCTACCATCTTGGGGAGAATATACGAGAGCCCCTCTTAGTGTCCTCCAGCAGCCACCTTTGCAGGCCTAACCACAAGGCTCTGCAAGAATCTAAATGACCGGCAGCACTAGGGCGGACATAGGCCAAACATCTGGCTCCCTGCGCAGCTTGTCAGACAGACCCAGCTCTGCGAATGCTTAGGTTTCCACTCAGTGCGATGATTTCTGTACTTGTGATGTGTGCAGTCAGGCCATAAGATATTACACAGACATGCAAAGTGTACTGGCAGCGTGCAGTTCCCAAAGAGACATGCACATTTCTAGAAACAGTCTGTTTGTTGCCGAAGGATATGGATCATTAGTGTTTCTTAGGATTAAGGCTAAATCCATAATCCCAGGAATGATGACAGGGAATCTCTCTGAAATAGTCCTCACTGGCTCTTGATGTAAGAAATGACATATCGTCCATCTTCATAAGTCAGATGGAGTGTAGTCTGCCACATTTTCGTGATATATTTGATGTACTCAATTAATTCAAGATTCATTCTGTACATTTCAGAGCAATTTATTATCCAACAGTGTAGGATGCTAGCAAAAGCTTTTTTTTTTTTTTTTTTTTTTTTTTAGAATAAAGTCAATCCATGATTTACTGAGGTTTCAAACTTTTCTTACAGCTGGCCATGAGAGCTTTATTCAGCATCAATTGGTCTTTTGTTCTATATGCTCTTTTGTTGCCTTTCTATTCTGCTGCCATGATGTTATTAACATCTATGTGATTGTATATTCCATCTGCATCTATTGCAGTTGTGACCCTGGCTAGGGTCTCCAAGCAGTTTTCTGGAGGGTTCCTGCCCTCAGGGCAGGTGCAACCATTAGGCGGGACTAGGCAGTCGCCTAGGGCGGTGTCAGTGGGTGGGGCGCCACCGGGGAATGCAAGGGCGCCATTTTCAAAATGTGAAAGGAAGGGGTGACACAGTCACGGAGCACGCGCTAGGTTTTTGTGGTGCATGGAGAAAGAGAGAGCCACTGTAAGAGTATGACAATAGCTCTATATATCTACCACTGTCAGAGGGAGACATTCAACTCGTGTTTGGGGTGGGGGGGATGGTGTTACATTGGTCTGCCTAGGGCCTTACAGATCCTTGCACGGCCCTGCCTGCCCTGAGCTCAGCTAGAGGACAGAGAGCTCTGCTACTGCAGAGCTACGTAGGTTGCATGTTTCTTCCTTGAAGGTTGTGTTTTGGGAAGGCTTACATCTAAATTTGAATGATTATAGGAGGAGGCATCCGCCCACAGGGGATGGGTTTAGGGTGAGGAAATAAAAGATACTTCCACAAGCACTGGGGGGTAAGTTGTGGGAGAGATTTCTGAGGCTGTGGATCTTACATTCTCAGATGTAAGTCCTCAAGGCCTTCAGGGCTAGACAGTGTCTGATGAAATATGTTAGATGAGCAGTAAAGAGCTGAGGGTCACCAAGAAGAATAAGGACCCCAAGTCCAGAGTGGGGTAGCCCACAGTTGCCAAAGTGTAGTAAGAAGTGAAGGTGCCGATTTTAAAACAAGCACGTGCTGGTGCGCACATGTTCTAAAGTCCAATGGCCGCACGCACATGTGCGCCGGATTTTAAAATCCACGCATGCATGTGTGGATGACCTGCGACTCGCACACGCGGGGGGGGGGGAATTTTACAAAGCAACATGCGGCGACACAATCGGTCCTCCCCCAGTTCCTTCCCAGTCTGCTCCAATTAAGGAGTGGACTGGGAGGGAACTTTCCTATCACTAACCCTACCCTTCCTACCTCCTCCCCTCTCCTCCTTGACCCCTAACCTAACCCTAACTATTCCTAATTATTTTATTTTAATACTTACTGCTCCTCCGGTGTGGTTAATGGTGCTGTCCCGGCCCTCCTTGCCCAGACCACGCCCCCCTCCCCCCCCCCGGCTGCCCCTTTTCCCACACTTCAGTGCGTACCAGGATTTACGCTCGTGGCTGGGCCCATCGTAAATTGCACATGCAAGACATGGCCTATGCGGAAACCCCGAAATGTACGCACTATAGCCCTTTGAAAATTTGCTTGTAAGTTAGTAAAATGAACAAGGCAGTTTGGGCTCCAACAAGTGTATTTGGTGCTGGTTATTGAGCCACACTGCACGGACACAAAACACAGAGATAGCAGAAAGGTGAGCGCCCTGTGTCCACCTGAACAACTGCAAGACATAGTTAATCGAGTGAGTGCAGGTGTTCTACCTCCGCAGTGTATTTATATGTTTCTTTAGTATGCTGCCACCCTGTGTCATCTATTAGTATTGCTTAGCTTAGATTCTCTGCATGCTGTGGAGCACTTTTTCCTGATTGGTTATTGTTTGAATATTTCTGATCTCCCTATTGGATCTATTCCTGTTTTTGCTCTGACTCTCTGTGTTCTCTTTCCTCTTCCTTGACCCAAGGAATGCCTGGGACAGTTTATTTCCTGCAGGGGCTTTCTGCTGGAAGAAGGTTCTCTTGGCGGGCTAACTGCTTGTTCTCATCCTTTTCCAGGCTCTGGGACACCTCATCTTTTCACTTCTTATTTTCTGTTAATCTACAGCTATTGTCAGTTTTCAGAGATTGTTATTACAACATCTCTATCTGTATCATCAACTGGTTTGGCTACTCATGGGATCTTCTCATTTACTGTGAGTGTTCAATTGGTTTTCATTCAAAAACATGTTTTTGGTAACCAAGAAATTAGTTCAGCTGTTTTCTGCAACTGGGGTAGAGGTTTAGCTGACTTTCTAGAGCAGTGTTTCCCAACTCTCTCCTGCAGCCATACATATTCAGTCTGGTTTTCAAGATTGCCACATTGAATATGCATGAGATAGATTTTCATATTTTGGAGACCCAGTGCATGCATATCTATTTCATGCATATTCATTGCAGTAATCTGAAAACCTGACTGGATAGGTTGCCTCTAGGACAGGGTTAGGAAACACTGGTGGAGGGGTTCAATCTAGACATCGAACACTGAGGGCAGTATAGTGAAAAGATGTTGAAAATCTAAAGGAGCTATAAATCAGAGGATACAGTGCAGGTCTGGGCTGTGGAAACCTTTCATAAAAGAAAATTTAGAAGATTCTTTTTGCCAGTTTAAGGGCAGATTATGCTTGCTGCGTGCATCTCTCCTGGTTTATTGTGCAACATTTCAAATCTGCAGTTAGCCCCTTCCACTTCCAACAGTGATTGCACCATTAGCCTGAATGCAATGCTGTGCTTACTATTGATTGCCACAGTAGCAAAGGACACACCCACAGAAACCGTTGTGTTCAGTGAAAATGCAAATGAGGTTGCTTTCTCAACCAGGGCTACTTCTACTAGGAAACAAGTCTTGACAGCCAAAACCTTAGAGAATTATGAATCCGAGAAGGCTGGTTTCCTAAGGAATATTAATAGAATGTGAAAAGAATTACAGTCTGATAGACATCAGCTTGCTAGTGCTACAGGTATAGAAGAAATTCAACAAGTCATAGGCCAACTCATACAGATGGATACTTATGTTCTTAACCAGAATCAATACATAGGGAAGCACTGAGGAACATGACCTGCACAAGAATATTGATCTAGAACATGACAAGTTAGTGCAAGACACTGTTACACAAGCCACAGCAAAGAACTGGGAGTTTAAAAGAAACTGCCTCCAAGTACTCCAGCCTTTCCAGACACTCCTGAAGATCTTCAAGGTCACTGAAATCAGCCTATTCAAACCTGTCTTCAGCAATTGCAACAGCCACCAGGGCACATGCTGAAGCAGAAGCAGCATGAGCTTGTGCGTCTTTCAGTAAACAAGAAGCTGCTATATAGTTTTATCAGAGCTAGAATTGAAGAAGAAAAAAGTAAAACAGCAGCCATCACTGCCTTGGCAGCCACACACAAGAAAACTGAGTTGGAGGTAGAAGAACAGACAGTTGCCACTGCTGCCATGGCTGCTGCAACATCAGCCACACACAGGAAGGCTGAGTTAAATGCTGAGCTAGAAATACTAAAGTCAAGAAAGGAAAGCAGTGACTGCAGAAGCCCAAGCTAAGAGCCTTGAAGCTGCTGTGGGATAGGAAAGCGGGAAGATCCATTTTAATTGGGTTCTCTCAGAGGATTCTGTTCAATGTACTAGAAACTATGTCCTAGCACTTGCCTCTGAGCATGGTGACTCACTTTCACACCTGCAGCCAAGAGAAATAACAGATGCTGAAACAATGCAGCCTGTCCATGAAATAGACTCTACATGAAACAGAAATCAATTCAATCCATGCTCTACCATGAATATATTTATTTACTTATTTCAACAATTTTTATATACCAGTTTTTTTACTGGGAGGTAGTCAAAACGGTTTACAAGGTGAACATACATGTTAAAAACAAAATAAAATACTAAATACAGACAAAGGTATGTAATACAAGAAAATACATTAAAAGATTTGAGTTAAATTAAAATCATAAGAACAGGTAACATAATTAAAATCGAAGGAGAAAAGAGTTAGATTCCAACTGGATTGTCAAAAACAGACATATAGTAAGAATATTGAAGGAGGGCTCCTGTCTAATGAGCTAGTCAGGAAAGGTAGTGGGTGCCGAGTCATTATTTCTTACTGGGGATACGTTTTCAAGTTCTTTTTGAATTCTTTCTTACCGGAGGAGTTTCTAAGATTGTCTGGGATCGAATTCCAGAGTAGGGGTCCAACTACTGAAAAAGCTCTCTTTCTGGTTAAGTCTAAATGTGCCATCTTGATGGTGGGTACTTCTGGAAGGTTTTTATTGGTGGAGCGGAGGCTTCTAACCAGTTTATAAATACGTAGCTGTGAGTTAAGCCATGAGGTGATGTCGTCATTCAATAGATTATAAATCAACATAAGCATTTTGTATTTTATTCTAGCGTCTATTGGTAGCCAGTGTAGGAAGTAGAAAATTGGGGAGATATGCTCTTTGTGAGAGGTTCCTGTGAGAATGCGCGCTGCAGCATTCTGGATCAGTTGACGTGGATGGAGGGCGTTTTGTTGGAGACCAATAAGCAATGCACTGCAGTAATCCAGACCACTGAAAATTAGAGATTGAAGAATTATTCTGAAATCATTGAAATGTAAAATCAGTCGAAGTCTTTTCAACATGTGTAGTTTAAAAAAGGAAGTTTTTACCAAAGTGGATATGTGATTGTTCATGGAGAGGCGGGAGTTGATAATTACTCCAAGGTTACGTACTTTATTAACGATTGGAAGGGGAGTGCTGTTTCGATCAAGCGTGGGAGGAGGACCATTGTTAGAATTGGGGATGGATGACAGGTAGATTATTTCAGTTTTGGAGGTGTTGAGTTTTAGGCGGTTATGTGAAAGCCAGACTTTTATTGTATTTATGTATAGAGAGACGAGTGAAAGGGTATAGGACCATGAGGTTGAGTAAGAGATATAGAACTGTATATGTAAGTGCCACCACAATGAGCCATACGCATATATACTTATGGATGTACTACAACCAGCTCACAGTCCAGGTACATATGGCCTCTGCTTCAGGCCAGCACTCTATATAGATTGGGTTCAAGACATGGCTAAGAGTGTGTCATCAGCAAGAACATATGCTACATGTCCTCCAAAGGAACCAAATGCACGTGTTCAACCTTGCACTTCCTCAATGCCTAGAACTTATGCAGTAAGAAAGAAATCTAATGACACTTCACACAACAGAATTCTGCAACACTTCATCACCTGTTAGACAGTCAGATCTGGCCAAATACATAGCCGGTCATGAGCTTGTTAAATCAAGGCTCACTAAATTTGACGATCATCCTGAGAATTACAGAGCATTGAGATCTACATTTATAACTGTCTTCAAAGACCTGAGCACCATTGCAAATGAAGAAATGGACCTGTTAGTGAAATGCCTGAGGAGCAAGGTCTCAGAACATGTGAAGAGGTTAAAGTCAGTGAATATAAACAATCCCTCAGCAGGTCTGGTGAAGAAGTGGAGAAGAACTGAGCATCCAGATAGACAATGCCCTAAACATAAAAAGCACTCCACTCTAAAGAAGTGCCATGGCTTTAGGGAAAAGACTCTAACAGAGTGTAGAAAATTACTTAAAGTGTATAGAATCTGTTGCAAATGCTGTTCTTCAGCAAGCCACCTCTCTAAAGATTGTAAGATAGTAATTAAATGTACAGAGAGTAGCAGCGACAAACATATCATGGATTTCCATCCAGATTCTGTAAGTCTAAACTCCCAGAATGCTGCTGTCTTATATTGAAGGACAGCAGGAACAACAGTGTATCTGAGATGTTGGTATCTGAAGTCACACCAAATGCACTGAAATCTGAAGTCCTGTTCCAAGATATGCCTAGCTATGGAATACCCCAAGGGACCAAGCCTGAGAAGTTAGTAAGGATACACATCATGATGTACAATAAAAGCACCAGGTCCTTGACAAGGTCATAGTTCTTTGACCTGTTTAATATGAAAGAAGACTACTCCATTTACATGCTCAAAATGTGTGCAGGTGAAGTAGAGAAAACAGGGAGAAGAGCTAAGGCATTTGTGATAGAAGCCATAGATGGCAACATTAGATCATCACTTCCTAAGCTCTTACAGGTGAATTTTCAAAGGAATTATACATGTAAATGTAACATACTATCATAGCAATTTTCAAAAGCCATTTACCTGCATTAAGAACACTTTGGGGTAGATTTTCAAAAACGGTGCGTTCGTGTACTTTTGTTGGCGCTCCAGGAGCAAACAAAAGTACGCAGGATTTTAGTAGATACGCGCGTAGCCGCGCGTATCCGCTAAAATCCTGGATCGGCGCGCACAAGGCTGCCTATTCCGTGTAGCCGGCGCGCGCTGAGCCGCGCAGCCTGCCGCCATTCCCTCCAAGGCCGCTCCGAAATCGGAGCGGCCTCGGAGGGAATTCGCTAACGCCCTCCCCTCACCTTCCCCTCCCTTCCTCTACCTAACCCACCCCCCCGGCCCTGTCTAAACCCCCCCCCACCTTTGTTGGGGATTTACGCCTCCCAGAGGGAGAAGTAAATCCCCGCGCGCCAGCAGGCCGCTGGCGCACCTAGACGCAACCCGGGGGCGGTTCCGGAGGGTGCGGCCACGCCCCCAGACCGCCCCGGGCCGAAACCACGCCCCCGGGCCCGCCCCCGAAACACTGCGTCCCGCCCCGAAAATGGCGTGCCGCTCGGCCCCGCCCCCGACACGCCCCCGGCACGCCCTCTTCGGAAAACCCCGGGACTTACGCGAGTCCCGGGGCTCTGCGCGCGCTGGTAGGCCTATTGAACATAGGTGCACCGGCAGGCAGGGCCCTGCTCACGTAAATCCGGGCGGATTTACGCGAGCAGGGCTCTTAAAATCCGCCCCTTAAAGTGGGTAAATCTTATGAACAATTCAATAGCATATATTGTAGTAATTTTCAAAAGCCTACTTGTATGGGTAAATTACATTTACACATGTAAAACTCAATTTTAAATGTGTAAATGCTTTTGAAAAGCAGGCCCTTAGAATACAACCAGTTACTAAACAGTAGGAGAGAAATTCCTATGCTAGAAATAGTGTGGTATCATCCTTGTGTAGGTCTATAGCTAAACATCTCCTGCCTTTGGATCTTGATGCACAAATTCTACTCCTTCTTGGCAGAGATGTCCTGGGACTACACAATGTTCATCAACTGAGCAAAAGTCCACACAATGCCCCCTATGCTCGTAGCCTCAACATAGGATGGGTGATAGTAAGTGATATCTGTATTGATAAATGTGCAAACTGGAAAATGTTAATACCTTCACCACTAATGTACTGGAGGATGGACACACTTCCTAATTCAAGCCATGTCCAAATCATTTCACCCTCAGAGAAATACCTGTCCATAAAACATAACCAAGTCATCATCCTCAGACTACATAGAAACTCTCACACCAAAAGATTGGGAGGACCATCTGAGAAATGCAGTAGTCCAAACTACAAAGGATGATGACAAATCTGCCCTCTCTATGGAGAACAAGAAGTTCCTGAAGATAATGGAAAAAGAATTCTTCAAAGATGAGTGAAACAGCTGGGTGGCTCCCCTACTACTCCAAATACCCAGACATCGACTTCCCAATAACAAAGAGCAGGCCCTTTCACAGCTTACTTTACTACATTGAAGCTTAGAAAGGAAGTCAGAGTCAAAGGACCACTTGTGACATTTATGAAGGACATGTTCAAGAACAGTCATACAGAGACAGCTCCATCTCTGAAGGAAGGTGAAGAATGCTGGTATCTTCCTAGCTTTGGCATGTACCATCCTCAGAAACCAAGTCAAATCAGAGTTGTATTTGACTCAAGCATGCAGTTCAAAACAAACTCTTAGGAGTCTTAATTTGTTTCAGAAAAGAGCCCATTGCCATCATGGCCGATATCCAACAGATGTTCTACTGTTTCATTGTCCATGAAGACTACAGAAACTATCAGATTCCTGTGGTACCAAGATAACAACATCAGCAAAAAGATTGTTGAGTACAGAATTTGTGTGCAGGTGTTTGGCAACAGTCCATCACCTGCAGTGGCCACCTATGGACTTAGGAGGACAGCATAAAAAGGAGAGAAGGAGTATGGCACAGATGCCAGACAATCTGTAGAAGGAGACTTCTATGTGGATGATGAATTAAAGTCTGTAGTTACTTGTTAAAGCGAATACAGTCAATGTAGGCTGAGGTCAATCTGAAGCACCATATAATAGCTCCAACAGTATCAAGGTAATGAAAGCATTCCCTTCAAAAGACCTCAAGAACTTAGATTTGGGAGTTGAAACATCACCACTTCAGTGTAGCCTTGGACTAAGTTGGGACTTGAAAAGAGACACTTTCATGTTCCAGGTCTCAATCGATGAGAAGTTATATACCTACCATGGTGTTCTGTCCATAGTCAACAGCTTATATGACTCACTTGGGTTTTTGGCTCCAGTTAGCATACAAGGGAGGTCTTTATTAAGAGAATTTTCATCAGAGACAAAAGAATGGGATGAGAATGGGAAATGTAGAAAGATTCCCTGCGACAACTCAAGCAGCTCCAGATTCCACGAATGTATGCCCCTATACTAAGAACTTCTGTCTTCTCAGATGCTTCCATAAAGGCTATAGACACTCTGGTCTATGTGATGATGACAGATGCAAAAGGCAGATCCCAAGTAGGATTTATTCTTGGCAAGGCTAAATTAGCAACTCAGCTTAACCACACCACGCCATGTCTTGGATTATGTGGAGGAGTATTGGCAGTAGAGATGGCAGAGCTGATACTAGGTGAAATAGACATTCAGCCAGACATGGTCAAGTTCTACACCAACCAAGTAGTGCTGGATTACATATACAATCAAACCAGAAGATTTTACATATAGGTAAGTCTCAGAGTAGAGTGCATCAGGAAATCAATGTGACCAGAGCAGTGGCATTATGTGCCCACCAATCAGAACTTAGCTGACCATGCTACGAGATCCATCTCACCAGGTCACTTGATTCAGACAATGTAGCTAACAGGACCTGAGTTCCTCACTAAGAGCAATGATGGATTCCCAGCTGAGAGACTCTTTCGAGCTCATGAACCCTGGATCAGATGCAGAAATCCATCCATAGATAACCACGCTTGCCACTAACATCATCCCTGAAGGCAAGTTTGAAGCACACTGGTTCAATTGTTTTTCAAGGTGATCAGCATTGAGACGAGCCTTGGCACATCTTATTCATAGTGTGCTCTCCTTTCATTAGATCCTGGACAGTACATCAAATGCTTGTTACCACTGGCATTTCTGCATGAAGCCATGCACAGCTGATGAACTCTCACATTCAGAGAAAACCATCCTGCATTGTGTACAGCAAGAGGCTTACGCTAAGGAATATCTGAACATTATGGACTACTGAATGCTTTTGATAATTCTTTGATTTGCATAATGTATGAAAATAATGGTATCTATTGTTGTGGTCCCAGTCACGGCAGCCGTGACTAGGCCCTTACCTCCTTGGTCCCGGCCCGTCTCCGAGGGTCTGTGGCCGGTTTCGCGGCATCCCCGCAGGGGGGACGCCGCCGAGAAGCCCTGCCTGGGTGCCTTCTCCCTAGGCACGTGCGTGCGCAAGCCACACTTATGAAGGCCGTTTCCCGCCACTGAAGGCTCCGCCCTTAACGTAAATAAAGAGGAGGCAGCAAAACACTGCACGGAGCGGCAGTAGCCACAGAGGCATTCACGGAGCGGGATGCCTGTGGCCAGTACTTGGTGTTCCACCTTCAAGCAGCAAAACACTGCACGGAGCGGCAGGAGCCACAGAGGCATTCACGGAGCGGGATGCCAGTGGCCAGTACTTGGTGTTCCACCTTCAGGCAGCAAAACACTGCACGGAGCGGCAGTAGCCACAGAGGCATTCACGGAGCGGGATGCCAGTGGCCAGTGGTTGGTGTTCCACCTTCAAGCAGCAAAACACTGCACGGAGCGGCAGGAGCCACAGAGGCATTCACGGAGCGGGATGCCAGTGACCAGTGGTTGGTGTTCCACCTTCAAGCAGCAAAAACACTGCACGGAGCGGCAGGAGCCACAGAGGCATTCACGGAGCGGGATGCCAGTGGCCAGTGGTTGGTGTTCCACCTTCAAGCAGCAAAACACTGCACAGAGCGGCAGTAGCCACAGAGGCATTCACGGAGCGGGATGCCAGTGGCCAGTGGTTGGTGTTCCACCTTCAAGCAGCAAAACACTGCACGGAGCGGCAGGAGCCACAGAGGCATTCACGGAGCGGGATGCCAGTGGTTGGTGTTCCACCTTCAAGCAGCAAAACACTGCACGGAGCGGCAGGAGCCACAGAGGCATTCACGGAGCGGGATGCCAGTGGCCAGTGGTTGGTGTTCCACCTTCAAGCAGCAAAACACTGCACGGAGCGGCAGGAGCCACAGAGGCATTCACGGAGCGGGATGCCAGTGGCCAGTAGTTGGTGTTCCACTTTCAGGCAGCAAAACACTGCACGGAGCGGCAGTAGCCACAGAGGCATTCACGGAGTGGGATGCCAGTGGCCAGTGGTTGGTGTTCCACCTTCAGGCAGCAAAACACTGCACGGAGCAGCAGTAGCCACAGAGGCATTCACGGAGTGGGATGCCAGTGGCCAGTGGTTGGTGTTCCACCTTCAGGCAGCAAAACACTGCACGGAGCGGCAGGAGCCACAGAGGCATTCACGGAGCGGGATGCCAGTGGCCAGTAGTTGGTGTTCCACCTTCAGGCAGCAAAACACTGCACGGAGTGGCAGGAGCCACAGAGGCATTCACGGAGTGGGATGCCAGTGGCCAGTGGTTGGTGTTCCGCCTTCACGGAGGGCTGCCATCTCCAAAAAAAACAAACAAACAAACAAAGCAGGGGTGGATAAGAGTATGGGGCAGGGGTGTGGCCTGCTTGTTGCGGTGGTTGCTACCCCTGATCGAGCTGGATGTTCACCGGGATGCGGATACGGCGCTGCTCTCTGCATGGTGGAGGGGTGGAAGGGAGTTGGGGCCGGAGGGTGCTGGAAGCCAATAGTGATGGGTGGGAGGGAGAAAAAGGGTGGGGAAAAAAAAAATGGATAAACTGCGTGGCTTGCTGGGCAGACTGGATGGGCCGTTTGGTCTTCTTCTGCCGTCATTTCTATGTTTCTATGTAACGTGACATCAGACGCCGCGGCCTATGTAAGGCCGCCGCGGAGCCCAGGACTTTGCCTTGCAATGGGGTTCCTTGCAGTTCTCTGTTGCGCCGTGCCCCGGAGTGTGCTATTGCGTTAGCAACTCCGTTCCTGCCTGAGACTTGTTTCACTCCGTGCCCAAGTCTTGCTTCTGTCTGGCTTGCTTGCAGTAGCCAGTCCTGCTTCAGCTCCTGTCTGGTTCTTGTGGCCAGTCCTGCTTCAGCTCCTGTCTGGTTCCAGAGCCAGTCTTGCTTCAGTTCCTGCTTGCTTCAGTCCCAGCCTGCTTCAGTTCCTGCCTGACTCTTGATCCCTGCCTGCCTGCTCCAGCTCCAGCTGCCGTGATCTCCCAAGTCCCAGCGGCCGGGATCTTACGGGCTCCTCCCGGGGGAGTACCGGCTTCCAGGGTGAATCGCCTAAGTCTCAGCGGCTGGGCTCCTACGGGCTCCTCCCGGGGGAGTACCGGCTTCCAGGGTGAAGCTCACGTCCAGCTCCTGCCTGGTATCCACCTCCCAACCTGTCAATCACTAGAGACTATAGTACACCTCTCCCCAGTCTCTCACAGGTCGGCCCATGGGTCCACTAAACAGCTTACTCACAACATCTATGATATTAAGTGGGGCATGTTCTGCCTCTACAGTGTATTTTCTTTAATATGCTGCCACCCAGTTTCATCTTTAGATATTGCTTAGCTAAGAGTCTGCATATTGTGAGTTCTTTTTCCTGATTAGTTATTGTTTGAATGTGTTTGAGCTCCCTAATGGATCCAACAT
Organism: Rhinatrema bivittatum; assembly: GCF_901001135.1. NCBI lineage: Eukaryota > Metazoa > Chordata > Amphibia > Gymnophiona > Rhinatrematidae > Rhinatrema > Rhinatrema bivittatum. The sequence continues at coordinate 26,974,255 of NC_042618.1, read as the reverse complement.
ACATAGTAACATAGTGATAATAACAGAAAAGGCTATTCAGTCTGTCTAGAAAGCTTTGTAATGCATCTGCTGCACCCTGCAGGTTACCCCCAAGTTTCTCTTAAGGATAGTCTGTGTAGCAGTATTTACAGTATTTACTGTATAGCAGTATTTACAAAAATCAAGCAACTGTCAAACCTTTAAAAAATTACTGCTAGCAACATTTCTACTGGATAAGGAGCCTTCTTGAAAATTCAGGCAATGTTGCTTTACTTGCTTTGCTTTTGGACTTGGCCGCAGAAGCAGTCCTGTGCTTTTTCCCTTATGTCTACATATCAGTACCCCAAACTGTAAAAGCTGGGGCCTGTGTTGGTTGTCGTCTGAATCCAATTCCTGTTTTGCTCTGTCTCTCTGTCTGGGTTCTCTTTCCCATTTCTATTGGTCACTTGTCCCAAGGAATACCTGGAGTAGTTCTTTCCTGCAGAGACTTTCAGTTGGAAGAAGGCTTTTGGCAGGCTAACAGCTTGTTCTCATCCTCTTTCGGGCTCTGAGAAGCATCATCTTTTCACCTCTTATTTACTGTTAACCTACAGCCACTGTCAGTTTTCCGAAAAACTTATTACAGCTCTGTCAGTCTCATCAATCTGTTCGGCTACTCATGGGACCTTCTCATCTACTGTGAGTGTTGAATTGTTCTTCATCCAAATAAATGTTTTTGGTAACCTGAACTGAGTTTATCTGATATCTGCAGCTGGGGAAGAGCCTTAACTAACTATCTAGGGATTCAAGCTAGACATCGAAATCCAAGGGCAATTCAGGAGACAGTTTACAGTTACATATTGTAGAAGATGCAAGCATCAGTTGTACTAAGCTTTTCTCCCATCAACACAAAATCGGAAATACCTTTTAGTACCTCTGACCCTAGGCGTCACTTTCACTTGTTACTGTGGGGAAAACTCATACATGACGTCTTCCTGGTTGCTGATCATTGTTTTCTGTCAGGATGGTGTCAGAACATGTGCAGTTTGCTCCATATGATCGTATAGTTAAAATCTTCACATGCCCAAAGTCTCTTTATTCCTCTGACCAAGCTACTCACAGTCAGCAGCCTATTATAACCCCTTGCAACCCAAAGGCTCTCTGCGATCATGTTGAGTGGACAGTTGTTTATGGGAATTTGTTACAGTGCTTGAATGGGGGTGGGGGTGAGGGGCTGTAAGAAGCTTTATAGAACGTGCAGTTGTGCCGGAAAGGAAGCTGCTGGATCTCATTTGATGAAACCCTTTCTGCTTCCTTTTCTGGCTGGAAATATCAGATAATTAGCAGTTTCCTTGACTACAAAGATTGTATCCCTCACAAGGATAGCAAACAAACTCCACTAAAGGAAATAATCAAGAGCTCTTTCCTGAGGAAAGGGACTGGAGAGAGAACGGGCTGAAACTCAATAGTTCACATAAATGGGGCTAGAGTGAACACCATTCTAGGAACACAATAGCACAGTAGATGATAGCAGGGAAAAGTCCAGTTGTTATCCATTCTACCTTCCTATCCACCGCGGAACGTGACTGCTTGCATGGAGTCAGAGAATGCCCTCCTGGAGCGAGAGCCAGAGGCTAAAACCGTAGCAAGTGAAACCCTTGGATAAGACAGTTTCTGCCATCTTCCTCCCTAGTTTTCCACTCCTGGGTAGATGAGCATACAAGATCCCCTTTTTAGTTTCCAATCAGCACAGCTGTCACCCAAGCATCTGGACCTTCCTGATCCCTGTGGAATTCCCAGCAGTGCCCTGCCCCACCAACCCAACACATTGATCCAGTCAACATAAGGCTTGTGAGGCCTGCCAGAGCTCCTGTCTTTCCACTAGGACTCCTAGTTATTACCGTACAAGCAGCCTGCTAATTCATTCTTCTGCTCTGTACTTTTTCTTACCTCTTAGAGGGTAACTTTCAAAGGGACTTCAGGAAAACCAGTATGTTATACGTAGAAAAGGCCTTTTACAAAATTGCCCATCCAATATACAGATAAACTTAGGTGTGGTACGTCATGATTGTGATTACGTTTGCCCAGACTGAGCATTCCTAGGGGAGGGGTTTGGACACACGAGGGTACTTTTGGATTTCCCAAACTATGAGCATAAGTTTTCGTGGAACATTTCTTTGCAGGTTTTAGCAGGGGTAATTCGCACAGGGTAGATTTGGAGGGATAATTTTCAAAGCAAGTAAGTCTGCTTTGAAAATTGGTGTAACTTATGCCCGTTTCCTGACTTTCTTATCCGCACTGTTTGAAAATGATCACCTATAAAGAAATGTATGTTAGACCCTCCCTAAAGGCCTGGGACCAAGCATTTAGTCTGGTCCACTTTAAGCCACAGACAGGAAGGGAGTTCCACCCTGAGGGTTGTCCCCTTCAGAAGGGAATAGGAAGGTAGGCCCAGGGAGAACAAGGGGCCCCAGGGAAGAGAAAGTTTAGAGGAGACTAATACTGCTGAAATATGACTTTTATTGCTATCTTTATTTTGGGAATTGCAAAGGTAAGCAGAGCTGCTTCTGTTTTGTTTTCTTGTTATTAATAAAGAAGTTTATGAGAGAACAGCCAGAGTCCAGCCTGTGTCTGTTTTCTAGCTATCCCAAGACCGCTCATGGTGCCACACCCCCTAAATGTCTGCTTCCGTTTTAGCCTCCAGCTCTCACTGCTGAAGGGCATTCTCCTGGAGCAACCAGCACTGCTGAATAAATATACCCTGCTGGTTAGCTGAATATGGTTATCCGGCTACCTAGCCGAGATGCTCAGCCGCTAAATATTGCCCCGTAGGTTTTTAAATGTAAGCCTGCTATTCACTTTTCTAAATTTAGGCTCCTAAATTAGGTGCCCGGTGCTGAAAATCAGCGCTAAGCTTCTAACTTTGTTTCCCCACCCTAATTCTGCCCCATAGCCATTTACTTTTAAGGTTCCTAAATTTAGGAGACTAGTGAAACTACGATCCTAAATTTTGGAATTTGGTCTTAGTATATTTTCAAAAGGGCCAACATCAGTTCCTAACTCCAGAGGTTAGGAGCCTAAATCCTTTGAAAATGTGCCCCTTAATTGCCAGGCAGCCAACCACTCCTCAAGGTTTCTTAGATTGATTCTCATGCTGCCCGTTCCCTCAGGCAGGTTCACTTTGCCACGTATCGTAATGTCATCTGTAAATTGACAAACTTTTCCAAGTAATCCCTCCACAATGTTGCTCACAAAAATATTGAACAGAACCATTCTCAGAAATGACCCCTGAGGTGCTCCCCAATCACCTTTATTCTTCAAAGCGACTTCCATTTACCACCATGTCTGCCATCTATCCCGCAACCAGTTACTAGTCCAGGCCACTATCTTAGGTCATAACCCCTAGACTACTCAGCTTATCTATGAGCCTCTTATGTAGGGCAGTATCTAAAGTTTGACTGAAATCCAAACACCCCACATCCAGCACCAGCCCCTTCATGTAATCGTCCGGTCAGCCAACTGAAGAAATCGATTTCTGCCAAAACCCATGTGGCCTCAGAGCTCCTATTTCCAGAAAGCCTCATTCTAACCTCCCCTCCCCGGAGGGAACTGATCCGAACTGCCTTCTTGAAAGGATCTCGAACATGCTGTAGCTGTAAAGTTGCTAACTCGTTCTGTCCTGCAAGTTGCCTTCTTCTCGTTAGCCCTAGCAATTTTTCTAGTTTTCTTCCTCCTAAAATGCCCCAATGCAGATAAACAGGGTATTGAAATCTTTTCCTTTCTCTGCCTAAAAATCTCCCCCTTTAGAAATGTTATTGTGTGTGGTATGTAGGTAGCTTTTGCCAGGGATATGTCACTAATTACTTGCTTTTAGATCTGAACACCACTAGCATAGTGTAAGCCAGCAGATGGCACTGATGTGTAAGCAACGAACCAAGATGCTCCTGATCACCTTACCCCACTCCAACTAGGACAAAAACTTTTCTTTAGACAAATTCTTTTGTACATTTGTAACCTAGCTCTCACTGGACCGGTGCCATCCTCAGAAGAAAACAATGGCCCTTCCCAATTATAAAACTCCCCCTATATACTTCAGTGGTGCTCTTTTCTCCTCCCATGGCTTTCATCTTCCTGCTGACAGCCCCAGATCTACTTCTCTACACCAGAAATTTCATCTGGATTCGAGTACCAAATCTCAGCCTTCTTGCCTGACCCTGCTGCCTGATTGTCCCATTGCCACCTTAAACTCGGCACGGCCAAGGCAAGACTGATCTTTTCCTCCCAAAACCACGTCCCCATTTTCCTCCTTTTCTAATGCTGTCATCCTCCCGGTTCCCTCAGCCCACAATCTCAGGGCCACCTTTGACTCTTCCCTTTCTCTACGCGCATCCAAAAACACAGCTAAAACGTGCCCTTGCTTCCTCTAGGACACCACCAAACTCTGTCCCTTCTTTTCTAAACACACTCCCAAAATCCTTATCCCTTGTCCCTCATCGCTTCCCGCGTAGACCACTGCAGCCTGCTCCTTCCACATCTCCTAGCGAACCATTTGTCTCTGCTGCAATCTGTTCAGAATTCAGCTGCACGACCTCCGCCCGCGTCGCTGCACCCATACAACCCCTCTTCTCATGCCACTGTAGTGGTTCCTCATCTGCTCCCACATAAAAATCAGGCTTCTCTTCTTTATCCACAAGCACATTCATTTTCCAGCTCCTCCTTCAGTCTCCTCTCTTGTTGTCTCCTTGCACACCTCCGTGTGAATTACGCTCATGGAGCAAGTCGCTTTTATCTGTGTCCCATCTCCTCCACCGCCAGCTCCCAGCTCCACGTTTTCCCACCTTGCCCTGCCATTCGCTCTGAGTAGACTTTCTGAGTTGGGCATTATGTTCCCTCACTGCTCATATGCAAATCCAGTCTAAAAAACTCACCTTTTTGAGGCTGCTTTTAAATCTTTAACACCTGTTTCTCCTGATCACAGCCTCTTTGGTTATAAACCATTTTCATAATACATTAATTTCCTAAAATCTTGTTGTATCTGTGGACCCTTGGGCCGAGACGGGACAGGCTCTATCTGCAGGGCTCCTCCCTGCCGGTTCCCACCATCGGCAGGCTGACTCAAAGACCTATGAGGACCAGTGGCTTACCCATAACTGATTTTTTTTTTGGGGGGTATAGCCAAGGTTAAATGGGTGGGCAGTAGGCATACAGGTCTGAACCCTAGAAATTGTACCCTTATCCATAAATAATGGCTTAGAGTGCACCTGACAAAGAATTTCTAAGTCCAACAGCTGTTATGCATCATGAGTGACACTTTAAAATATTTTAACTTAATTATTTCAAGCACTTACCAACATTAAAAGTCCTTATTAACCTGTACTAATTTTATATTTATTTCAGTTTATAAATACACAAGAATTCCATGTAAAAAGTAAAGAAAATAAACATCCGATCCATTCAATCATGTAATAACACAAATATCAATGTATTCTTTCTTGAATCCTCTTTCTAGAAAGGCAGAGATCATAATAACTACAATAAAATAGCAAAAATCATAATAATCACATGAACGAGTGCAGAGCAGAACAAGGACAGTTCACATTACAACTCAACATGCAAAAATTATATATGTATCTTCAAATTCTGCTGTGACCTCAGCAAAACAAAATCCTTCCACTGCTAAACACTTTCAGCTAGATTTTAAAAGTGTTGCTCACGCAAATTCCTTTCTCAGGGTCTCTTTTCTCTTTCTGTTTCTTTTATCTCCTCACATCTTCTCTTCCTAGGCCCACCTGTGGTTATGCCACTGATCAGGATCTCCACCTCTCCCAGCCCCCGTTCTCCTCGGGTTGAACCTTTGGGTGCCGGGGCCTGCAGGACTTAGGTTGGGTCTCTGCTCATGGCAGGAGAGGTCCATAGTAAGCTGGATCACAGGCAGGTAGCAGTCAGATGTGTCTGGGGTCCAGGCAATGGTCAGAGGCAGGCAGCGGTCAGTCGTATCTGAGATCCAAGCCAGGGTCAAACCAGGTATCTGACCGAAAGAAGGGAAGAGGGATGGACCAGGCTGTAAGCTCAGTGGAGAAGGGAATTCCTCTTAAGTATGTTTGTCCAGTGCTGCATGCATCTAGTAGCACTGTAGAAATATGTAATAGCAATGCTAAGCAGCAATGCGTGCCACAGCACTTCTAGGCAGTGCTGAGGACCTGGAAACCAGCACCAGAGGGCCATGTTCCCGGTCACTAATGCCACCCACGTTGCACGACATCATCCTGAAGTCACGCTTCATTAGCCTCAGGGCCACGCTGGGCTTCTCAGAGCAGGCGCACAGTTTTTCTGGTGACCCTGGAGACGTTTTCTCCTTCCACCAGCAAATTTTCCACTTGCCTCTCTGTAAAAAAAAAAAAAAAAAAAGAACAATGGAAAGGAAATGACAGGAAATTCTTCTCAGCACAGGTTGTTCACGAGATGATAATGTAAACTTGTACAATGGGAAGCCCAGTAAATGAAGTGCTCAGCAAACAGTTTTGCACTGGGCAGGGTTTGATGGGCATGGCCTTGAAGAATGGTAAAATACACAGAGGAGAGGGATCTGTTTGATCAGCCAACGTCGGGAGTACAAATGGGATATTAATACGCTCAGACTTCTGGTTCTTACATTGAACTAAACGCCAGTTCCTGGTAAGAGGCACTTTGTTGTCAAGGCTTCAGCTGTTGCCTCATTCCAGTCAATAACTTCTCATCAGCTGAAAAAATCATGAGCTCTGATGGCAAATGCAAATCCCAACACCCAAAATGTTCACTTTGTTCTCATGGGTAAGATGGTTTATTGGATTGCGACCACAGATCGAGATAATAGGAACCTAAGAAGCTGGGGACTTTGTCACTAATTCAAAAAAGCAAATAAGGAAAGCAAGCAAAAAGAATGACTGCTTTCCAACATAGATTTGCAGGAGGGATGTGTGTGGATGTAGGGGATTTGTGGTGGAGAGATGTTTGGCAGGAGGGAGTGGTGTGGATGTTTCTTGGGGGCAGAGATGGAGTGTATGGAGGTTGGTGAAGTTGCATGTGGGGAATGTGTGTGGGGGTGTTTAGGGTTTCTCTGGCATGTGTGGCGGGTATAGGAGTGTGTGGGTTGTGGATTTCTATGGAGGGGGATGTGTGGGTTGTGGGTGGGTATGCATGATGCCAGATGTATGGAGTAAAGGGGTTGTGGTGTATATGTTGTGTGGGATGAGGGTGTATGGGGAGTTGGGTGGAGGTGTGGGTATGTGTGGAGATGTGGCTGTATGTGTGTGGGGCACGTTTGGGGAGTGTAGACGTGTGTGGGGCGGGATGGGTAAGAATGCATGGAGTGTGTGTAATTGGGCTTGTGTGGGAGCATGGTTGTGGAGTGTACAAGTGTGTGGGGTGTATGTGGGGTGGGATGGGTGTAAGAATGCATGGAGTGTGTGTATATGGGTTTGTGTGGGAGCATGGTTGGGGAGTATAGTAGTGTGTAGGTGTATGTGAGGTGGGATGGGTGTAAGAATGCATGGAGTGTGTGTATATGGGTTTGTGTGGGAGCATGGTTGGGGAGTGTACAAGTGTATGGTGTGTATGTGGGGTGGGATGGGTGTAAGAATGCATGGAGTGTGTGTATATGGGTTTGTGTGGGAGCATGGTTGGGGAGTATAGTAGTGTGTGGGGTGTATGTGGGGTGGGATGGGATGGGTGTAAGAATGCATGGAGTGTGTGTATATGGGTTTGTGTGGGAGCATGGTTGGGGAGTGTACAAGTGTATGGTGTGTATGTGGGGTGGGATGGGTGTAAGAATGCATGGAGTGTGTGTATATGGGTTTGTGTGGGAGCATGGTTGGGGAGTATAGTAGTGTGTGGGGTGTGTGTGGGGTGGGATGGGTGTAAGAATGCATGGAGTGTGTGTATGGGTTTGTGTGGGAGCATGGTTGGGGAGTGTAGTAGTGTGTGGGGTGTATGTGGGGTGGGATGGGTGTAATAATGCATGGAGTGTGTGTATATGGGTTTGTGTGGGAGCATGGTTGGGGAGTATAGTAGTGTGTGGGGTGTATGTGGGGTGGGATGGGTGTAAGAATGCATGGAGTGTGTGTATATGGGTTTGTGTGGGAGCATGGTTGGGGAGTGTAGTAGTGTGTGGGGTGTATGTGAGGTGAGATGGGTGTAAGAATGCATGGAGTGTGTGTATATGGGTTTGTGTGGGAGCATGGTTGGGGAGAGTAGTAGTGTGTGGGGTGTATGTGGGGTGGGATGGGTGTAAGAATGCATGGAGTGTGGGTATATGGGTTTGTGTGGGAGCATGGTTGGGGAGTGTAGTAGTGTGTGGGGTGTATGTGGGGTGGGATGGGTGTAAGAATGCATGGAGTGTGTGCAATTGGGCTTGTGTGGGAGCATGGTTGGGGAGTGTAGTAGTGTGTGGGGTGTATGTGGGGTGGGATGGGTGTAGGAATGCATGGAATGTGTGCAATTGGGCTTGTGTGGGAGCATGGTTGGGGAGTATAGTAGTGTGTGGGGTCTATGTGCGGTGGGATGGGTGTAAGAATGCATGGACTTTGTGTATATGGGTTTGTGTGAGGGGCATGTTTGGGAGTGTAGAAGTGTGTGGGGTGGGATGGACGTAGGAATGCATGGAGTGTGTGTGTATATGGGTTTGTGTGGGAGCATGGTTGGGGAATATAGTAGGTGTGGGGTGTATGTGGGGTGGGATGGATGTAGGAATGCATGGAGTGTGTGTATATGGGTTTATACGTGTTTGTGTATGTGTGTTTGTGGAAGTGTGGGACATTTTGTCTTTGAAGGTACCTTTTGGTGCCATCCATTGCCAGATACATCAGTAATTTTCCCCTCTCTCTGTCTGCCTGTGTTCCTCTGGGCAAATGGCTGTAATGGTGAGGTTTGGTGTGTGTGAGGGGGTGCAGCTCTAATAGTGTCCACAGAAAGCAATGAGGCTCTGGGGGGGGGGGGGGGGGGGTGTTACAACTGTTGCTGCCTGATGTCTCCACTCCGCCCTCCTTACCTCTCTGGCGACTCCTCCTGCGGTTGACGGACGTTTGGCTGCCGCGGCGTCTGCCTGCCGTCCTCTCCGGCATCCCTGGTCCGGCTTGGGTACTGCCTCCTGCCATGCTGTCCAGTTGCCTTAGGGCGCGCGCACCGCGCGGCCCTACTTCAAGTACCTTCTTTGGCGTGAACCTCAGGGGCATCCCCCTGTGATGACGTCTCGCATCCCGGATACAAATAGCCTACGCGATTGCTAGCTATCGAGTTAGCAAAGGTTTCCTAACGGATGGGATTCACTCTCCGTACCGAGCTACTCTGCCTCCACTATTGAACTACTCTATTTGGGGTACCTGTTCCTCGGTGGCCTCTCTCTCTCTCTTCTCTTTCAGGTCGCTGTCTGGAACCGGTACTCGCTCCTCGAGGGCCCATTTCCTGGACTCGCTACCTGGACTTCTCTTCTGCCTGGAAGACACCGCTGCCTATACCATCAGTGAGTTACCATCTACTTCTCTCAGAGCTGTTCCCTGGAACCAGGTACTCACTCCTCGAGGGCCTGCCTTTACTTCAGCTCCTGTGCTCCATACCGAGAGACCGCTATGTGAGTGCTATACCAACGAGGCTCTATTAAAGCTTACTAACCAGAGGTCAGTGGATAGAAAAAATCATGACGAGGGGAATTAGACTGTTTAAGGGCAGAACACTTGCAGCTTTACTTCAAAAACAGGTAAGAGTGAGGGTGGGTGTGAGTGGGTGAGTGACTCTAGGCAGGCTTTAATAGCTGAGCGATATAAGTGCGTCTGAGACGCACATTTATTTTTTTCCATTGGAGTGAATGAGTAATAGCCTCATTCACATGCATTTGCATGTGATGAGCACTATCCCATTCCCTCCACGTCGGACGCACGTTAAATAGGCACTAATCCCCCTATTTCATTGAGGGGTGGATTAGCGCCTATTTAACCTGCGGCCGACTGTGGGTTATACACAGTGCTTTCAGCTGAGCGCACTGTATTGCATCGGCCCCTATGTGTGTCATCATTAATGACATCATATCCTGCATGGGCCTGATTTTCTCCTGTAAGAATGAGGTAGTAGTATGTGAGTCTCTTTCTAACAAGATTGCCCACAAGGTCTCAGGGAGTATTACAGTGTAGATGCTTAAATAAGTTTGAAAAATAATAATAGCCCAAAATGTTTAGTTGCATGCATAGTTTTGAAATCTTGTATAGCATTTAGAAGGCATAACTTTTCATTTAAGTGACATATAGGAGGAAGAGAATAGACAATTTTCTTTTAGTTTTTTAGTTTACCCTGGAAAGATGTAAAGTTTCATTCAGAATGCAAACTTTCCTTCTCTCTTCCAACCATAAAACACATTTGGATCTTGTCCGACAAGGCCTGTGCAAAGAAAACAAAGCCAGTAAGGAGGATGTAACAAAGCAGACATCTGAAAACCAATGAATACAAAACCAAATGCTCAACAGGAGAGAAAAAAACGTCATTGTTCAGCAAAAGAACCTGAGTCTGGAAGGCATGGCATTTGAAAAGTATCTGTTGTGCAGAATATCTGCTGGGGAACATTGCTGACACAGTAAGAAAGTGTCCTTATCTGCGCCCCTGGTCAAAGATGCATCTATTTAGTTGATACTAGCAAGGGTGGGTTGCTGGCTGTGAACGCATTCCTGTGGGCACAGAGGCAGAGCTAACTGCAAAAGGAAGCAACACTTGGTAACAGAGTTCTTGAATTTACAGGGGAGAAAGACTGACACTTCACGCATATCCAGCATAGCTCTCTGCTTCAACGGCAAGGGAGAAAGACCGATACTTCACGCATATCCAGCATAGCTCTCTGCTTCGACAGGAGAGAAAGTCTGCTACTTCACTTTCAATGCATATCCAGCATAACTCTCTGCTTCAACGGCAGGGGGAATGAAGAAAAGTGGATCTATATACAGACAACAACCAAGGACTGAATTACATAGTCTGGGTAAACAAATAAGCATGGGTGTAGCTTGCTTATTGCGGCGGTTACTACCCCTATCTAATTAAGCTAGATATTTCACTTAGATGCAGTTCCAACACTGCTCTCTACATTAATGGTGGGGGTGGAAGGGAAATAGAACCAAAAGGTACTAAGAGCCAAGAGAAACAGATAAGTATGAGAAAAAAAAAAAGTGTGAAACTTGCTGGGCAGACTGGATGGGCCGTTTGGTCTTCTTCTGCCGTCATTTCTATGTATGTTTCTATGTCTGCTTTTGGTTTTAGAAGACCGGACTTGGCATTTGATGCTGTTGTAGGTTTATGGACCTGCTAAGCCACTGTAGCAGAACCATTGTATCCTTTAGATTTCATAAGGCGCATGCCTAGCACATTGTGCTGGTGTTAAGGCATAATAGATTGTTAAAAACATCAACTTGCTTGTTTCCTGCTTCTTATGTTGTCTCTGTTGGTCTTATTTCTTGGTGTCATTTTATGATTATTTGTTTGAATATATTTCACATGAGGGTTTGTTTTTTTTTAATAAAATGTGTGTAACTTTTCACCCCTTTAGTTTTTAAGTAGTTCTTTCCTCAGATCCACCCTTCTGTGGTGCATGCCGTATTCATGCATTATCCGGACAATTTTCATAGCCACTTACCTGGGTAAAAGCAAGTTTGCTTACCGTAAACGGTGTTCTCCATAGACAGCACAGCAGGATGAATTACCCATGAGCTTAGAGAGAAGGGTCTGTCCGGTGCCTTCGGATGACGCCACCCAGATGCTATGACTAATTCAGTTCCGCTTGTCGACAGAGTAAAATGTTTTTACTGCAAATTGTGCTCCTCCGCACGGCTAAAAGTATGCCTGGGCCTCCGTGGCGGGCGTACTTCCAGGTCAGGGCGGAAAGAAGCATTCCCATGGGAAATGGAAATAGCATCTGTACATGTGATTCTCAAATGTGCGCGTTCTGGTTTTCTTCACTCTTTCCCCCACTGCCTGCACAGGTAACAGGTGCAGAGCAGAGGACCCGTTTTAGCACGTGCAGTTTGCAGCTGCTGGATCTCAAACGTTTCCAGGGCCGGTGCTAGCTTTGTGCTACCCTGTGCAAACCATTACTGTGCTCCCCCCACCCCCTTGCCCCCAGGTTCATCCATCTCCCTCCAGTAATCTGACATTCCTCCCCACCCAGGTCCACCCCCTCTCCTCTGGAACCCATGGCTAGTGCAAGGGTATTAGATGCCCCCCCTCCCTCCCGTTCCTTTTCACACACACACACAATTACAAATTCTGCATTTAGAATAACAGATTTTACATTAATAAGAACATTCGGAGTACAGTCTTCTGAGGTAAAAATATCACTTTCAACAACCTGTATATTATATTTACATGCACTGCTGTGGTGCCAACCAGAAAATCCTGCAAAATTACCCATAAGGCATTAGGCCTATTTTAGTGCATGGTGAATGTGGGCTTGACCCTCAGAAAGCCTTGAATAAACAATTACAATATAGCAAACCTCCTATACCAAAATAGCATTAAGTGCCAGCACTCAAAGAGCAATCTTTCCTATGAAAAAGTAATACTGCAACTATAGCACTAGCTCCTAAAATGCCAATATACCTTCTGTTAGGAAAACAGAGCAAGCCAGGTTGCTATAGATGCCTACACAAAAACTACATGCAGAACATTGGCAGACCATCACCAAATGTAAAATAAAAAGAGACCATAAAGTATAAATAGAACTATGCAGACAAAAACTGAACTGGAAACCATAACAAGCCATACTCTGTTTATAGTGCAAAAATGGATAAACAGAAACATCACAATTTGTCATAAAACATTAAAATCAAGAAATATAAAACATCAATCATAATAGTAAAACCATATTAATAACAAAAAATTATTATTTCAAGACAGATGAAAAATAAGCATGTAATAATTAAAAACTCATATAAATTGTTTTTTTTTTAAACATTTACAAATGTTTTGGCATACAAAAGTAATGTGTACAATGGTAAGAGAACCACAAGCCACATGTATAATAACAGTGATTAGGAAAATAGGTGCAAACAGACCTTCAGTCAAATATGAATGGATTATTATGGCAATGTTATTGCATAATATAATATTAGGAATGTAGATAGCTGGGTGGCTGGTGGGCGTGAGGATCGCCTGGTAACATGCCTATCTGGTGCGAAGGTGGCGGACCTCACGCGTCACCTAGATAGGATTTTAGACAGTGCTGGGGAGGAGCCGGCTGTCGTGGTACATGTAGGCACCGACATAGGAAAATGTGGAGGGAGGTTCTGGAAGCCAAATTTAGGCTCTTGGGTATAAAGCTTAAATCCAGAACCTCCAGCGTAGCATTCTCTGAAATGCTCCCTGTTCCAAGCGCAGGTCACCAGAGGCAGGCAGAGCTCCGGAGTCTCAATGCGTGGATGAGACGATGGTGCAAGGAAGAGGAATTCAGTTTTGTTAGGAACTGGGGAACCTTTTGGGGAAGGGCGAGTCTCTTCCGAAGGGATGGGCTCCATCTTAACCAGGGTGGAACCAGACTGCTGGCGCTAACCTTTAAAAAGGAGATAGAGCAGCTTTTAAACTAGAACAAAGGGGAAAGCCGACAGTCGCTCAGCAGCACATGGTTCGGAGAGAGATATCTTCAAAGGATACTAATGATGCATTAGAATTAGGGCATCCCGACAGTTAGGTTCCAATAATTAGAAAAGTAGTTCAAGTGCCTGTAACTAAAAACTCATCTGAGCTAAAAAATTCTAACTTATCCATATCAATTAAAAAGCAGAATGAAAATACAAACAAAAAACAAACTTTGAAATGTTTGTATGCTAATGCCAGAAGTCTAAGAAGTAAGATGGGAGAATTAGAATGTATAGCAGTAAATGATGACATAGACTTAATTGGCATCTCAGAGACATGGTGGAAAGAGGATAACCAATGGGACAGTGCTATACCGGGGTACAAATTATATTGCAATGACAAGAGCGGAGCACCTGGGAGGAGGTGTGGCGCTTTATGTCCGGGCTGGCATAGAGTCCAACAGGATAAACATCCTGCATGAGACTAAATGCACAATTGAATCTTTATGGGTAGAAATCCCTTGTGTGTCGGGGAAGACTATAGTGATAGGGAGTATACTACCGTCCACCTGGTCAAGATGGTGAGACTGACAGTGAAATGCTAAGAGAAATTAGGGAAGCTAACCACATTGGTAGTGCAGTAATAATGGGAGACTTCAATTACCCCAATATTGACTGGGTAAATGTATCATCGGGACATACTAGAGAGATAACGTTCCTGGATGGAATAAATGATAGCTTTATGGAGCAATGGGTTCAGGAACCGATGAGAGAGGGAGCAATTTTAGATCTAATTCTCAGTGGAGAACAGGATTTGGTGAGAGAGGTAAATGTGGTGGGGCCGCTTGGCAATATCGTCTTCATATCGTGTGATGCAATCCACATTTCGAACAATTTGGTTCAGGGAGTAAAGGTAGTAAACCTGGTTAACTGTGGTAAAAGCCTTCAAACATTATATTATATTTAGTTTTCAGTTTTTATTTTTTCCTGGGAAATTTCTGAGTATTTATTATAATGAACAAAAGTTTTTGTTCGTTATAATAAACACTGAGAAATTCCCAGGAAAAAGAAAATGAAAAGTGAACGTGAAGGTCACCACACATACAGTCAATACAGTCCAACCTGCTCTTGGACGCGCGTTTTCCCTTACCCCTTATTCAGTAAGGGGCAGAAAACGCGTGTCCAACCCGCGGCACCTAATAGCGCCCTCAACATGCAAATGCATGTTGATGGCCCTGTTAGGTATGCCCGCGCGATTCAGTAAGTAAAATGTGCAGCCAAGCCACACATTTTACTTTCAGAAATTAGCGCCTACCCAAAGGTAGGCGCTAATTTCTTCGGGCACTGGGAAAGTGCACAGAAAAGCAGTAAAAACTGCTTTTCTGTGCACCCTCCGACTTAATATCAGGGCGATATTAAGTCGGAGGTCCCGAAGGGTAAAAAAGTAAAGAAAAAAGAAAAACAAATTTTAAATGGCCGGCAGCTGTCGGGCCGAAAACCGGACGCTCAATTTTGCCGGCGTCCGGTTTCCGAGCCCGTGGCTGTCAGCGGGCTCGAGAACCGACGCCGGCAAAATTGAGCATCGGCTGTCAAACCCGCTGACAGCCGCCGCTCCGGGCTAAAAGCAGGCACTATGGACGCGCTAGTGTCCCTAGCGCCTCCTTTTCCCCGTTTCTACTAGGGATGTGAATCGTTTTAGGACGATTAAAATTATCGTCCGATAATTTTAATATCGTCTTAAACCGTTATGGAACACAATACAATACAGATTCTAACGATTTACCACCCCCCGACCCTTTAAATTAAATCCCCCACCCTCCCGAACCCCCCCCCCCCAATAACTTAAATAACCTGCGGGTCCAGCGGCGGTCCGGAACGGCAGCGGTCCGGAACGGGCTCCTGCTCCTCAATCTTGTCGTCTTCAGCCGGCGCCATTTTCCAAAATGGCGCCGAAAAATGGCGGCGGCCATAGACGAAAAAGATTGGACGGCAGGAGGTCCTTCCGGACCCCCGCTGGACTTTTGGCAAGTCTCGTGGGGGTCAGGAGGCCCCCCACAAGCTGGCCAAAAGTTCCTGGAGGTCCAGCGGGGGTCAGGGAGCGATTTCCCGCCGCGAATCATTTTCGTACGGAAAATGGCGCCGGCAGGAGATCGACTGCAGGAGGTCGTTCAGCGAGGGTTCCGGCGCCGGCCACTCGCCGGTGCTTGCACCGGGAGAGCGGGCGTTTGTCCGCTCTCCCGCGGACTTTACTGAATCGGCCTGAGAATTTGATCTTTTTTTTTTTTTCAATGTGTTTTAATCAGGACAAACCCTTTTCACTGCCACTGCAAGGTCACTTTAGCCAAAAGGGTGGTTACCAACTGCAGCACTGACTCAGGAACATGCCTTTGGAAATGACCGAGTTGGCAACTCCCCCTTTGAATGTGTTGTGAAGGATTTTGGTGTTACCTGAGCTTTTCAGACTTGTCTCTAAGACCCTTTGGGAAAGAGATCCCAGGTGGCCTCGAAGGCCACCTTTTGGGTGACTCTCTTATTTATTTGACCGATGAAAGCCGCCACGACAACCTGCATGAAATCCCATGGGACCAGCTCAGCTTGCAGGTACTCTGCACTTCTTCTGTGGAAGCCGCCTCCTGGGTGTGGGCCAGAAAAGAATGAAACGCGTTTTTATAATGCAGATTTTTGGATATTAACCTTTTAGATCCTGCTCATTGAAGGAATTATTTCCTGATGCCCCTTTTTACATATCTTAGTTAACTAAGACCCAAATATGGTATAAATATGGTATAAAAAATGTGCAAGTAATTAAAAGTATATGAAAAAATGTTCCACTTGTGGAACGTTGGTACCTAAAAGGTTAAGGCTAACGTCCTTCTGCCTCAAGGGGTTATTGCTCAGTTTGATGACGAGACAGAGCATGACTAGAGGGTTTGATATTTGAATGTTAGTAGCTGATAGAAACACTTTGGAATGAGAGCGCGAAATGATATTTTTTTTGTCATTATAAATTCTACTACTATTGTGTACCTGCACCTTAAAATCACAGGAAGGAACTGTGGAAAATGAAACTTTACAGGCAGATTCTCTGCTTTTAAAAGTAGAGTTCTGTGGAAGATGGGAATGGAATATTTTGCTCCAGTTCACCTTCAGAGCAAAAATGTAGCCATGAAAATAACCCAACATTTGCAAACAGCAGTGTGAAAGGGGAGTAAAACTTTCATAAATCAACTTTACATGCTTGTTGATTTTCTCTTTAAAAAACCAAAACAGAAATGACTTAATTTTCATTTGAGAACAAGGCATCCATTCACTACATCTCTGCCGACTGACTCCTTGGGAATTTTTGTTCCGGTTTATTTTGTAGTAATCCGTTGCATGTTACGGGAGATTAAGGCACTTCTGAGGCTAATTTTATTTGTCAAACAGAGGATGAAGAGCAAACAAAGTCACTGCGTCTGAAAGGGCTCTTAACCACTCGGGACAGTCCCTGAACACTGAGCAAATATGAACATAATTAATCACCGTCAACCTGTCAGTCACATAATTAATTATGCAAACCTGCTCTTCAATAGCGCCCAAGGTAGGAGTGCGGCTGAAGGCCATGGCTGTCCAGGTCACACTTGGAGTCCTGCAAGATCTCCCCAAGGTGCAGAGGTTCCTGCAGGAGCTGAGAGCCATAGCCTAGCAGTCATTGTCAATGTCCGTAACCTCTGGATAACCTCCAGTAATTGCCTGAAGAATGACTTTCCTGATCCTTGCAAGCCAATCAGATATCCTGGTTAGGATTTTTTTTTTGGTACGATGTCGGAGCTCTACGAAATGCAAATGTGGCCAGCTGAGGACCTCGCCCGGTTTAACTGATTACCAAACATTTTGCTCGAGTACTTCAGTACTTTTGCAGGACTGAAGAAAGGGCCTCTATATAGAAAACTAAAACTAAAAACTTGGCTGTTTAAACGGACCTATAACTAACTTCAACCTCCATTCCTCTGTCAAAACATCCCTCATCCCCCTCCCCCTGCGGCTCATTCCTTCAAGAGCTACCTCTCCCCTACCCTCTTCAAGCCCATTTCTATTTATTGGTTAAACTATCTAGTTATGTTAAACGATTTACCTCTATTTATCTGCTGCTCTCATTACCTAGGTCCGCTCGACCCTCTAATACTCCCTACTTGTTCCGTTTGACCCCTTGTTAATTGTAACTTTATAAATCGATTTCTCATCTTTTGGTTCATCTCCATTGATCTGTAAACCGATGTGATATGTCGGTATAAAAAAGTTCTAAATAAATAAATGACATTTTTGAAAGAAAAATAAACCAGATGTAGCAGATATCTTCTGCCTAATGTGTCTAGCTTTCCATTTCAGCTACTGACACAGTTAGAAGGGAAGGGACAGGTTGCTTTATAGTGTATCGATTATTCGTAACTCACTCTGGGCTTACCAGGGCATGTAATCAAGTGAAAACAAAATTAAATACATAAATAAATAATAATAATAATGGGGTTTATCACAAAAAATCTTAACTACACCTCCCAAGGTACAGTAAACTTTCTCCACAACGAAGTGTTTGCACCTGTACTTTGTGGCTGTGCTAATAAGCAATGAGGTGGTTTGCATAATTTTGCATCTCATTACCTCATTAGCATGGGTGGTGTGAATAAACTCACAAAAGGTAAAGTATGTGACGGAGTAGCCTGATGGTTAGCACAGCGGGCTGTAAGCCAGGGATGAAAGCCTGCCGACAATCCTTGTGAACGTGGGCAAGCCATTGCTTCTGGTACAAACTTAGGGCCTGATTTACTAGGCATAGTCCCCCTAGACACGGAACGGAAGAAGAGCCATAGTCAATCAGGAAAACGGGAGAAGTCTGTATAATGTGGCCAGCCGGCTCTGTTAGTTACCTTGGGCTGCCACGTGTGGCAGTCAGAGCTCCTCCACTGCCGCTGCTCTCAACACTCAGAATGAGTCACGTCCAGTGCCCAGGGCACACTCTCCCTGTCTCGCTCAGCATGGGGATAAAGATAGCAGACATGCCGTTTGTTTCTGGATGGAAGAAGTGACTGTTTCTTGGAGCAGTTGGTGCAAGAACTGACAAGACAGGGAGCAAGTTTAGATCTAAATCTTAGCGGATTTGGTGTGAGAGGAAATGCTGGTGGTTCCTCTTAGCAATAGTTATCATAACATGCCCAAATTTGACTTAAGGACTAGAAATGAGACAATAAGTAAATCTACGGCTCTAGCGTCAAACTTTCAAAAAGAAGACTTTGATAACATGAGGAAAATAGAAAAAAAAAGAAAGGTGCAGCCTCAAAGGTTAAGAGTGTGTCAGGATTTCTGGACTCGGGGTACATCATCCCAGGAGTGGTACAGGACTGCAAGGCTGGATGTTGGGCAGGACTAGGGCTGGTCTTCCGCCTAGCCAGCCCCCTCCCCTGCAGGTTGAGCCTTTGGGTTCTGGAGGCCAGTAGGCCTTTGCTGTGACAGTATAACATGGTGAATCTGTACTGTTGGAACAAGGCTGGTCAGATTGGAGAAAGGCTGGACAGGCAGGGTAGTCTAGAGCAAGACTTAAACAGGCTGGGTGGGCTGGAGCAAGGCTGAGCCTGAAGAATGGATAGAGGGGCAGGACACAGAGCTGAAACCAAGATAGAACACAGACACAGGCAGGCTGGAACTGGATAAGGACTGGGACCAGGTACAGGAGAGGGTGAGATGAGACACTGGCAAGGTGGGAAAAAGATAGTGGAACCAGGACTGGGCAGGGCAGGACAGGACTGGACAAGGACTAGGCAAGACAACACAGAACAAAGAACATAAAGACCCAAAGGCAGCAGTATAGAAGGCCTGTAAGCTGCTAGGCATAAGGCCTAGAGGTCAGTAAGCAAGGAGAGACCTGGAGAGGCCAGAGAGCAAGATGTAAGGTAAGTACAGGCCCAAAGGCCAAAGGGCAAGGTAAGGCCTAGAGTAGGCCACAGAGAAAGTTATGAAGTAAAAGCAGGCCCGAAGGCCACAGGGCAGGATACAAGAGAGCAGAATTTCCAAGGACCACAAGGCAAGGAGCAAGAAGGCCCAAGGCCATAAGGTATGGTAAGGTCTGGATAGACCGAAAGTCAAGGAGCATGGAGAAAGAAGGCCCAGAAGCCAGAAGGCATTCAAAAAGGAACCGCAGCCAGGACAAAGAGCCAAAAGTAACTCCATGAAGAGGCAAGGATACAATGGCAAGGCTCAGCTGCATAGGGCAGGAGCTTTGAGAGTGGTGCGAGCAGTGAGGAGGAGCTTTGCAAGGCTGGAGATCAAGCTCACTGAGGACTCCTGGAGGAGCGGAGACCACACCTTGAGTATTGTGTGCAATTCTGGTCACCGCATCTCAAAAAAGATACAGTTGTACTAGAAAAGATTCAGAGAAGGGTCATCAAAATGATAAAGGGAATGAAACTGCTCCCCTATGAGAAAAGGTTAAAGAGGTTAGGGCTGTTCTGCTTGGAGAAAAAATGGTTTGGGGGGATGATAGAGATCTATAAAATCATGAAAGGACTTGAACAGGTAAATGAGAATCTGTTATTTACTCTTTTGGATAATACAAGGATTAGGGACAAGTTCCTGGAAGAGAATTCCATAAACTGCTATTAATCAAATTGACTTACGGAATAGCCACTGCTATTACTGGCATCAGTAGCATGGGATCTACTTAGTATTTGGGTACTTGCCAGGTACTTGTAGCCTGGTTTGGCCAGTGTTGGAAACAGGATGCTGGGCTTGATGGACCCTCAGTCTGACTCAGTATGGCAATTTCTGAAGTGTCATGCATTATATGTGAGACTTGTGCATCAGGAGGGGATCTCATGCTTTCATGTTGTGACCCCCCCTTCTCTCATGCATTGGAACTACAATGGCACCGTGATGATGTGATTACAGGTTCCCAAATCCCATTCCCTGTGGGCAAAAGAAAGAAACCTCTATGGCACGGTGATGATAGCAGGATTCCCGTCCCCTGCGGCCTGAAGAAATAAATAGTGGTGGTGTCGAAGATCATGCCCAGAGGCCAGAGGAGGCGAAGGCGAGACAGGCTGTGAAAGGGAAGGGAAAGAGAGCACACATTTTTCACTCCCCTGTCTCCTCCCCTCATCTTCTCATCCCATCTCACCCCTCCGCTCCTCTCATCTTTCTTCTCACTGAGAAGGGAGCTGAGTAAGTGGAAGGGGAGGGGGTGTCAGTGAGCCTGAGGGAGGTGTGAGTGAAAGGGAAGTGAAGAAGGAGAAAGAGACTGGAAGGAAAGGGAGATGAGAAGGGAGGGAAGGGAGGGAGAGAAATGGGAAGGGGTGAATGGGAAGGAAAGGGAAGGGAGAAGTGAGAGAGAAGGAGGGGGTGAGAGGGGAGGGAAGAAAGGATTGAAAGAAAACAGAGGTAAGAAGGGAGGGAAAGGAGGATGAGTGAGGGGGAAGTGGGTGAGAGGGGAGGGAAGGGAGGGAGGGGAGGAGGCATGAATGAGAGGTGAGGGAAGGAAAGGTGGAGGGTGAGGGAATAGGGAAAGGGAAAAAGCAGGAGCAGCATCAGCCATGCCCTGAAAGGAAGGAGGAGTAGTCGCATCAGCTGTGTAGGCTGAAGTTGGAGGCTACTGCACAAGTTGCCTTTCCAGAGGAGCAAAAGTGTGTGTGTGTGTGTATGTGTGTGTGTGTGTGAGCGAGCATGTACATGAGAATGAACGAACATGTGTCTGGTAGTGAGCGTATATTTATTTATTTATTTATTTAACCGTTTTTTATACCGACCTTCATAGTAAATTACCATATCGGATCGGTTTACAGTTTAACAAAGGGAAAAACTAGAGTAACAATTCACGTAAACGAAAGATAACAATAAGTAGGAATAAGTCAAAGTTACAATCAACAGGGGGAGAGAACTTGGAAGCTTGCAACAAGCTGGAAAGAAGAAAGGCCGGTAAAAGTATTGTTAACATAGAGTGTACAAGTTAAAAACTTAAGAACGGTGCTTTAACCTGAAAGTCTCAGAGTCCATTTTTTCTTTGAGAAACAGAGTGCCAGACCGGGTAGGAATGAAGGCCAACTAGTAATTGTCTGGTGGTTCAGGGAAGGCTTGGTGAAAGAGCCAGGTTTTAAGTCTTTTTCTGAAAGTTAAAAGGCAAGGCTCCAGTCTGAGATTTGATGGGATGCTATTCCAGATAGATGGGCCTGCTATCGAAAAGGCTCTATCTTTGGTCGTAGCGAGGCATGTGGCTTTAGTGGGGGGAACATTTAGAGTGCCTTTGTAAATATCTCTAGTTGGTCTGTTAGAGGAGTGGAGTTTGAATGGTATTTCCAGGTCAAGTTGAAGTTGATGATGGATGGTTTTGTGGATTAAGGTGATTGATTTGTATAGAATTCTGAAATTTACTGGTAACCAGTGTAGGTTCCTGAGTATGGGTGAGATGTGTTCGCAGCGGCTGGTACTGGTCAACAATCTTGCTGCCGCATTTTGTATCATCTGCAGAGGTTTGGTAGTGGATTTGGGGAGTCCTAGTAGAAGGGCGCTGCAGTAGTCTATTTTGGCGAACAGTAGCGCTTGGAGGACTGTCCTGAAGTCATGGAAGAATAAGAGTGGTTTAAGTCGTTTTAGGACCTGTAATCTGTAGAAGCAATCTTTAGTTGTTGTGTTGACCATTTTCCTTAGGTTTAGTCGATTGTTTAAAATCACCCCAAGATCTCTAATCTGCTTACATGTGATGTGAGAGTTGAGTGGTGATGGTTGGGAGATATTGTTATCATTTGAGGAGATGAGGAGAAGCTCTGTCTTAGGCGTTGAGGACCAAGTTTAAGCTGTTGAGTAGATTGGTGATGGATAGTAGGTAGTTATTCCAATGGGTGAGCGCTTTTGAGATTGATTCTGTTATGGGGATTAGAATCTGTACGTCGTCTGCGTACAGATAATGAATTAGGTTGAGATCTGTTAACAGTTGGCTGAGGGGGAGGAGGTATATGTTGAAGAGGGTTGGGGATAAAGAAGATCCTTGTGGTACGCCAAGATTAGATTTTGTTAGGGGTGACTCTTTATTGTTGATTTTGACTTTGTAAGTCCTATTGCTGAGGAAGGACTTGAACCAGTTGTAAGCAGATCCGGAGGTGCCGATATCTGCTAGGCGATCCAACAGGATGGTGTGATTGACGCCGATATGTCTAATAGAACTAGTAAGAAGGAGTGTCCTTTGTCTAACCCCATAATAATATGGTCTGTTAGTGAAATGTATATGAAATATATATGAAATGTATATGAAATGTTATATATATGTATATGAAATGTATATGAAATGTTAGTATATGAGAGAGAGAGAGAGAGGGAGGGTAAAGTTTATGCAGCCCTTCCTCCCCCATTAATCCACAACAGTCTCAGGGAGACTGTTGTGGATTAATGGAGACTGGAAATCATAAGTTCCTAGGTATGGAGAGGGGGAATTTCATTTATCCTTATTAGTTTTAATTATTGGTTGTATTTGTTGTGTCTGCTCTTTTGAAATATTTTATTGATTTTTGGGAACTTTTTAAAAAAAATTAAATGTGTTTAATTATTGAATGTTGTATTTGTCAGCTGTTGTGAAATAATTATTGTCTTAATGTGTTTTAATTTTTATGATTAAAGTTGTATATTTCTTAATTTTGTTGTTTGTTTTAGGAGGAATGGTGATATTTCGGTTTTTCCATTGTTGCACTGCATATAGAGTCTGGTTTGTTGTGGTTTCCAGTTCCAGTTCAGTCTCTTTATTCTGTATTTGGTATGGGGCTGTCTGTTTTCTGCATGTGTAACTTAGGTGAGGTATTCTGCTAGCGTATAATTTCTGTGTAGGGTTCTATAACAGCCTGACTTGTACTGTTTTCCTAACAGGAGGCATGTTGCTGTTGTAGGACCTGGTGTTATATTTGCAGTTTTGCTTTTTCATAGGTAGAGTTCTTACTTTTTGAGTGCTGACTATTACTATACTGTAATTGAAATTGTGTATTCATGGCTATCTGAGGGCCAAGCTCACACCCAACGTGCATTACAAAAGGCTAAATGCCATATAGGTTCAAGTGTCGTTTTTGCTTTTTTGAAGAGTTTTCTGGTTAGCAACATAGCAGTGTATGTAAACATAATATACATGTTATTTTAAGTGATATTTTTACCTTGGGAGACTGCATTTTGAATGTCCCTTTTCATGTAAAATCTGCCATCAGTGCATCATTTTTAATTGTGTGTGGAGAGGGCCATGGCAAATAGGGAACAAGGCTGTAAGGATTTGCCTATGACATCTAAGACCCTTGCACCGGCCCTGGCTGTTGCGGTCTCTACCGCCTCCCTCTGCTTAGGGCTCAAACCCGCCTACCTCCGCTTCAGGAATCACCGCATTCCGCCCTCTCTGGACCCCGGGGGCTTCTCTCACTCCACGTGGTGGCCGCCATTACGTGCCTGCTTCTCGTCAGTCTCGCGCGCGCGAGGACGCCCGTCTTGAGCGCTCAACTCCCGGAAGCCTGGCCCCGCCCGCGCTGCTGACGTCACGCCCAAGCCCCGATATAACCGACGCTCAAACTCTCTCTCATCGCCTTACAACGAGGTTCACAACTCCATAGTTGTTCTTAGTTGCGTTCCTGGTGATCTCCACGGTTCCTGCTTCTGACTCTGGTTTGCTTCCAACTCCGCTTCAGCCTGCTGCCTGCCTCTGACTCCGGTTTGCTTCTGACTTCCGCTTCAGCCTGCTGCCTGCCTCCGACCCCGGTTTGCCTCTGACTCCGCTTCTGCCTGCCGCCTGCCTTCACTCCGGTTTGCCTCTGACTCCGCTTCAGTCTGCAGCCAGCCTCTGACCCCGGCCTGTTTCCGCTTCAGCCTACAGCCTGCTTCAGCCTCCGGTTTGCTACAGACTCCGCTGCTGCCCGCTGCCCTGCCTTCAGCCGGCCCTCGGCCCTGTACAGCCGGTCCCCTGCTTCCCGGGTACCTTGGACTTCCTATCCTTCCAGTTTGCTCTGGTCCCGGTCTAGCCTATCTCAGCCCCTGGACTTTCTGCCTCTATTCCAAGTCCCGAGGACCCGGTGCCCTACGGGCTCCTCCCGGGGGTTCCTGGTTCCCGGGTGAACACCTCCAGCTTGTGGCTCCGCCCCCTGGCCTACCCTGTCACCCTAGGTAGGCTGGCCCAAGGGTCCACTATCTCTCCAGCAGTGTCCAACTGCAACACTGGCCCCGAGTCACATGCAGAGAGCACACATGGAGAGAAAGAGGAGACCATAGCAGTACCCGGTGACACAGAGGCAGAGGAAGGAATCCGAAACAGCAGGAGACTCAGTAATATATTTCCTAAACCCTTGAAAACGCAGCAAAACCATGAATTCTACAATAGACTGACAAGAACTTTTTTTTTCCTACTTAAAAACTCTCTCTATTATTACCTCCTCCAATGTTACCTAACTTTTATCTATGAAATTTTTCCATGTTAATACCCTTATGTTAATCCTATTATTATTTTATCCTGTAAACCGTTATGATGGCATAACCGAATACACAGTATACAAAACATATTAAATAAATAAATAAATAAATTGTTGAGCATAGCAGAGTCAGATTGTGTTTACTATTCCGTGACAGGGAAACCGCCATCTGCCTCCCACGTATTTATTTTTATGCATTTTCTTATTTAAAACAAAGAAATGGAGCAGCCCACAGTGTACAGGAGAGCCCGGATTTACACCTGAAAACTCTCCCTCTTTGGCCTACAATCTCCCTCACTGGGACAGACCAGCCTTGGCATCTCTTGAGACAGAGGCTCAAAGGAGTCCAAAGGAGGAAGCTGGGAACGGGGGGAGATGAAGAGGCGCTGGGTGTGCTTAGCAAAGCTGGCTCAAGTATTGCCTATTAATCACCTCACTCCAGGGCTCACGCTGGAGCTAGGAAGGAGAGACCTGCACGATTGCATGCGTACTCAGAAAGGCGCTCCTCCAGGTCCCGAAGCCGTCGCTTGCCGTGAGATGCCGAGAGCAGAGCCCGGGTGCCGGCCTGGATCTGAGCGTCAGGCAGTGGTGACTTTTCCGTGGCACGCCTGATCAGGTCTGAAGGCACACTGGTTGGGAAAATGCACTTGAATGTTCTGGCTTGGGCCTTGTTGCTACTTCATTGTGATACAAAAGTTTGGAAATAATATATTCTAGTTTCTCCCTTTACTTGGATAATAAGACTCTCTTTTCCAGTCTTCAGTGCAGATTAGGTTTCCCTTAAACATTTCTCCTGTGAATCCTACTATACACTTTCTTCTTCCTTCATAACAAGTCAGTCCAAGGTCAATATCTAAGCCATTTAGATGGCTAACTCAAGAATTAAGAGCACCGCTCTGTCGCTAAGCTGTTCAATAAACTTTTAAATGAATAATGTGTGTGTTGAAATTATTTTTAATAAAGTAAATACCTACACTATTAATGGTGAAAAAATTTTGAAAAAAATTTTTTGTCATCTATGTGGATTTAAAAATATTTAAGTGGAGTCGGAGAAAGGTTTCATACATAGTGTAGGTGCCCCGCACCTCCGTAAGGTGAACTTATAATCATCAACCTTCCTCCTCCTCCTCAATGATCTTTAAACAATTATTTTTTGAAAATTTTCTATGTGAACTTGTGTTGTCCCTAACAACACGTGAAAGGGCTCTTCCGTGACAATGCTGTTTTTAAATGCGTGACCGCAAAGAAGATTACTCCGTTACACTCAATGAGAATGTCAATAAAGGGTAAAAACAGACTTCCCCGATTTAGGTTGGTGTGTCCATACTTCTTCTACGTTATCCCGACATGTTTCAGACAAGAATGCCTTTCCTCAGGGGATTCGTTGTTTACCAAAA
This sequence comes from Rhinatrema bivittatum, assembly GCF_901001135.1. Classification (NCBI taxonomy): domain Eukaryota; kingdom Metazoa; phylum Chordata; class Amphibia; order Gymnophiona; family Rhinatrematidae; genus Rhinatrema; species Rhinatrema bivittatum. The sequence goes on along the minus strand of NC_042618.1, from coordinate 26,947,873 downwards.
CCAACTTCTCGGAGTCTGCAGCCCTCTCCTCGACGGTTTCTCCTGGACTCTAGACGTTGTGCCACAGGGCAATCTGTCTCTGTCGATCGCCGGGAAGATCGATCGACAGAGACAGATCGCCCTGTGGCACAACGTCTAGAGTCCAGGAGAAACCGTCGAGGAGAGGGCTGCAGACTCCGAGAAGTTGGTTTTGGTAAACAACGAATCCCCTGAGGAAAGGCATTCTTGTCTGAAACATGTCGGGATAACGTAGAAGAAGTATGGACACACCAACCTAAATCGGGGAAGTCTGTTTTTATCCTTTATTGACATTCTCATTGAGTGTAACGGAGTAATCTTCTTTGCGGTCACGCATTTAAAAACAGCATTGTCACGGAAGAGCCCTTTCACGTGTTGTTAGGGACAACACAAGTTCACATAGAAAATTTTCAAAAAATAATTGTTTAAAGATCATTGAGGAGGAGGAGGAAGGTTGATGATTATAAGTTCACCTTATGGAGGTGCGGGGCACCTACACTATGTATGAAACCTTTCTCCGACTCCACTTAAATATTTTTAAATCCACATAGATGACAAAAAATTTTTTTCAAAATTTTTTCACCATTAATAGTGTAGGTATTTACTTTATTAAAAATAATTTCAACACACACATTATTCATTTAAAAGTTTATTGAACAGCTTAGCGACAGAGCGGTGCTCTTGATTGTTTTTGTTTAGTATAGCAGTTCGCAGCAAAGGTGTATCTTTTGATATAGATTAACTCAAGAGTTAGCCATCTAAATGCAAGTTTCTAAATACTGAGCCACTTATCTGTCTAGATTTTAGCCGGATAAGTCAAATACAGAAAAAAGAAACCATAAAGTATAAATAGAAATATGCAGGCAAAAACTGAATTGGAAACCACAATAAGTCAGTCTCTGTATGCAGTGCAACAATGGAAAAACAGAACCATCACCAATCCTCAGCCATTAAAAAATAAAATCAAGAAATATAATAAATACATAAATCATAATAGTATAAACATACTAATACAAAGAATTTTTCAAAACAGCTAATGAATGGAAGATCCAGTAATTAAAAACTCATATAAAATTTGTTTTAAATTGCCCAAATGCCAACAAAATATTTCAAAACAGCAGACACATTAAATAATATCCAAAAATTAAAACTAATAAGAATAAGGATTCATGCTCACCATATCTGGGAATTTTTTTATTTCCAGTCACCCTGGGATTGTCATCGATTAGTGGGAGAGGGATGTACAAGCTTTTTTTCCCCTCTCTTATAGATAAAGATATATATCTATACCTATACACACACACAAACATACATTCTCTCTCATGCACATGCTTCCTTTCACATACACACATGCTCCCTCTTACATACACATACACACACACACACAAGAACTCTCTCTCATACCTACATCCTGAAACACACATATATGCTCTCACACATGCTCCCTCTCTCACACACACATGAATGCTCAGACACATATATACAGCCTCTCTCTCCCAACCACACACGATGACACACACACGATCCCTCTCACACATACATGCTCACACACACACACACACATGAAGAGAAGTGGCAGACCTGGACTCCCACCCAGAGAACACTCTATGCTTGGATACTATAACCTTTCTTGATATAATATGTATAATTTATTGCTCAAAAAGAATTATTTAGACTCTTACTCCATCATTTCTAGAGCTTGGTCTTTTCACTTAGCTTAATGCTCCCCTTGACACACATATACTCAGACACACACAAACACATGCTCACACACACCATGTGCTCAGACACACACACACACAGGTTCCCTCCTGCTCATACACATATTGGCTCCCTCACACACACACACACCAAAGATTCTTTCGGCAGCCATGGCCCCTCCTCTTCTTAACTTCCGCCGTGGGGCAGGTTGGGAATTGCCTCAAGGCTTTTTTCTTCTGGCTGCTTGGCAGCACTGGGCGGCCCCACAGCTCCTTCCTCTCAGCCGTGCAGCGAGTTGGGAACCGCCGCGCAACAGCGGCCTCTTCCTGTTCTTGACCTTCTGGTGGGGTCCGGTGGTGGCGGTGTCAGCTGCACCGTCTTCATCTTGGGGCTGACCGTGGCCCCCAGGTCGCCGCTCCCTTCAGGCCACTGCCCCATGCAAGTGCATGGCTTGCACAGTGGGTTGCTCCGGCCCTGCCAGCCACACAAGGTCAGATCACTAAAAATCCTAACCGGTTATATTCAAACATAGCCAGTTAGCTTTTTAGGTTATCTGGCTACATGTAGTCAGATAGCTTTGGGTGAGCAAGTTCAGCGGGACATTTACCTCACTGAATGAGACAAATTATCTGGCTAACCTTGGCTGGATAATTTCTCCGCTTGCTGGCTTACTGAATATGGACCTGTTGGTTTGTAGCTATTGGTTGCATTATTGCTGCAAACACCTTCTCATTCATGGCTAATTTATGTGCTATGGAATGTGCAATTAACAAATAATTCTAAATAAATACATGCACAAATAAATCAATAGAGCCAATCCAGGAAGGCAGCTCCCGAGAGTAAAACGCTTACAATCTCTGAGATTTCCTATCTGTATGCCATGAATTTGGACCATCAAGATGAAATGGAAGATGTCCCAAACCATAGGAGTAGGTTTTAAAAGGAGCGCGCGGGCGTTCATGTGCCTCGCTGCCTTCCCCCGTTCGCTCCCAAGCCGCTCCAAATTCGGAGCAGCCCGAGAGGGAACTTCCCTTTTCCCTAGCCTGACCTTCCCACCCCTTCCCCTAATCTTTCCCCCCCCAGCCCTACTCTAACCCCCCCCCCCCACACACACACTTTTATTTAACCTTTTGTGCCGGCCTTTGGGCAGGCGCAAGTTGTGTGCGCCGGCCAACTGCCGGCACGCGATCCCCGGCACAGTGGCAAATATGGCCACCATGCCGGGAGCCTGACCCCGCCCCCAGACCATCCTGCCCCGCCCACGCCCCTTTAGTAAAGCCCTGGGACTTACACATGTCCCGGGGCTTTACGCGCGTTGCCGGGCCTTTTTAAAATAGGACTGGCGTGCACAACCTTTTGAAAATCCGGCCCATATATTTTTTATTTTCCTGATGGGCAGCTCAACGGGCTGGGTAAATGGACAACAGAGAGACCCTAATCCATCGAGGCTGGCGGGGGGGTCATGCTGTCCTAAACTGAAAAGGAGTGGGGATTAGGGAGGGAAGGGTGTACTGCTGAATAAATTGCAGTGCATTATTATTTAAGTCTTTCTTTTCTGCTACAAGAGCTCCCTAGTTCAAAGGAGCTGCTGCCTGTATTCAGCTGGTGACTGCAGGTCTCCTACAGTAGAGGTGAGTTCAAGGCAGTTTCCTAACCCAATCAAATCCCAACTAGAGAACCTCAACAGTGGGAAAACTCTCCAAATCTTTATTCATGGTGGTAGGATCGCACCTGTTGAAACCCCATACGAGGCATCACATTCAGCTTTGCCAGATGGACCATGAGAAAGAAAAAAAAAAGCAGCTTTTCTTTAATTTACGAAACAAACTATATTTTTGAGAACACATCTACAAACTGTCTTAGTATGCACTCTTATTAGTGGTGAAAAAAAAAGCCATCTGAGGCTAATCCGTGCATAAAATCGCTTGTCTCAATGCAAGATTCTCATTCCTACTATATTACTAATTTCACAATGATTTCAGCATAACAGGGAACAAATTACTTACAAGAGGATGATGATGATGCTTGACTGAAGCAGAATTTCTTTTTCATCTTCTGTGCAGTGGCAGGAAGCCTCAGAAAATTTCTGGCAAAAGACATCCAGAGGCAGAGAAACACCAACAAATTCATAGCATGGAGAGACAAGAGCCAGTTTAAAGCCTCGAGGGCCTTACTCAACTGAGAATTTTTTTGTTTTTTTCCATAGACCCAGATTGGGGAAACGTCCTTACTGAATGTCTCAGCTCAAGTCTCCAGTCCCAGCCCATGAGAGATGGTTTGCTAAGACAGCATTTTTGGTGTAACACAGATTAAGGGTCATACGATTTGCCCCACCAGCACCTCGTTGTCTCCTCTGGCTAATGTGGAAGCTGGAAGGGAGATCAGGGTACAGTTCCCCCCGAAGAACATTGTCTGTGCTGCAGAAATAATTCAGCGATAGCCGTTCACGTGTCTTTATCTGGCTGAGCCACCAGCCGGTGGGAATTTGGTGGCGCTCTGTGCACTGACAAACCTTAATGGCTGCCAGAGGTGAAAGCGTGATTTTCTGACCATCGAATGTTAGCATCTGATTTCTTCTGAGAGGGCGCCTCTCTTCACGAGACTGGACATCGAGCTCCGGCAAAACAGGCAGCCGTGACTCGTGTCAGGAAGCAGCCACTGAACCTGTTTTAGAGGGGAAAAGAAATTGTCCCCTGTAAAAGATCTTAAAATGCACAGACCTTTTGGGTGAGCAGGGCCGGATTGAAGACTGTGGCGCCCATAAGGCTGTGCGATGGGTGCTCTTTTGAAGCTGTGCTGGTCCGTGGCACTATATCGAGCAGAAACAGGTTCCTCTTTGGCCTGGATAGTTGTGCTTTCCAAATTTGGCACCCTAGGCAGCTGCCTACTTTACCTATGCCTAAGTCTGGCCTGTCTCTGTGTCGCAAGAACTGACTTTCAAAATTTGAACCGGCAGACGCCCAGGCAAATGGATAAAGAACTTTGTTTTTCTAAATTTCACCGAAAGTTGACCAATGTTGGAAGGGACCAAAACAACTTGTACTACAGGTTTACGCAGCAGTTTTAGGTGAAATGTAATAAAGCCTACCTGTATTTACTTTAAAAGGACTAGCTTGATGGCCTGCCAGCACCCATGAACAAGTTAAGTATTGGGTACATACGTGTGCTGGTGGCATCAATGACTCACAAGAGCGCTACAGGCTTGAATCTTAATAGATGAGAGTTCTTAGTTTCACAGAATTTCTGCTTGGCTTAAATCAGACAATTTATAATCAGGCCAGATGAAGACTTGGCTAGGTAAATATGCACAAGGTTACTTTAGCATCTCTGTAATGTCCTGATCTCATATTTGAGTTTAGATTTTTTTTTTCTAGATTTAATGATTCACTTTTCCAAAACCAAAGTCAAGGCAAGTTCAGGTGCAGTAGCCCAGAGGACCTTTGTGCACATATACACGAGTTTATTTACTTATTCATTTATAAGGATTTCTAAACGTAGCATGGAATCAGCACTCCATTGTGGATAGATTAATACTGAGGAAGAAAGACCCCTGATCACCATTTTAATAAGGGTCATTCAATTGCTTCCGCCAGTGATCCTGTTTTTATTATCTTTTTTTTATGTTAAATTAAATTTGGTGCAACTTGTTCCCCAAGCAAGCAGGATTTTTCTTCTCTTACTGGACAATCATAAGCTGATATTGGTGTAGTGTAGCACAGTCATCTAAAAAAGCCGCACACTTCCGTGGGAATCTTCAGGAATTCTGTGACCATTGTGCATGCTCTGCGTTGTCGTGTATTGGCTAGGGTTGTCCCCGAGGGGTGAACAGGAATCAGGGTGATCCCCGATACCGCTTCCTTTTCCTGAGTGCTGGCAGGCCAGGAGTCGCTGTGATTCAATATCAAGGCCCCTCATCCCAGCCCGCCCCCACCTACCCCCTCCCAAGTTCCATAGTGGCTCCTAGATTACCTCCAGGAATATGACTTTTGACAACACAATAGTTGTAGCTGAGTAATCGGATATGTAAGAAGTGCATGGAAATGAATCATGTTGTTAAGGTAGATCTACAGGAGACTTCAGCCTAGTCAATCAAAACTATCACCAGGCCGAAATCTCCCATGAGAGCATATAATTATAAAATAAAGCACCACATGCCCTGAGAAGGAGCCTTGTTTGTCATGCAACTGGCTGCCTTATAATTTTTCTTCTGGACCCATGAGGAAACTGCAGGGATATCCTATGGCTCCCTTGTTGCTTACCATTAAGTTCCACAGGGGTCCGCCACCAGTGAGGAATCAAATGTTAGCTGTGCACATGGTAAAGCCAAAACTTTGACAAAATAACTATTAAGGCAGAGCAGACTAAAGTCAGCATGACACGGACATCCCTCCCTCACTGGGTTTCTTTGGTTGATGCATTATGGTAGTCAATTTAACACCCTCATCCACATCATCAAAAAATCTGTGGCACCGCCGGGATCTTAACTATTTCTCAGCAGCTGGCTGCCAGCTCTGGAAAGAAACTGCAGAAGCAGAGACACAGCTGAGGCCCTGTGGCCTTTCCTCAGGGTTCATCATTTCAGATCACCGCGCATGGCTGACCTGGTGCAAAGCCCGCTGGCCAACTCCTGTCTGAAAAAATGACAGGCGTGGACAGACGATGCCGGCAGAGTGAGCTAGGAAGATAAATACAAATGAAATGGGAAGTCAAACTATTTACTGGGGGAAACTTGAAGCTCGGCAAGCAAAGTGTCACAATTAATGCACTTAATTTGCTTCCTGTCCTATCTGAATGGTTGCACGAGGGTTGGCGTGCTGTCATGTGATAAAGTGTAGACTGGAGGAGCAAAAAAATGTTTGCTTGCATTTGTGCAAATCTACTTTCATTTGTGAAGACCCTGCCGCTCACAGGTGGTATTCAGCAGACTCCTTGCATAATTGACAGCCATAAACATGCCTTGTTACTGCTAAATGGTTTATGCAATTAAGCTGGCTACATGTCTGCAGCACCTCCTCTTCAGCACTCGGTCACAGCTGAGACTCTCAATGATTTGTGCTCCGGATTACAAGCATTCATACAGGTTGGTGGTAAGGGTCACCACGGAGAATGCCCAGGTGGCTGGAAACGAAGGCTCATGGGCCTCAGAATCCCGGTTCTGATTGAGCTGGAAGGAAAAAGAAGAGAGAGAGAAAGAGAAGGAAGAACTGGATTAAAATAAAAATAAGCCATCCCTGATGGAAGGGGGAGGAGCCAGTGGCCCTTTTGCCATCCTCACCGCAGCCCCCAAGTAAACCAGATCTCTAGCTTATTGGGGGTGTAGGGGTGTTTGGACAAGCGGGAAGGGATGCTCTGGCTGCCAGGGAGATGGACTTGGCTTGTTGCTGCCAGTACCTGGTCAAATATCCATTGACTAGGATGAGTTCCCTGTTGACAAAATGCACGGCAATGGCTCGATATTCCACTGTTCAGCTTTTGCCTTGCAAATGTAAAATCCCTGTTGAAAATGGGTATGAGCAGCCGTTTTCCAAACTTGTGGAATGAGGTAAATTCGGTGTGGACAATGATTTAGCACGAATGCATTTTTTGGCATATCCCTTTCAAACCATGTGCCTATGTCAGCTGAGGCTCATGGGTGCCATCTTTCCAGCCGCAGCATCGCCACCAAGAAGGGAGTCAAAAACTAGCAGAGGCTAACTCCCTAAAAGGTAGATTGTAAAAGCCTTGTGTGCACAAAAAAAACCAGCCATTTGGAAGCATAAGTGGCCCGAGAGTGGGAGCTATGTGAATTTTCAGTAGCCTGGAAGGGCGTGGCCAGGAAAGGGGCAGGGCACGGGCATTCCAGAGGTGGAGCCAGCACCGACACGTGTAGCCTCTAATTTTCCTTAGCCAGCGCACATAACATATGTGCTCCTTTTCATCACTTATAAGGTCAAAAATTCTTTATTGAGGTCAATTTTACAATGGATACAGAATGTGTCTGTAACGACAGCCCCCTAACCCCAAGCCACCTCCCGAAAACTCACCCCCGAATCAAAGTGCCCCCTTGCAATGTCCATATATAGAGTATCAGACTGAGCCCTATAAAGAGGCTCTCTCACAATGTGCATACAGCTCCAGACCTATGCAGCACTTTTAAAATCTACCTTTAAATTAGTAACTTGTAGAAAAAAAGCAAATGCTTTCTTCTGCAAAGGTGGTAATTAGGCTGGGGCAGCCTTTAATACAAGACCAAAGGAAGCTGATATCAGTTATTTGATCATTTATCCTCTACTAATTTCAGTCATAGACATTTTCACAGATATGCATGCAAAGCACAAAACTGACATTGCGCATGACAGCGTTACAAAAAGCAAAGCTGCATCCCACGCAGCAGGATTTCAGAAAAACTGCTGGAAAGTGGGCAAAGGGAGGTTTATTTTGGGTGCTGTCTTTCCTGCAGGTTTCAAATTATTCTGTGAGCGCCTCATTCCTGAATGATGATCAATTTTTCCTGGGTCCAGAGCAGGTTTCCTAATTGAAAACAACGTGGCATTTTAGAGGCTCTCCCAGAGGGTAGGTTTATCGCCAGCCTCCGATCTTAGAATTCTGGGACAATTGTAGGGCTACTGACTGAGGATCTGTTTTCAGTTATTTATTCCTTGTTTGGTGTTCCTTTATGTGTTTTTAGTTCCTGCTTTAAGATTTGGTACAATTTATAGCTTTTATTTTTTTGCTGTTCACAAATGCTTTGTTTCTGTTGTTTGTCAGTGATGCTGTTTATGTCAATCAATTGCAGTCAGTGACAAAAAGGCCATATTTTTTTTTTAATGTGCCTGCAGCTCGTACAGCAGCTTCGCCCTTTTTTCCGGGCACAAGATCTTACAATTGTTATGTGTATCTGGATTGTTGTGATTCTGTTTCTGAGGGTCTCCTGAAAGGAACATTAGCAAGAAATAGTGGGTGGGGGCAGAGAGCTTCACCTTTGTGGAAGGCATTGCATTGGTTTCCATGATCCGTGTGAATTCAGTTTACAATATTCTCTCCTATTTTCCATGCTTTGGATGGAGCTGGATTGTGTTGCATGGCAGATAAGATTTGTCAGTATGTGCCAGCGAGGGCATAGCAGTCTAGCCAGGAAGTTAGATTAGAGATCCTGTCAACTAAGGCTTTCACTCAAGTGCCTTCTTCCCTATGGACATCATTGCCAGTACCTCTCAGAGGTTTTTCACTAAACCCACCAAAATTGTCTGTACCCTAGAATAACCAGCATGCATGTTTTCGTGCACCTATATTTTAGTCTCTATAATTGAAAGAAAAAGCATATTTGTGTAAAAATTGATACTCTATAATAAGTACAGACAACGTTAACCATTTTAAGTTTTGATGGTAGTCTGTGACAACAGTGGTTTCTTTACTGCTAGCATCATACCATTTTCAATAATAAAAACACATTGTAATTTTTGGCTTGTTCATAGTAAATATAAACATAAAAGGGTCTATTTTAAGATGGACATGCTGATTTTATAACATGTGCGCATCAGGTAGCGCATGCTATAAAATACGTTTCATGCTCGTACATGCGTGCCGGATTTTAATGTCCACGAGCACATGTACGAGCAGGTGGCCTCTGCATGCGGACTGGAAAGGAACTGGAAGGGAACATCCCTACCCACCTACCTAACCTTCCTCCCTTTTCCCCTCTCTACCCTGACCCCTAAATCTAGCCTAGCTAGCCCCAATTTTTAAACTCCATGCACCCTCCGGCTGCCAGCACTTGCTTCCCACGCTTCCGAGGGATAATGGCTAATGGTGCTGTTCTGGCCTGTTCCTGCCTGCCCCCTACTCCGCCCCTCCCCACCCAGACCATGCCCCTTTTGCAGAGCCTGGCACTTCTGCATGTAACGGGGGTTACGCACGTGGCCGGGCCCATTGTAAAATGCATGCAATGCGCCAAAGGCTCGGCAATGTGCATAATCCCTGGTTTTTATGCGCATGGCCCTTTTAAAATTGGGCTGAAATTGAACATAAAACTTAAAACTAGATGCAAAAACCAACAAAATCCTTAAAAACAGAACTCAAAACATCGACTATGGGTACAGTAAAATCTAAAAATGTACTGGGCGTAGCAACACCCTAGAACCACCTCGTGCATGTTTTCATGCACCTATATTTTTGGCGCTATATAACTGAAAGAAGAAAATAACATTCTTATAAAATTAATGCTCTGTAATAAGTACAGACAAAAGTTTCTATTTTGTCATATTATTTCTAAGTTTTGATGGTACAGTCTGTGACAACAGTGATTTCTTTATTGTTAGCATCATACAATTTTCAATAATAACATGTAGTATTTTGGCTAGTTGATAATAATTATAAACAAATTGAATATAAAACAAAACTCAATGCAAGCTCCAACAAAATCCTTAAAAACAGAACTCAAAAAATCGACTGTACATGTACAGTAATATCTAAAAATGTACTGGGCATGGCAACACCCTAGAACCACCATGCGCACGTTTTCATGCACCAATGGTTTATGCTCTATAATTGAAAGAGCAAATATTTGTGTAAAAATTGATGCTTTATAAATAGTACAGACAAGAAACGTGAATTCAGAGGTTGATAAAGTGGCTCAAAGTGGTTCAGAAACAAAATGACAATCAAAAAAAGTGAACTATGGATATAACAGAGGTTCTAAGCTATGAAATACCACAAGCTGACACTGGCTATCAGCTGAAATGCATGAATATGAGCAAAAAAATCTGAATTTGGCAGTTGATAAAGTGGTTCAAAGTAGTTAAAAACCAAAATCAAAATCAAAAGAAGTGTTCTGTAGATGTAGCAAAGTTTCTAAGCCATGAGATACCACAGGATGATGCTGGCAGTCAGCATAATATAGAAAACAATACAGTACAAGGTCACATGCATAAAAACATGAATAAAAACATGCAAGTAGTACTTGATAAGTGGCTCAAAAACACAATGACAATATAAAACTGATCTCTATATGTAGCAGTAAATATTATAGTATAAATTAACATTTGTGACAACCTGCATGCGGTACTTGATAAGTGGTTCAAAATGACTCAAAAACACAATGAAAATTTAAAAAGTGATCTGTATATGTAGAGCCTTTAAGCCATGAGATACCATAAGCAGATACTAAAAGCATAATGCAGGAAATATGTACAGTACAAGTACACTAAACGTGCACTCGGTAGTTCTACGATGTCTCAATTTTTTTAGGAAAACCAAAGGGACAGGGGTGTCAAAATATCAGAAATTGAAAGTCATCAGAAATGATTAAAATTCAGGAAGATTCAACTTGCTGCGATAATTTTTACCGATTGTGCATTTATATTTTTCGAATGTGTTATCTAATTATCTGATCTTTCATCAGAATTTGAAAAGCTTGCCTGGCTGGTCAGTTGGATCCTTGATTATTAGATACATAATTTAATTTATTTTTAACTTACAAAATGTATATGCTGCCTTCTATGGCCAGACGGCCCCTTCAGCATACATATTAAGGTACAATCAATAGGAAACATGCAATCCTCCCATCAACTAAACCATAATTCCTTAGAAAAATAACATTATAATTCCTTTACCAATAACAAAACAATTAGTGCCCACCTCATAGTTTAAAACTAATAAAACATAGCTTCAATTAACATCTGCCACTATCGCCATATCATCTTACCCAAATAACCCATTCGTTCTGAAGACCCAGCCCGAATAGAGGGAACCTAACAACAGGAAATCAACGCCCTCTAAAATCAGGAAAACTTCCTGCCAAGAAAGTAACCAAGTATTATTACTGTACCCTTTTCTGAGCATAATATGGAAGGATGGGTTAGAAAACCAAATAAGTATATAAACGGATGTGAGAGGATATTACAAAAGACAGGCAAGTAGAGGTGAGAAAAATGAAACCCTTGAACTCAGGGGGGGGGTTGTAAGTTTATAACAATGCAGGAAAGTACATGCGGACTTCAGCCCTAATTTCCACGGCAGACTTAGGCGCGTCAGTCTGCCTTCAAAATTATCAGGCGTACATGGGGCTCTACACGGCCTACGCATGCACATTTACACTTGCTTGTGTGAGCATATATTTATGTGCATCCTTTCCAAAATTGAAAATATGCTCACCCCTGCCCTCGGGACACCCCTGCCCTCGGGACACCTCTGCCCTCGGGTCACCTCATTTAAGTATGTGTAAACGTACATGCAAAATCCATTCTGCATGTGATTTTCTGCATTCAACCCCCAGCATCACTTTGAAACAGAAGAACAAAGATTGATTGTACATATTTGCATGAAATAAACATAATTTTCTAACCGAAGGAAATTTAAAAATTAATTATCTCAAAACCAAAAGACTCCTTAAAATTTTTTTATTACAATCAACACTTTGCAACATCATCCAAAAATCTCCTATTGCTTTAAATAGTATACAAAATCTCCTATTAGATTTTTTTTTTTTTTTTTAACAGACCTAAGAATTTTCAATGCCCATTCCTGATGAAAAACTTCCCAGGGGAAGCCGAAGAGGCAGAAACTGTAACTGAATTAAAAGCGACCTGGGATAAGTACACAAGTTGTGAAGAGGAGAATGGAAAGCCAGAGAACAAGCAAGGTCTATGGCATTGCAAAAGGAAGCAATGCTATAGACTCTTGGGCTCCTAATCTGCCGTCAGTTTCTGTGTTTCTATAATGTAACAGCACCAATTCTGATTAAAATATCAGGATTGAGGTCACGCTAACAGCTCATTAGCAGAGGAAACAGGCAACTAATCCCCAAGCAGTAGGCAGAAATGCCAGGAAAGGTGTCTACATTACTAACCCATACACACTAAGCCCGTTTTCTGTCAAATTTTATTCTTAGTTAATAGGGTTGGATCATGGCTGAATCAATGGAGTCCATTTGCCACTCATTAACAAGACCTTTATTGGTACATAATTCAGATGAACAGTCGAGCAAGCTCAAGATCATCATTTCAGGTGCTGTTCAGAGGCTTTCTTAATTAACAGAAATGAAGGTATCCTGTTAATCAAGTCACTGTAAACAGTTTTATTGATTAGCAATGTCTTCCTTGATAAGCTATGATAAAAGACACAAATTGGATCAAGCATGTATTCGGTACTTCAATCTTCAAAGGCTTGCTATAGTGATTTACACAACTTTCCAGAGATTTGCAAGGTGTCTGAGCTGTTTTTATTTCAACATAAAATATAAATCAGAGTTGTTTACATGTAACAGATGTTCTCTGAGGACAGCAGGATGTCAGTCCCCACACATAGGTGACATCATCCAATAGAGTCTGACATTAAAAATTATGTCAACGTTTCTAGAACTCTGACTGAGCCTCTCTGAGCATGCTTGGGCATGCATTATACAACGCAGCCACGTGAGGTCCCTTCAGTCAAATACAATTAAGAATAAAACCCACATAGTGGAGACCCAACTCCACAGGGAGGTGGGCAGTTCTCATGAGGACTGACATCCTGCTGTCCTCTGAGAACACTTGTTACAAGCAGGCAACTCTGTTTTCTCCGATAACAAGCAAGATAGCAGTCCTCACACCTGGGTGAATTCCTAGCTACAGGTGGCTCCCCCTAACAAAAAAAAGTACCAACAAAATAGGTGATAACCAGTGGCATACCATGGGTGGACCATGGTCCACCACTTTGGGTTCAGACCCACTCAATCAGTGTTGCCCTGTGACCAAGAAGAATGGTCCCTTCACAAGGCTGCAGTGGATATACCGGGCGAGAAAAGGAAGAGGCCCGCGAGACCACCAGTGGACCCCATCCTACCGCGGCCAAGAAGAGGAAGAGGCCCGTGAAGCCACCGGTGGACCCCATCCTACGTGGCCGAGAAGAGAAAGAGGTCCGGAAGGCCGCTGGTGGACCCCATCCCACTGGCGGCCAAGGAGAGGAGGCCCATGACGCTGCCAAGAAGAGGAGTAGGACCGGGAGGTTGAAGAAAAAAAACCTCACCGGAAGGCACCCATTCTCCTACTCCTCCACATGGCTGGCCTTGCGGCATTCAAAACGTGTGGTCAGTAAGTGCTCTATGTTGATCTTGTGCATCGCATGTGAGAATGAGAGCCTGTGTGTTTGTGGGAGTGGGAGACTGTATGAAAGCACGTAAGGTGAAAGTCTATATATGTGTGTGTGTGTGTGTGGAGTGAGATCCCATGTATATGTGAGAGAGAGCATGGAAGAGTGGGATCCTGTATGAGAGAACATGTGAGAGAGAGACTCTGTGTATATGTGTGAAGAAGAAAGGAAAGAAGACAGACAGAAAAAGAGACCCTGAAAAAGGAACAAGGAAAAGATAGACAAGGAGGAAAAAGTGACTGAAATCAACTGAAATCAATTATTTTGCCTTCAGTTTTTGGAAAATGCCTTCTTTGGAAATGTGCATTTCTTATATATTTGTATTTTGCTTTTTCTTCAGTATTCCAGTGCTCACAGAGACTGGTTTCTCAGGCTTTCCATTTCAATTTTGTCTGCATGTTTGTTTCTCATTTGTAGTCCTTTATTCTGTCTTAGGTAAGAATCTGTCTGTGTTGCGCATGTGTAATAGAGATGCAGTATTTTGGCTAGAGTCTAGTTTCTTTGTAGGGATTTTAACAGTCTGGTTTGTTCTGTTTGCCCATTGGGTAGTGTATTAGTGTTCTAGGGCCTGATGTAATGTTGCCTTGCTGCCTTTTCATAGATAAGGTTGCTGCTGTTTGAGTCCTGAGAGTTACTGCTGTTATGGTATGATAAGGTTCGAGGAATTTATTTATTTATTACATTTTTTGCAGGGTTTGTGTTACTTTACAAAGTGTTTGGCAGGGAAGGGAATTTGTTTTGCTGTCACTGAAGTGATACCAGAATTTGAATTTTTTTTTTTTTTGCATGTCCTAGTCATGTTCTGCAACTGTTGCAAATCTTTTTATTATGATTATTATAATTATTCTTGTTTTATTGTAGTTTTATGCATTTTTGGAAAGAGGATTCATAAAAGAATATATTGGTATTTATTTTATTACATGATTGTTTTATTACATGATTTATTACATGTTTTATTACATGATTACAGTAAACCACTCTATCATGATTGACTGTCTATCTGAAATTGGGGCAAAAGAAACAACCCTACAATGGTTCTCTTCATACCTATCACAAAGATCCTACCAAGTGTTGCTCAATGATACCCTCTCAAAGAAAATTAATCTAAACACTGGAGTTCCCCAAGGTTCCGCTCTATCAGCGACGCTCTTCAACATCTATCTGCTTCCAATATGCCACTTCCTATCAAGTCTTAATCTGACCCACTTCATCTATGCTGATGACATTCAAATATTAATCCCAATACAGAAATCACTAGAAGAAACATACAAATTAACAGCCACTTACCTAAGCAGAATAAAGGAAATACTAACCAACTTAAAACTCATCCTTAACTTCGACAAGACTGAAATAATCATATTAGACAGAAAAAATAACTCTCCTCAACTACCACCACTCAACCTTATGAACCAAAATACGGTTATATCTCCGGTCAATCATGTTCGCAATCTTGGAGTAATAATTGACAAGGAACTTTCTTTCAAAAACCATATTACAACAAAAGTCAAAGACGGATGTCATAAACTACATCATTTAAAACCTTTCCTTTCCACCAACGACTTCAGATCAGTCCTTCAATTACTCATTTTCTCTAACCTAGATTACTGTAACTCACTCCTTTTCAACTTACCTCTAAACACTATACGCCCACTCCAAATCCTACAAAACGCAGCCGCAAGAATCCTCACTGGATCCAAAAAATATGACCACATCACTCTAATACTTATCTCACTACACTGGCTACCAATAAAATTCAGGATTGAATACAAAATACTATCCATTCTACATAAAATTATATATGAAAAACAAGAAAACTGGCTAAGTTCCTCCATAAAACTACATACCCCAAACAGAAACCTCAGATCAGCAAATAAAGGACTTCTAAAGACACCACCTACTCGTTCCAATCAACTCACCTCAACCCAAAAGAGAGCAATTTCTCTAAGTAGCTCAAAACTCTGGAACTCCCTCCCAACCGATCTCAGAACTCAAGAAAACTTAAAAACCTTCAAAAAAGATCTAAAAACATGGATGTTCACCAAAGCATACCAACTCACCCAATGAGCATCCCAACGTCAACCCCCTCCGGTCTAACCTGAAGAAAAATGAAACTCAACACAAGTAGGGATTATAACAAAGAATTGAAATGTGAAAAAACTGAACAACAACTAATTGTATATGATATCGTTATGTTAACAATCTTTTGAACCTTTTCAAAACCCTTGTTATCCTCCTTAACATTGTAACCTTTGTATTTTTGTAAACCGTTATGATGGCGAAACCGAATGACGGTATATAAAACTCGATAAATAAATAAATAAATAACTAGATTGGATCTGAGGTTTCTGAAATGTTCTTTGTTTACTTTTGGCTCATGAGGAGTGGAGACAATGAGCGGTATACAGTAATAGGTTCTGTCATGAATTTGCCTTTTTTTGGAACCACTCATTAGCATCCCCAGTACTTTGCATTTAATCTGGAAAACAATTATCTTCAGGAGATGCTGCTACCCTCCCTATTAACTGATTCCTCTGCAGGGCTCCTCTACATATTAATCACTCCTACATAACTGGCCTTACCACTCATCCTTTGGGCTCCTGTCCCTCCCAACGCAGCCCATGTGGCAAAACGCGGTCCATGTCGAGGGACCAAAAATCTGTCTCTCTTCAAGCAACTGTGAATAAACAATGAATATGTTAAAATTAATTCTTTGTTAAGTTTCTTCAACTGAGTTCTGTAAGACAGGGTTCCATGAATGTAACCAGTGCTATACTACCTACTACTGTGCTTTGTTTACTTTTCACACGATATTATGTATTTATAAACTGTAATAAATATAAAATAAATTAATATAGATTAATAAAGCATTTTAATGCTTGAAGTAATAGAATTAAAATATTTTAAAATGTCAAACTATTCAGAAATCCATTGTAGGGTGAATGCTTAGGCATTATATATCGATAAGAGTACAACTAGTAGGACCTAGATCTGTATGTCTACTGCCCACCGATGTTAACCTTGGGCTCCCCCAAAAAAAAATTCAATTCTGGCTATTCCACTGTGGGCACAACAACAATGTTTTGTTGGTAACAGGAAGGGGCAACCTGAACAGAAATAACGGGCCCTAGGCAGGAAACAGAGTTAGGTTCTAAACCTCAAACAAGTTCTAAAAGACAAACTGTCCAAACCTGCTGTTGCGTTGGCCATCCCTATCCAAACAATAATGTGATGTGAATGAGTGGATGGAACTCCACGTCGCAGCTCTGCAGATCTCTTCCATGGGGACTGCTTGCAAATGGGCCACCGATGCTGCCATGGCTCAAACAGAGTAAGCCTTGACATGATTCCAAGATGCAATCCCGCCTGGGCATAACAGAAGGAGATGCAGTCTGCTAGCCATTTGGAAAAAGTCTGCTTTGAAACAGAAGTCAAGCAGTCTTTACATTGACTAGGATAAGGGTCTAGGGCCTTTTGCTCACAGCACATGGAAAACCTTCTCCACTTTAGTTCATAGGATTTTCTGGTGGAAGGCTTTCTGGAAGCTGCGAGGACCAAGACATCTTCCAGAGATCAAGGGGTTGCGAGCTCAACTTCTCAATACCCAAGCTGTGAACAGGGCTTGAAGGTTGGGATATCATACCTGCCCCGATCCTGAGTGATGAGATCTGGAGAAGTCCCCAGTCTGATTGTTTTCTGGATGGATAACTCCTGAAGGAGTGGAAACTAGACCTATCTCAGCCAATGGAGGGCTATGAGAATCATAATCCTCTTGTCCTCCATGAGCTTCAACAAAGTCTTATCAATCATACAGAAGACCCTGGCCACAATGAAGGGCAATGGTGTCTGAGGCTAGCTTGCCTATGTCTTGTACCTGGAGCAGAAATGAGGAACTTTCATGTTCCACAGGGTCATGAACAGATCTACATCCGGGCTTCCCCAGAGGCAGAAGATATGATTTGCTACCCCCTGGTTCAGAGACCATTCGTAGGGTCTGAAGGATTAACTCAGTCTGTCCACCACTCCAGACTGGCCAGATATGTGACCCTGAGCACCATCCCGTGAGAGTGGGCCCATGACCATCTCTGGACCGTCTCGTGACACAGAAGGCAATAGCCCATACCTCCCTGCTTGTTGACATAGAACATCACCACTTGGTTGTCTGTCTGGACCAATTCAAATTTGTTGAACAGCAGATCTCTGAAAGCCCACAGTGAGTACTGGATTGCCTGGAGCTCCAGGACGTTGATTTGGCAGAGATGTTCCTGGGTGGACCAAAGACCCTGGGTGCCCAGCCCATCTACATGGGCTCCCCAGCCTAGGGTGGATGCATCTGTTGTTAGGATAATTTGTACCCAAAGAATATGGAAGGACACTCCCCGTTTCAAATTGGAAATTTCCTGCCACCAGGACAAGGAGTCCCAGAAGGACAGAATGACTTGGATGCAGTCCCGTAGATCCTGAGTGGCCTGAAGCCACTGGGACATCAGAGTCCATTGGGGTCTCCGCATGTGGAGACTTGCCAAGGGAGTGGCATGAGCTGTTGCAGCCATGTTGCTCAACACCTCAACATGTATAATGCCTATACGAGCTAGCTCCTCTGACTATTTGCTGTAATGGTCATCAAGTTGATGGCCCGTTGCTGCAGCAGGAAGGCCTTGGCCTGAGCCATGTTTAGCAGGGCTCTGATGAAATCCAATTGAGGTAATAGGATGGGAATGAACTTGGAGTAGTTGATGATGAACCCTAGTAACTCTATGGTAGTAGCCAGATGGTTGGGTACATGGACTCGTCAGCCTCTGCCTGAGAGGTGCTCTTGACCAGCCAATCATCCGGATAGGGGAAAACATGGATTCCTAGTCTGTGAAGGTGCACCACCACCGTAGCCAAGCATTTTGTAAAGATCCATGGGCAGACACCAGCCCAAACAGCAGAACGTGTTATTGGAAGTGCTATTTTACCACCACAAATTGGAGGTAATGATGCTGGTGTCGGCATGGTACCAATAACACTTGCAAGGAGCCGAGCAATAGCTCGAGGAGTGATGGTGCTAATTCTGGTACCATCGGTGCACCAACGCCAAGACTCTGCAGTGTCTTGTCCATGACCTGCTGGACTCACTTCTCCAACTCCTCCTCAAAGATCGCTGATGCCAACACAGACTGGGATCCAGGAGGCATAACCAGATCCTCTTTGGAACCGAGAGGATTGGTGGCAGACACTGGGACTGGTAGAGGCTATAGCAAACCTCTGGAAATTGAGGTCTGGCGCTCACCATGGGGTTACTTCAGGGGCATTGCAGCAAAAGCTGATGTGTCCCTGAGCCCAGCACTGTTAATCGATGAGGACCAATACTAATGCTTCTTCTGCTTCCTTCAATGCTTGACTCAGTCCGTCCCTGCTGCCGAGGCTGAAGACAATAAACCCAATGCCTTTAACCCGGAGGAGCTAGGTGATGGCCCATCTCTGGCATCCCTGAAAGTCACCGATTTCGACAGAGGTGATGTTCCAGCCGATGTTGATGGCTTGACTGCCATTAGTGCGGCTCCGTGGTCCCTTGATGTCGATGTCTCCGATGCCGATGGATCGGTCTTATGGAGCCTGAAGAATTGGTCCATCACCTCCAACTGGGCCTGGTGTCCTTTTGGGGTCATCTGGGCACATTTGTGGCAACCTCGGATGTCATGTGATGCACCCAGGCAGAGGACACATCTATCATGGGGATCCATGATAGACATAGTCCTCCCGCACTGAGGGCATCGCTGGAACCCCAAAGATGACATGATGTCATGAAATAAAAAACCTGACGGCGTGTTCTGAATCAGAACCGCCCGGACTACTAATCATTTGCGGCTAGATGACAGCTCCTGTTAACATGTTTAAATACAAAATTCATTGGCAATTGTTTGCTTTAGTATGTCCCAAAGTTGTTTATAATATGTCCCGTCTATATTGATGTATTTTTATCTGCCCAATTCTTCGTATCAAGGACGCCAAGTCTCACAAAATTCGCGGGAACAGGGAACAAAATTGCGGGAACTCTGTCCCAGTTCCCGCAAATTTTGTGAGACTTGGAGTCCTTGATATGAAGAATTGGGCAGATAAAAATACATCAATAGATGGGACATATTATAAAACAACTTTGGGACATACTAAAGCAAACAATTGCCAATGAATTTTGTATTTAAACATGTTAACAGGAGCTGTCATCTAGCCGCAAATGATTAGTAGTCCGAGCGGTTCTGATTCAGAACACGCTGTCAGGCTTGCTGATGCGGCGCCTTCATAAGAAGATATAAGTTCCTTTCATTTTCTACATAATTTGAACAATATCTGTTGTTTTGATGGAAGAGCTTTTGTGAAAAAAGTTTTGTTGTATTGCCGGTTCCTTTATTTGATTCAGTTTTGATATTTGGGATCGTGGTTTAGTGCTCTTTTGTGTTGGATGAAATAAAAAGGACATGATATCAACATTGATGGTGGCAGCTACTGATGGGCACGAAGCTCACCGTCGCTCCAAGGGTCGACACAAAATGAAACTTACCAGAAACATCGAAAACCCTATCTAAGGACACTAGAAGAGAAACGGAAGGATCTGGCATCAACTTGAGCAATCCCATTGAGACATATAGACAAAAATTCCAGGAAAAATGCACTAAAATACTGCGAAAAAGTTAGAGATTCACTTAACTGTGAACCACTGGGCTCCACGGAAAAAAAAAAAGACTGAAGGGATCCTGCGTGGCCACGTGGTATAATGCATGCCTGAGCATGCTCAGAGAGGCTCAATGAAAGTTCTAGAAACTCTGACATAAGTTTTCCATGCTGGGCTCCATCAGATGATGTTACCCTTCTGTGAGAACTGCCATCTTGCTTATCCTCAGACAATTACTTTTATTCACTGAAGTGGACAAGTAACCTTAAATTTCTCTATGCCCCCAAATTTGGAGGAATTAATCTGTAAGTCGGCAGTACCTAGATGTCATACCCTCCCCCCCGGGCCTCTCTTTAGCCATGGCAGGATGGGATCTGCTGCAGCCATGCCGAGATTCTCTTCGGCCGCAGTGGGATGGGATTCATCACAGCCATTGGGCCTCAGTTTGGATGCAGTAGGATGGGATCCGCTGTGGCCATGCCGCTGCAGGATAGGTGATGTTGGCAGTGCCCAGGGCACCTCCCCAGATCATGGCATTCCAGTTGACTGTCTAGCCCACCCTACCCAAATGCTGATTCAGCTAAAATCTGTTGTAGTATTTTTCTGGAAGTCCATCTCCATGTTGTCTGCAGAGAGGCGTAACGTCTTCCAATAATTTTTGGCTCCAGTTTCTGTCCAGGAAACAGTGGCTCAGCACCTGTAGACACATAAAAGCCTACAAAACTCTAAAGCCTTCTAAGTCAAATCACCACGGTCGTTTTATGAACTCTGGAAGGTAAATAGATCCAGGAACTCAGATTTTGCAACTGTTATAAAAAAAAAAAAAAAGACTACTTGGTAGATTTGTGGAGTTGGCAAAAACACATTCAGCCCTCACTCTGCCCATGAAGTCTAGCACATGCCTTGAAAGGGGGATGACAACAAATGCTTTTGTCTACAACCTATTGACTGCTCTCTCATAACAGGTCACTTTTAAAGAAACAGCACTACTTTTGTTGCCAAATCCTGCCTCTTACCAAACACACAAATACCGTTACCATATATACCCCTTCTAATCATACCTTATCCTCCCGTGCAGACACTACCTGTACTCACACCATACGCATGAACACATACCCAGCATTCATGTTCACACAGAAAGATACCTACAGGAAATGACACCACACACTTTTATACAAAAAATGCAATTTTTTAGGGCAGATTTTTAGAAAGAAAAAAATATGGTTTAATTTCTGTATAGATTGTGTCTGAAGTAAAGACGTTAACATCCAGGGCCTAATGGTAGCTTTTTTCAAAATTGGGATAAAGTTTCACTTGTAATGGCAAATGTATTTTTGCTGGAAAACTTTCTCTCAAGTGAGGGTGAACGGACTCTCTTGATCCTGCAGTTTTCCTCCGGCTCTTTTGGACTTGCAGCTGAACTGGAATCTGGTGCCATGAGCCTTCATTTGCCATTGCCTGAGGATTGCTTTCCCCTATTATATATCTCCATCCCAACTTCTTTTAGTCCGGTCATTCAGTCGGTGGAGCAATCCTTCTCGGCTGGGGTCATGTGCCAGGACTCCTTCTAGAACCCTGCAATCATGAAACCTAAATCCAGGCCACTAGGTGTCACCCTTGTACAATGAACTGGATCCCTGCTGCCTTGCTGGGGCTAGGAATGCTGTGCTCACAGCAACCCCAGCCCTGGCCAATGCCGGGAGCAGAAGACTCGATCTGGGACTCAAACCCAGCTCCCTCCACAAGTCAGTGCATAGCACTACCATTCAGCCAACCAATTCTTTTAAATCGGGATGAATCTAGAACTTTGTGGAAAGGAGATACCCTTTGCTTGTTCTTAAATCAATAAGCTTTCAAGTCACATCTGTTATGCAAAGAATTTGTGAATGTCATAGATTTGTAGACATGAATGTGATTATGGTATAGCAACAAAGTTTAGCCATCCTTGTGAGCTGTCCTCTATAATTCTTAAACTTTTAGTTGATGCTTGTATTTATTTCTTGTTTTTAATAAAAGAATTGCAGTAGGGTTGTGCTGTCATTTTACAACAGCATGCATTCATTTTATCCACTTCATTCCCTTCATTCTGCACTTTTTTTTTTTTTTTAATCCATTACTTTGCGGCACAGGTCGGGGGTTGGAAGCCACACTGACCTCCTCCCTGAACCACTCTGTTAATGGTTCTGCTACTGAGCATGCACGGGCGATGTGACAAGCTATACTTTACACTGCATGATGGAAAATAAATTGTAATGTTAAATAAAAACAGAAATGGTAGAGCACAATGCGTATCATGAGAAATGGTTAGCTATTAGGTGGGGATTGTAATGTAAATGGCGTGGAGGTGTTCTTGAACTGGCACATTAAATATATTTGTTTGAAAAAAAAAGATTACTTTGGAACAGCATGAAGGACAGCAAAATAAAAGAAGGCTTTTTGTGACCAATTTCACTAGAGAAACTGCTAATTAATGGCTTATCGCCATTCAATAAGATTATTGTAATGGTGAGATCTTTGCCTAAAGATTAGAATCATTGCACAATATAAAGCAACTTTAGTATAAACGCCTGTTTATAAGGAAATGAAGACACATCTAAAATGTTTAGCAGAATTTGGTGCAAGGGTATCTCCTGCTTTCCTTAAGCTGCTATTCAGTTTGCTTGAAGCTGAAAATACAGGACTTGATTTTCAAAAAGGAAGTATATGCATAAAAGGGCTTTTTAAAATTACCGTGTGTGTATGGGGGGGGGGGGAGGGTTTATGCATGTAAAAATACATTCAGAAGCAATTTTGCACATGCCTTTACATACACTAGAAAGAGGCATCCCGGGAGGGGGCAGAGTTGGGGAACGGAAATGATTTACACATATACTTTCAATTTTCAAAAGTAGACTTATGCTAAAGCAAACTGATGCATATGAGTGCAGTCACACTTTAGACCAACCCAGGCTGCTGAAAATGACCCCCCAAGTGTTAATCCACTCTCAGTTCTCTCCCTCTGACTCTTGCTTCTTCTTCTGTGCCTGATCTTCAGATATTTGTTAGCGATCCTTTCTGCCCTGCACAGTTATGGTCTACACACTCTGTCCTTGTCCGATTTATCTATTAGCATTCCTGTCTCCGCTTGCCTATGCACACTGACTCTCTCACAACCTGCCCCATTTAACAAATGGACCATTTATGATCTCACTTGCAGACATAGCGTCTGCTTGCAAAAGGATAGACAGTGGAGATGAAGGTCATGTAGAACCAGCAAGCACCTTGTCCTGCAAGTACAGAGAGATTGGGCTCAGTGTTTGCTGATGGATAAAAGGGGCAGCTGCCCCAGTTACTCTATTGGCTAGTGCCTAGTCTCAGCCCTCTTCTTCCTGCTTCAGCCCCTCTCCTCCCAGGCACCATGCATTAAAAAGGACCTGAATCAGACAGAGCACAGAGCAGAGTCAAGAAGCAACACTCTGTTCCCTAATTCAGCCCCTCCCCTCTTGTCATTCAGGGACAGGAAATAATGAACCTACAAGAGACAATGTACAGCTAGGAATACCCATGCTCCTCCTTGTTTCTATCTCCATTCCTGTCTGCAGGGAAGATGTCAGAGTGTAATCAACAGCTAAGAAAAAGTCAGGTTTTGTCTGTATATTTCTTCTTCTAACTTATGGTAATTTATTCTACATTTTGTGAGAGTCTTTGTTCTGCACGTGACCAAGGTCAGGTATTCTGTGATCATGTAGTTTCTGTGTAGGGCTCTATAACAGTCTAGCTTGTTCTGGGTATAGGTTTATCGGTGCTCTAGGGTTGCAGCATTGCCATTTCATATGAGCTGTTGCTGTTTGAGTTCCAATAGTAAGTGCTGTTTTGGTATGGTAGGTTTGCTATAGAGGTAAGGAGGTTAATATTGAAAGGGTTTGGTTTAGTTAACTTTTGGAGCTAGCTGGACAAAACCCAAAGATTTTATTATTGTCCCCTGCTCCCTGGTTACATTTTGTCCAGTAAGCTGATTGCCCGCACAAAATGTACCCATGTAAAAACCAGTGCGGCATTCCCAGGGCATGGCTTCACGTTCTCTGGGCAGTAGTCCTAAATCTGGCCACAAGATCACTGCTTAAGGGTGACACCTTGTGGCCAGATTTAGGACCTAAAATTGCAGGCTTCCGGAAGGAGCCCCAGTGCAGGGTCATCACTGCAGTAAATCAGATTAGGTGCGGACATGGGGGAGGAAATATAAAAAATAAAAAATAGGGGGAAATTCCCTAAGTACTTGTTAATGAAGGGCCCATGGTCCCTGATTCCAGCCCCAGTTTCAACTGAGCTGGAAAGTACAAAGACACAAAAGGAAACTGGCAAGTTGAAAATAAAATTATTTCAAATAGTTTATTGATCTAGAGGAAAACTCAAAGTGCTAGCATGCAACTTTTATATCACTATTAATGGTGTTCATATTATAAGGACTGAAAATCTATGGGCACTCTTTTCAAGCATTTTGCCTTCGGCAGAGTGTGATTAATTCATTGGAAAATGGGACCCAATATCTACACCAAATTGCTCATCAAAAGAGAACTACTTGAGGGGGTCTGAGAAAACCCTGCAATTCCCAGCCACTGGTTTCGATACATTATAAAAATAGACTTTACATGGCCCAGAGATACGCAGTCTTATCTTCTCAGCCGCTTCTCCCTCTGCTGCCTTAATACCTCTCGCCAATAATAGAACCTCGCCTGGCTCTGCTGCGTTTGAATGCACACTCTGCTAAATACAGCATAAAAAAAAAAAAAGGATGGATGCCGAGGGCCTATAAGGCCACTTCTTCCTGCACATTCAGGATGAAAGGTGAGGTCATCAATACTTCGACCCATCACAAAACACCAGAACAATCTGTGGATGCTCTCTCTGCCCCTTTAGCCCCCAATCTTGTTCTCGCATGCAGCTTCCTGCTTGGCTGTGAGGGATATTAAACATTTACTGTGGGCAGATTCGCCGGAGTTGTCACTGAGACAAGGGACTTGGGCTGGTAGGAGGCAGTGCATCTGGGGGTGCCCAAGAGCCTTTCCTGCCCACCACTTCAGCGCTGATGAAGGAGATGTGGGGTGTTTTTTTTTTAGCACTCTGGTCTGGTTCAGTGGTATCCAGTGAGAAGAAAGATTTTTGTTCACGTGAATAGCTATACTGTAATTTTCAAAATCCTCACACTCTTCTTCAAGACTATGCTAAGATCACAATGCACCACATCGGCACAGTTTTATGCTTCACCCCGGTAGACGCAAGTCGAAAGTCAAAGAGTAGCCACAAGCCCAAAGGTCTCATTTTAACAAAGTGGGCACCTAGAGTGGTGAACATGACCTGAGGAAGAGGAGAGCGGTGCACAGAAGACTGTCCAGCTTTGGGTAATATTCTTACTCTAGCAGGCACGGAGACAGACATTTAACTTCATCTCATTTAGGTACCCAATCTGATATCCCAATGGTATTTTAAACCTCTAGTAATCACTGAAAATCTGCCCAGTTGTTTATGCCTCTGAATTCCTACTCAGAGAGAAAACTGGCTTCTGATTTATTTATTGTATAACGCTTAAAATATGATGTGAGCATTTGCACTTTATACTATAATTGAACTACTTGATAACATTTTTGATTTTCATGTTTTTGAAGATGTTTGTTTTTAGATGTGAGTGCATGAGTATAGCATGAGTGTGTTCGATAGTTTTTAATGTTAGATAGGCTTATAAAATGCAAATAAAATATTGATGCAATTTATTGTATTCCTCTTCTGATGTATGTTGTGTAGTACTATGGAAAATTTAACAGCATTTTGCTAACCTGCATTCGTCTACGAGTTCAGTTAAGAGATGACCGATCAATGAAAGTTTTACATACCTGTCCTTGGTGCTCACTGAAAGAAATGACCTTCTCTTCCATGTTTCTTCCGCAAAGAACCAAGGGCCAGACGTTCAATATTAAAGAACTTTATTTCAGAAGGTAATGAGATATCACTAAAATCTTATTGTCAGTTACCAAAAAGCTTACGCAATGCAGTCTGATAGTTTATGCATTAAATACACATGGAGTGTGCTTTCTGTTAAAATTACTGTTAATATGGCTCCAAGTCAAAACAATGCCTGCCATAAAAAGTTAGCAAGAGAGTTACATCCGAGCAAGTGTTCTCAGTTACCCAAAGCACCTGGTAGAATAGGTGGTACACAAAAAGTGGTTTTATATAAGTAATTGATCCATTGATCATACACACTAAGCAACAGGGTGAGGAGCTCACTATCCGAATTTGTTCACCACAAGTGGAAAAAATGCATTTTTTTCCCCCAATATTTCAGTCACTAATATGTCATTAGTAGTTACGTCAAACTCAATACGTCTAAAACAAAACTCTATTTAACCAATTTTAAGAGATGGTACATCATATAGATTACGGTAGCAAATATGCAAATGAGTCATTACTAAAAGGGGTAATTACCAACTCCGGTCCTCGAGAGCCAAAAACAGGCCTGGTTTTCGGGATATCCACAATGAATATGCATGAGATAATGAGAATATGCATGAGATAATGCATATTCATTGTGGATATCCCGAAAACCAGGCCTGTTTGTGGCTCTCGAGGACCGGAGTTTGTCACCCTTGCACTAAGGTGTGAAGGCTTTTGCAGATGGGGATTCCACACAAAAGGCACCAAACGCCAGCATTTCGGGCTTTCGTGCATTTTTAGACGCATAGGACCTGTTGGTGAAAACTTTCACAAACACCTTTTTTGCTCTAGTAAAATCGTGTGTGTAGTCTGCTACATGTGCAAGTTTACAAATGTTTGGAGTGAATGAGCTGCTGAGACGCAATATCACGCAAAGCAACTCATCAAGTCAGACCCTGGTGAAAACTGGAGCGCGAAGATGTCTTCGCACACTATTTTTCACAAAAACAGGTAACAAAATCTCAATGAGGTGTAGTTATCTTTTTTGTGAAGTTACCTATAAGAAAATGATGTAAGTAATTTATTCTAGCGGGCTCATCCACATACAAGTCCGGATAGGAAAGTCATGCATGGAAAATTGCGACTTTTGCGTGGAAAAACTGCACAGCTTAGTATATCAACCTCTACATATCCTTAAATCAGCAGACGTTTATACCAACTCTGGTGCACAGTTTGCTAAATTTCAGCTTTTCAAAACTCTTATTATTAAACCAAGTCACTAGGGGGCCAGATTCGTTATGGCTTTTCTCCCATTTTGTGTTTATGGAATAAGCCTTTAGTGAATCATGTAGTGAGAAACAAATTCGCTTTCACTGTCCAAAAAGAAAATTTCAGAGTTTGTGTACAGAGTATGTATGTTTGTATCATTTTTTAAAAATTAGATATAGATTAGCATAGCAAATATGCTCAAATAATCCTCAAAATACTTTCACATAGATGAGTTGATTCACATTTTTCAATGACATGTAGGTTGTGGAAGAAAATTGGTTTGAAGGCTATCTAAAGTAAATTCAGGTGACTACGGCACTAGAGAATACACT
Source organism: Rhinatrema bivittatum (assembly GCF_901001135.1). NCBI lineage: Eukaryota > Metazoa > Chordata > Amphibia > Gymnophiona > Rhinatrematidae > Rhinatrema > Rhinatrema bivittatum. The sequence continues at coordinate 26,919,889 of NC_042618.1, read as the reverse complement.
AATAATCTCAAGTCTCCTGATACATTGGTTTAGTAAATTGATACTCTTCATAATGGCATTTTTCTAAGAGTAGGAGAAATGAAACGTTTCTCCTTATCCTGACGAACTTTAATTTGATCACTGAGTGATACTGCTTCATCTTCAATTATTTATTGATCACTGTGACATCTTCTGAAGTGCTGAAGGACTTGACTATTGGATAATTACTACATCGCTGAAGTGGCGAAATTTGCCTTTGGAATTGAAGATGTATTAGAAGCAATATCTTTGTCCTTTGGGAATTTGTTTGAACTGCTTATTTTGGATTATTGTTGAGTATTTTTTGTTGTAAATACCATGCACGTCCCTAATTGGGATATTATATTACTGATTTGTTTGTATGGGTACCTCTATTGATTATATGTTGTGGTCTCCACCGGTTCCCCTCTGTCTGCTGTGCTTGGTGCTCACCTCCAATGGGGGGAACGCCGCTCCCGCGGCTCCGCTAGGCCTTCAGGGCGTCCGCCATTGCCACATCATCTCGCTGCTGCCACGCACGCGCGCAAGGACGCGCATTATGGACGCACGGCCGCCGGAAGTCTGGCCCCGCCTGGGTTAACGACGCCACGCCCCAAGCCTGATTTAACCAGCGTTCGCCTGCCTTCTCATTGCCTTGCAACGAGGGTCGCTACTGTTGGTAGTTCTTAGTTGCGCTTCTTCTGTTCTGCATTCCGGTTGACCTCAGCTTGTTCCTGACTCCGCTTCTGCCTGCCGCCCGCCATTGACCTCAGCTTGTTCCTGACTCCGCTTCTGCCTGCCGCCCGCCATTGACCTCAGCTTGTTCCTGACTCCGCTTCTGCCTGCCGCCCGCCATTGACCTCAGCTTGTTCCTGACTCCGCTTCTGTCTGCCGCCTGCCATTGACCTCAGCTTGTGCCCGACTCCACTCCTGCTTGCCGCCAGCCTCCGACCTTTGCCTGTTCCTGTGACTGCCTCTACTGGCTGCCTGCCTGACTTGGGTTCGTCTCCGTTCCTACGCATCACCCGTTCCAGCTCTATTGCACGCTACAGACTTCAGTCCTGCCATCAACTGGTCACAGTCCACGATACGCTACAGACTCTGTTCCTGTTATCTATCTGCTCTGCTCCACGGCATACAACAGACCCCGGGCCTGCTCGCAGACTGCTTCCTTTCAGCAAGCTAGAGACTATCTGACTGCCCCGCTCTCGCCGGGCCTTCCTGCTCCCTGTTTACTGGACTCTGTGGTTTACTCCTTGCCCAGGCCTTCTTTCTATAGAGACTGTTACTGTGCTCCTAAGGCCCAAGGTTCTAGGACCCTACGGGCTCCTCCTGGGGGGTTCCTGGTTCCCGGGTGAAGACCTTTGCTTGTGGCTCCGCCTCCCGATCTACTCTGCCTTCAGGGTAGTTCGGCTCAAGGGTTCACACCAGGACTGCAGCTTCCCAGACTGCAACAGTTTGCAAGGCCATGGACTCGGCGGAGTCTCCCAGACTGCAGGCTATCCCTGGGATGGCACAGCGCCTTCAGCAGCAGCAACATTGTATTGATACTCTCGCTGCCACTGTGGACCAATTGGTCTCTCGTCTAGAAGCTTCTACTCGTCAAGGGCCTTCTGTACCAGTCGCTGTTCCTAATACACAGTTGCCAGCTCCTAGCAGGTACGCTGGGGACAGTAAGTCCTGCCGTGGGTTCTTGAACCAGTGTCAAGTACGGTTCACTCTGTTACCATCCCAGTTTCCCACAGAAGCAGCTAAAGTGGCCTATATTTTTTCTTTGTTGGATGGCAAGGCGCTTGAATGGGCTTCACCCTTGTGGGAGCGCTCCGATCCTCTGCTACAGAATCTTCAGGAATTCCTTCTTCAGTTTCGCCTGGCCTTTGATGATCCTGCACGCCAGTCCACGGCGGCTTCAGAACTCCTGCACCTCCGACAGGGCACGCGTCCGGTAGCGGATTACATTATCAACTTTCGAACCCTGGCCATGGAACTGGCTTGGCAGGATGATTGCTTAAAAGGGATCTTTCTTGAAGGCTTGGCTGGTCAGATTAAAGATGAACTGGCAGGACGGGAGATTCCTGAGGAGTTGAATGACTTAATGGACATTGCGGGCAAGGTTGACCTCCGTCTTCAACAGCGGGACAGGGAGACTCGGTCGGCTAATAGGAGTCAGCCGCACCTACACGTCTCCTCCAGGTCTCCTCTGCAAAGGGCTTCCCCTGCTGCCAGCCCTGCTTCTGAACCTATGCAGCTGGGCAGGTCGCCACTTACTCCAGAAGAGAGGAGCCGTCGGCGCTCCTTAGGCCTCTGCCTATATTGTGGAGGTAAAGGACATTTCCTGTCATTGTGCACTGAGCGTCCGGGAAACGCCCATGCCTAGGTTATACCGAGGAGCTACACCTAGGCGCTACCGGATCCGCTCCTCTCTGCACTCTTCCTGTAACCCTCAAATACCCCGGTGGGGAGATCCAGATTCGGGCCTTTGTCGATTCTGGGGCTGAGGGGAACTTTATTGTGGCCGAGCTGGTGACACAACTAGGCCTGCCTACGGAACCGAGGAATCCTCCTCTACGCATCTCTTCGATCCGAGGGACCTTGCTGCCAGGAGTTATCTCTCGCTGCACGAGACCAGTGACTTTGCAAACAGGTCTATTTCACTCCGAGGAGATTTCTCTACTCATCCTGGAACGAGCCGTGCATCTACTGGTGCTGGGACTTCCGTGGCTTCGTCAGCACTCTCCCGTCATCAGATGGGATGACTTCCAGCTGGTCAGCTGGGGTTCTGCCTGCTTTGACCGATGTTTATGTCTTCCTCGTCCTCCCAATTCTCTGCATCTCTGTTCCTCGCACCTCCTGCCAGAGGCCTACCAAAGTTTCCAAGATGTCTTCTCCAAGGAAATGGCGGAGATCCTTCCGGAACACAGACCGTTTGACTGTCCCATTGATCTGGTTCCCGGGAGCACACCGCCTCGTGGGCGTGTTTATCCTCTCTCATTGCCAGAGACTAAGGCAATGTCCCAGTACATCTCCGAGAACCTAGCCAAGGGATTTATTCGTCCATCCCGATCACCGGCAGGTGCTGGATTCTTTTTCGTGGGTAAAAAGGATGGTTCGCTACGACCGTGTATTGACTATCGCGGTCTCAACGCCATTACCAAGCGGGACCGCTATCCACTCCCGCTTATCCCGGAACTTCTGGATCGTCTCCAAGGGGCTCGCATCTTTACTAAGTTGGACCTCAGAGGGGCCTATAACCTCGTCCGTATTCGCCCAGGGGACGAGTGGAAGATGGCATTCAACACACGTGATGGGCATTACGAGTATCTCGTGATGCCCTTTGGGCTTTGTAATGCCCCCGCCGTCTTCCAGCACCTCATGAACGAGGTGCTTCGAGAGATGCTCCATTCCCACGTAATAGTCTACTTGGATGATGTCCTCATATATTCCAAAGACATAGACTCTCACCGCCAGCATGTCTGCCAGGTTCTCCAAGCCCTCCGGGCCAATCATCTATATGCCAAGCTTGAGAAATGCGTTTTTGAAGCCGAATCTCTACCTTTCCTGGGATATATTATCTCAGCAGCTGGCTTTTGTATGGACCCAGAAAAGGTAGCTGCCATCACAAAATGGCCCCAGCCCACGGGTCTCAAAGCCCTCCAGCGCTTCCTGGGTTTTGCAAACTTTTATCGACATTTTATCCCATGTTACTCTCACCGTGTGGCTCCTCTTACAGCCTTGACCCGTAAAGGAGCAGATGGATGCTGCAGTTGCAGCTTTCTCTGATCTCAAGGAGGCCTTCCTCTCAGATGTTTGTCTCCGACACCCGGACCCCTCACGACCGTTCATCGTGGAGGTTGATGCCTCCAGTATCGCAGTGGGAGCGGTCCTCAGCCAGCACTCAGATGCTGGACAACTCCTTCCTTGCTCGTACTTCTCCCGGAAGTTCTCAGCCGCTGAAAGTAATTATTCCATTGGAGATAAGGAGTTGTTGGCGATAAAACTCGCCTTCGAAGAATGGAGACAGTGGCTCGAAGGCTCCTTACACACCACCACTGTTTACACGGATCATAAAAATTTAGAATTTCTGACCCAGGCTCAACGACTGAACCCCCGCCAAGCCCGCTGGGCCTTGTTCTTCAGTCGATTTGACTTTGTTGTACAATACCGTCCTGCTGCTAAAAATCTCCGGGCAGACGCCCTGTCTCGTACCTCTTGTGCCGAAGAAGACATTGAGCCACCTCAATTCATCTTGGACCCCGCTAAGGTTCGTCTCTCTGCGATGACCATCCTCTCACAAGACCGGACGGTGCTCTCGCGCCGGGACCGCTTGACTGCATTACGTTGGGCCCACGACTCCTTGATCGGAGGACACGCTGGACGAGAAAGGACCCTGGAGCTTGTTAACCGGTATTACTGGTGGCCCAACATCCGGCGTGATGTCGCCTCTTATGTAGCTTCTTGCCCAACCTGTGCTCGCCAGAAACCCAATTCTGGCTCCCCATGTGGTCTCCTGCACCCGCTTCCGATTCCCACTGAACCATGGACCCATATAGCTACAGACTTCATAGTTGACTTGCCTCCATCCAAGGGACATACGGTCGTCTGGGTCACGGTTGACCGTTTCTCAAAAATGGTCCATCTTGTTCCTCTGCCTAAGCTTCCATCTGCACCCGAGTTGGCCCACCTGTTCGCCCAACATGTGTTCAGGCTTCACAGCCTCCCTCAGGATATCGTCTCGGACAGAGGTTCGCAGTTTGTGGCCCGCTACTGGAGAGCCCTCTGTAAATGTTTCCGGGTAAAGCTCAGTTTCTCCACAGCCTTTCATCCTCAAAGCAACGGACAGACTGAGAGAATGAATAGGACCCTAAAAGCATACCTCCGGGCCTTCATTAATGAGAGGCAAGACAATTGGTCAGAGCTCTTGCTCTGGGCCGAATTCGCATATAACAACCAGGTCCATGCTGCCACGGGCAAGTCTCCTTTCCATCTGGTATATGGTAAGCCGTTACGACCACCGCTCCCGCTAGAGGCTCCCAGTGCCTCACCTGCTGTTCAAGTAACGGCCCAGCAACTCCAGACTTTGTGGCACATGACACGAAAACAACTTCTCCGTGCGGCCGCGAGGGCTAAGCAGACGGCCGATCATCATCGCCGACCAGCTCCCACATTCCAGCCGGGGGATAGAGTCTGGCTAAGTACGAAGAACCTGCACCTTCGACTTCCCTCTCGAAGATTTGCCCCGAAGTATTGTGGTCCGTTTCGAGTCGCTGAATGAGTGGGATTGGTATCATATCGGCTTCGGCTACCCTCTTCTTTCAGAGTACACAACTTGTTTCATGCCTCACTGCTCAAGCCTGTGGTCCTCTCCCGGTATCACCGTACGCCTCCGGATCCTGCGGCCACAACCATTGACGATGATCCTACATACCAAGTACGGGACGTCCTGGACATTCGATTTCAGAACCGCAGATGGGAATATCTACTGGCCTGGGAGGGTTGTGGTGACGAAGATAACACCTGGGAGCCCAGCCGTAATATTCTGGACAAAGATCTCTTGCATCAGTTCCACCGGGACCATCTAGAAAAACCGGGTCCGCTCAAAAGGGGCCGTAAAGGGGGGGGGGGGTACTGTTGCGGTCTCCACCGCTTCCCCTCTGTCTGCTGTGCTTGGTGCTCACCTCCAATGGGGGGAACGCCGCTCCCGCGGCTCCGCTAGGCCTTCAGGGCTTCCGCCATTGCCACATCATCTCGCTGCTGCCACGCGCGCACGCGCAAGGACGCGCATTATGGACGCACGGCCGCCGGAAGTCTTGCCCCGCCTGGGTTAACGACGCCACGCCCCAAGCCTGATTTAACCAGCGTTCGCCTGCCTTCTCATTGCCTTGCAACGAGGGTCGCTACTGTTGGTAGTTCTTAGTTGCGCTTCTTCTGTCCTGCATTCCGGTTGACCTCAGCTTGTTCCTAACTCCGCTTCTGCCTGCCGCCCGCCATTGACCTCAGCTTGTTCCTGACTCTGCTTCTGCCTGCCGCCTGCCATTGACCTCAGCTTGTGCCCGACTCTGCTCCTGCTTGCCACCAGCCTCCGACCTTTGCCTGTTCCTGTGACTGCCTCTACTGGCTGCCTGCCTGACTTGGGTTCGTCTCCGTTCCTACGCATCACCCGTTCCAGCTCTATTGCACGCTACAGACTTCAGTCCTGCCATCAACTGGTCACAGTCCACGATACACTACAGACTCTGTTCCTGTTATCTATCTGCTCTGCTCCACGGCATACTACAGACCCCGGGCCTGCTCGCAGACTGCTTCCTTTCAGCAAGCTAGAGACTCTATCTGACCGCCCCGCTCTCGCTGGGCCTTCCTGCTCCCTGTTTACTGGACTCTGTGGTTTACTCCTTGCCCAGGCCTTCTTTCTATAGAGACTGTTACTGTGTTCCTAAGTCCCAAGGTTCTAGGACCCTACGGGCTCCTCCTGGGGGGTTCCTGGTTCCCGGGTGAAGACCTTTGCCTGTGGCTCCACCTCCCGATCTACTCTGCCTTCAGGGTAGTTCGGCTCAAGGGTTCACACCAGGACTGCAGCTTCCCAGATTGCAACATTATACTATAATTTAGTAAATTGATAGACTAGATATTACTACTTGATATTCTATACTTTGAAACAGAAAGCTTTACAGAAAATGTTTCTCCCTTAACACTACACTTGTGCCACGCGTCCACATTCTACTTATTTTAGTTGTCATGAAATGTTTGCACATAGCGTACATGTCCAAGGACCGGACAGGCTTGTATAGCTAAAGAATGATGATGTTTAAATGATAAAAAATACCAAAGAATACTATTAATACATCTCTGAATACTGCTGACAAGCAGAAGCTATTGGGGTACAAAATAGGGAAGATAATAACTGAGGCTGGGGTCATGGAGCTGTGTCTATAGGAGCCATCTTTATTGAGTAATGTCCTGTGAGTGAATGCTTGCCATAGGATTTGCCAACACTCTACTAGACTTTAAAATGAGCTGTGGCATAGCCCATACAACACAGATGGCTACGTTTTACATTTTTATATTATTTCTGCTTTACTACTGCATTTAGCTCCACAGAAGACTCTACATGTCAGTGTTTTTCTTAATTCACAACAGGAACTAAATGGAGACAGAGGGCCTGATTCTCCAAGAGGTGGCTGCCTAACTCCAGGCACTCGAACAGCTGGCCTGATCGAGGGAACCAGGTTTTGGTTACTAGACTGAGGTTGTCTTTTGAACCACAGCTTTGTGCAGCTGAAAATTCGATCTTCAGCCCTCCCGTCCTAGCTGAAAAAATCCAGCTCTAAAGCTTTCCTCCCAATCCATACCTATGGGCAAAAAAACCAGTTTCATGAATCAGGTTTGAAGTATAAGGATCTCTGTTCTGTGGAAAAATTTAAAAAACAGTGAAGGTGGATAATGTGTTTGCACTGCAGACTGCAATCACAGTTTTCTTATGAGGCTCTGCTAAATCATGCAAAATAATGTCCCTGCGTGGTGCAGTCATGTTGTTTCATAGTAAACGCCATATTGGGATATTTACACGTTGTTTCCTACAGTGTTCATGGATAAAATAATTGTTATTTATTTAGTCTAGAGTGGGATGATTAACATAACAGATCTCATTTTGAACACCTCCCTCAGACTGGTTTGCCGATACTGTTTTGATGGTGTGTTTTTTTATGAAAACACAGATTACAAGAAATGAGCCTGGTTGAATCCTCATATTCAGCGTTTTAACATAACCTTCTAGTGCACTTCAGACGAAAATGAAACAAACAAAAAAAAAAAGACTCATTATAAATATTCCCACTTATAACATCTTTCATCAAAACAGTGCACTTCCTAGCAAAGCAGTAAGTCTGAGGTTTCCAAAATCTTTGTTTCATGCTAAGAATATAATACATTTGAATAAAAATATATATTTCTGAGTCAGCATTGGTAAGAACAAAATAAAGATAGAAATGAATGGAAAACAAACACTAAATAAATGTCTGTAGTACTGTGTCACTTGAGTCATATCTGTCGCGGGTGAATTGTTGATAACTGCACGGATGAGCCGGGCCTGTCGGATATAAAACGAGTGTTCCAGTCCCCCATAAAACTGGGACTTCATGAGGCTGGCCTATTGAACAGCATTTCTGCGCCGCGTAGATAGCAGTGAATCCAGTTTCTGAGTGTCCAGCTCTTTAGTTATTTGAATTATATTCCGCTTGTTGGCTCTTCAAAGTGGATAAATGTTCAGGTACTGGAGGTCTCTCTCTATCCCCAGAGGGCTTACAGTTTAAGTTTGCACCTGTTATAGTGTTGCATCCCCCCCCTTCCAATATTGTCCCCGCCACCATGCTCACGGGGGAGCAGTCAGTTCAAGAGAGAAAAAAAAAAAGGGGGGGGGGGGTGGAGCTCGGCTAGCTAGTGCGAGAAAAACGTTCTTGTTAAAAATGGTTGTGTGCTTCCACTTCTGCTGCCCATCGGCGGTGCTTCTACCGTCTGATCGGGTTAGGCAAAAACATCAGCCGCTGGAAGGTTCGCTTTTTCCCGCCCCCACCCGTCGGGCTCAGAAGGTGGTGTAAATGTAAACGAAGATGATGACAACCAGGTTCAGAATGGTTCCGATGATGCCGAGCATCGCCAGAATGCTTTCCTCCTTGCTCTCCTTCTCCTGGTGCTCTTTCTCTTCTTCATGCTCACCAGTGATTACCATCTTGGTTGCAAACTTCCGAATCTGCCGCCTCAGGCTAACCTGCGAATGAGAAGAAGAGGAATGTCACAGCGTCTTATTACCCCGCGGCTCTTCCGTCCAGTGCTAGAAATTATGGGGGCGTTTCTCCCAGAGATGGTTAACCCCCATTATTGAAATGGTGCGCCCATGGAAAGTTGGAAACAAAGAAACGTCACTCGCACTTCAGGAAAACTTCTCTGTTAAAAAAAACCCAAAAACCTCAATTTTTGTTTTGTTTAGCCTAATTCGCAATAAGCAATGCAAGACATCACTTACTTCATGGCAATAACAAAACTAACAACAACAAGCATGTGGTGGGGAGGGGGGCAGTTTATAAATGTGAAGGTCTTATGCTGGAATCCTGTTATTCACATCAATAAGAGCAGCAACACTGTCCATCTCAAATGGATCCATTCAGCTAATTTTAGTGACACTCCTTGCCCCAGGGGTCACAGACTGCCAACCTGCCAACGTGAAGCAAGTCTGGCCAGTGGGTGTCACCAAGGGGCAAGGGCTGAGATCCCTTCCTCCCCAGGGGCATCCCACAGCCCTAGCCAGCCTGGCAACTAGCCCCGGTTCTTTGCAGGGTAGTGCACAGCACTGCCATGGAGCCACCAGGCCAGGCCATTTCAATTTATTATTAATCAACTCTCAAAACCATGTTTTTTGCCTTTCTGCTTTCTATTAATAGTACTCTATTCCTTATTTTCCACATATCATACAACACCACTACCTAAGCTTCCCAGAGTGTCAGTTTGATTGTTTCTTGGTGCTATTTTCATGTCGTCATCCTTTTTCTCTTTTAGATTAGCATTTACATTTATACCACACCTTTCCACCAAAAGGCGAGAGCAGAAACATGGTAAAACCTTTAAAGCGCAAATAAATGCACCACTGTAGAAGTAGCGAGATTGAAAAATAAAAAGAAATAATTGTAGAATATAAGGTGTGCACCCTTTAAAAGGACCAGGCTGCCACTTTTCAGCCGTTTATTCTGTATTCATGCTTTTGATCTATTAGGGTGTTCCTAGCATAGCGCTGGGAGTGGTTAAACAGAAGACTGTTTGTAGGCAGTTCAAACACTTCTTTTCCAAAAGGAATGAAATTTAAAAAAAAAAAAACCACAGAGAAAACAGCGATTAAGTGGAGACGAGCACGACTTGCCTTGAGATAAAATCCTCCAATTCAGAAACACCAAAATCTATTATTTTGAACTCATATTTACCTTCTTCAGTTCTTCTTCCAAAAAATGTGGCATCACTCGGCCCTAGCACTGCAAACAAACTCCACCTAATACCTCTGCAACAAGCAGATTCTTTACCAAAACGCCCGACGGAAAGAGAGCAGGGTGCTCTGCCTTAGCAGCCCTTACACCACAACGGGTGCGCAGTTCTGAAACGTCCTGTTTGAGCCAAGAACTTCCCCAGTTTGTCCCTAAACACAGGAACGGTAACTTTTTAAAACAGAGGCGCAGGCGCAGATGTGCACGAGTTTGCCTGCTCGCGTCCATTTTATAACCTACGCACGTACAATCGCGCACGGTATAAAACAGGCTGGATGCGCGTACAGGAGTGCGTGGTTTTAAATGGACGCGCGCGTGCGCCTGCAAACGCCGCTCCTGCCGCATAAGCGGGGGGATTTTATAAGGGGCACTCGCTGACGCCAATCGGCATTTTCCCCAGTTCGCCCACTTAAGGGATTGGACTTCCCAACCCCCCCCCCCCCTAATTTAATAGCCACCCTTCTCCCCTGTTAGCCCTGACACTTAAAACCCCGCTGACTAGCCTAGATTTTTTTTTTTTTTTTTTTTATTACTTACACGCCATCCATAGCAGTAGCAAAGTTACGCGGCAGGGGACCCCGGCGCGCGCGCGTTTTCCGTGCCCATCTCTTGGCCTTCCCCCGACACGCCCACTCCCCGCCCCTTTTCAGGATCTCTTCTCTTCTGCGCCGCGCCTCCGTGGGCGGCTCGTAAGGCCTGCTCGGCGCGCGCCGGCCCAACCTGTGCGCCTATCGCCCGCTTTTTGGGGCAGGCGGGGCTTTTAAAATCTGCCTTAAACAAACGTGTTCTTTCTGGATTGTGGCATCTTCCTGACAATCGCAGGAACAGTAACCCCCCTGGCTCTTTCTGTGTTCCTTTTGCATAGGTGAGCAATCACCACTGGATGAGCCATTTTGGTCTCGTCTGCCGTCATGCTCTCACTATGTTCACTACTTAAAATGCATTTGTGCTCTGTGGCACTGAATAAACACCAGGCTGCTGGCTCAGTTTTGCCAGATTTTTTTAACCCCCCCCCCCCCCCCACTGCGTCAGCCTATGACTGAAGACTTGTGTTTGGGGGGGGATTTACAGTTCCTGTTTTCTCTTCCAGTTCAGTCAGAACCAGATCCAGGAGCCTTCGTTCACAACTACCTGGGGATTTTAGCCCTATTTTGATAGACCCTCCCCTTCCATGGCTCCTAGTTCTGGTTATTGCAGGGCAAACCCTGCACCACGGGCTTTAAAATCCAGCTGTTCTCGCCATCCCCAGCCAATCCAAGGAGAGCCCTCCAAAACCTGTAGCAATCTGGGAATTCAGCTTCAGTTAAACACAGTGCGCTAAGGACTGGCTGGCAACTTGTGATGCCGCAGCCTGGCATCTTTCATGGCGGTGCTACCCGGCATCCGGCCACAGTAACCAATCAACATCTGGATGCAAAACCAGCTGTCAACGCACATCAGCACTACTGTGCCCAGAAACAAAACCTTGGAGGTCATCTTTTACATACATAAAACTATTTTTATTGGCTTGATATTTTCAATACCTTTCAAAGATTAGCAGAACTATTTGACTCGACATTTCCAATTTCTGTCTCTTATTGTAGTTAATGATCGCATAACACTGCATTCACAGCGAGCCTCAAAAAGGTATAGTAATCTTCCTGAAGCAAAGCTCTTCACTATTATTTTTGTAAAAAAAAAAAACCCAAGAAATCCATGAAATAGATATAGCATTCCCGTGAATTATGCACACGCTCTCATTTCATGAGACATGAAGGGCTCTGAGTGGAAGAGCCACCGGTCACGGATTTACTCATGCGGAACAAGTGAAATACAAATACGGCTGCATCTGCTAGAGGCGATGTATTCTTCTCATTTTGTAGCTGTGACTACATCTTCAGTTAATCAGAAAATATTAGCCAGAAACTCCATGAGAACGTACACTCATTGCCCTTGGTTAGGTCAGGTGTATGGCAGGGTTTGAATATATGATAGGTTACCTTGTTCTTTTTCAGCCCAGAGAAGGACACGAGGCTCCTGCAGCTGCAAGATCAGCAGCCACCAGAACAGCCACGGAGGTGACCGAGCAGCAGCAGAAAGGGGCCCGACTGCAGCCAACCCCCCTTTCTCTAGCCCCCCACCCCCACCCCGCACTATCTCCCAAGCCTGCTGTAAAAGCTTTCTTTTTTTACATAGAAACATAGAAATGACGGCAGAAGAAGACCAAACGGCCCATCCAGTCTGCCCAGCAGGCTATGCACTTTTTTTTTTCCCCCTCTTACTTGTTACTCTTGGCTCTTAGTAACCTTTTAGTTCTATTTCCCTTCCACCCCACCATTAATGTAGAGATCAGTGTTGGAACTGCATCTAATTGAATATGTAGCTTAGTTAGGGGGTAGTAACCGCCTCAATAAGCAAGCTACACTCATGCTTTTGTTTACTCGACTATGTAATTCAGTCCTTGTTGGTTGTTGTCTATATTTAGATCCTCTTTTCTACATTGCCCCTACATTGCCCCTACATTTTTTAATGAATTCTATTCTGTAAAAATGAATAAATAAATAAATAAATACGATTCTATTCTTCTGGCACTGCTAGCAGGTAATTTTCAACAGCCCAAATAGGCTTCAGCCTGAATTTTCAAAGCAGACTTATGAGCCAAAACACCCATGGGCATACATGCAGGAAGTTACACTGCTCCCAGGCAGATGTAACTGTTGCGCTCCTGTGCCGCGAGCAGGCGCTTACCTTGCGGCCCAGAGGCCGCCGTCGTGGTTTGTGTGGCAGGAGCGGCCCCTGGACTTCCTCAGTGCGGCAGGAGCCGCCGCGAACAGGCCCCCTTCTTCCAGGCCCAGAGGCCTGCCCCGCAGCGGCATGGACGCCGCCATCACTCTGCCCCTTGGGGCGAGGCCGCTTTGAGGTCTCCTGCCTTTGCGGCAGGAGCCGCTGATGTCTTCTTCCTCCGCGTGGCCTGGGGGCCACAGGCGCCAGTGTTTCCTTGCAGCTGGGGCCGCCCTCGGTCCCTCTTCCGCGGCAGGAAGCCACCTCCCACGTCGGGGCCAGTCCTGCGGCCTGGTTCCTGCTTCGGCTCCGTCTTCAGAGGCAGGGACGCCACTCTCCAATGTCCTGTACTCCTCCTCCTTAGGCGTGGGGCCGTGCCTCTCTCAGCTTCTTAAAGGGCCAGTGAGGGAGTGGTGCTCCAGTGATGTCATCGTGGGAGTCACCTTTTCTGCCTACAAAAGGTCCTGCCTTCATTTCTTCCTTGCCTTGGCAAGGGGCTAGTCCTCATTAGGAATCCTCGCTTCCTGCTCCTGCCTGGCATTTCCTTGTCTTCATGGGATCCCTCTTCGTCCATGTTATGGTCTCTGCTGATGTCTCTTCCGTTCCTGATGTGTCCAGATGTTCCTGTCCTCCGCCATGTCTCCAGATGTCCCCGAGGTCCATCGTGTGTCCAGGTCTCCTGATGTCCTGATTGTCTCCGAAGGTTCCAGAGGTTCCGTGGTTCGATGTCTCCCAAGGTTCTGCGTTGTCCCATCCCTGCGTGGTCCGTGACCAGCCCGGCTGGGGTGTGTAGGGCGCTCGGTGGGATAGCTCCATTCGTCATCACCCAGGATTCGCCACGTCCCTCGTCAGACCACGACCATGTTCCTGATGTTCTGAAGTCCTCCGTGTCCTGATGTCCTCCGAGTCTGATGTCCAGATGTCCGCCTGTCCTGATGCCTGTCTGTCCTGATGTCCGTGAGTCCAGATGCCTTCCCCTTTTCCTGGGCTTGCCCAGCTCCCCTCGTGGTCTGCGACCAGCCCGGCTGGGCTGTGTAGGGCACGTAGGGGACAGTGTGGTCCGCGACCAGCCCGGCTGGGCTGTGTAGGGCGCCTGAGGGACCTTGCTCGCCTGTCTGCCCCTTTCCTGTTCCTGGACCTCCTGCACTCTCTTGGAAGTTCGAGACTTTTACTTGCAGATTTTAGCTTGCCTTGCCATGCCATGTCTTACCTCCCTTGTCTGAGTCTCCACGTTCCAAATTCAACACCTGAGTCTGCGTCTTCTTCAGCACCTGAGTCTTTGTCTTCATTAGCACCTGAGTCTGTCCAGTGCCGGTGGTCTTCGTCCGCCTTTGCCTCCTGTCCAGCCTGCTGCCTCTGCCGTTACCCAGCAGCAGGTCCGAAAGGGCTTGGAGTGGTCGGAGGTTGGCCTCCCGGAGGCCGTGCAGGTTGGCGGGGCCCTGGGCTTCCGGTCTCCGTCCAGACGAGGCTCCGTCTCAGCTCCCTCTGCGCTTCCTCGGAGCTCCTCTCTCGGTTCGCCGAGGTCCAAGGGCACACTCCACTCGTCCCAGCACAACAGTAACTTTCTGCGTGTACATTCACAGGCATACTTTTCCAAAATCAAAAGTATATGCATAAATGTCTTCCCTTTCCCCCAACTGTGCCCCAGCCGTGATTGCCGAGATTTTCCCTGCAGCCCACCCACCCCCGATGATATTCATAAGCTGATATACGTGCAGACACAGGACTTTCTGCACATAAATCTTTCTGCATAATGATCGCCCTACTTCATGCTGTTAGTTCTGTTGTGAGACCCGATCGCGATTGCGTACGATCGGGCCTCCCTACCTGTTCCCCACAGGTCACCCGGGACTCCTCCACTAGCGGTCGGCAGGGCACGGGTCGCGGCGTAATGGCGTCCTGCCGTCCAAAGGCAGCATCGAAGGAGCCGCGGCTGGCCCCGCCTCTTAAAGGGGCCGGGCCGCGGAAACGAGGTCGGCCCCGGAGATGACGTCGGAGGGGAGGGAGATTTAAACCTCCTCTGCGGTGGTTCAGACGCCTTTTCAACGGGTCCCATTCGTGTTCGGTCTGGTTTTCCTGCTGACTCCTGCCTGGTCTTGACTCCGTGTTTGCCTGCCGCCTGCCTGACCATTGGACTGCCTTGACCCTGTATTTTGCCTGCCGCCTGCCTGAACTTTGGACTGCCTTGACTCCGTGTTTGCCTGCCGCCTGCCTGAACTTTGGACTGCCTTGACTCCGTGTTTGCCTGCCGCCTGCCTGACCCTTGGACTGCCTTGACTCTGTATTTGCCTGCCGCCTGCCTGAACCTCGGACTGCCTCGGATCTGCTTTGACTACTGGTATCCCGGTTTGGAGTTTGCATTGCTTCCTGGGAACTCTACTCTATATCCCTGCCTGGGAATTGGACTTCCTTCTGACTCCTCCGGCCTGTACCCAACCTGCCAAGGACTGCGAAGGGTACTGAGGGGTAGCTGTACCGAGACGTCCACCATCCGGAGTCGTGGGGCACCTGGTTCCTCAGGTGGGTGTCTCTCTTTCTCCGGACCAAGGGTCCACAGTATACCGAGTATAACAAGTTCCTGTAAGAAGTGTTTTGGACTGGAAAAGAAGTGGGAAGAAACTCAGATTCAAGGAGTTACATTTAAAAGCATTAACAAAGACTGCAAAGGCAGGGTGCAGAGAAGAGTGAAGACATATGATATAAACAACAGACACAAAAGCAAAGGACAGATAATCTATTTAGGGAAAGGCAGAAGAGAGACCAACAGATGGAGGAGCTGGTGGATGAACTCCTGAAGACATATATATATACTAATGTAGCTCGTAACAATGGGCTACATTAAAAAAAAATTTTTGGTCCATTTCCTTCCCCCTCCCCCTCTATTCTCCCTTCCACCTCCCCCCTCCCCTCAGGTCACTCCCTCCCCCTCTCCCCCTCCCCTCAGTCACTCCCTCCCCTCTCCCCCCCCCTCCGTCACCCCCTCCCCTCTCCCCCCCTCAGTCACTCCCTCCTCCCTCCCCCCTCCTCTCTCCCCCCTCCTCTCAGTCAGTCACTCTCTCCTCCGTCACTCCCCCCTCCCTCCCACTCTCTCAGCTCATTCACAACCCCTTCGGATGGCACAAACTGAAGATCTCCGGGGGAGGTCCCTCCCTCCCTCGCGCACCTCGCTGCTACTGCTCCTTGCCGCCGCTACCGCCATGTTTTCAAAGAGCTGACGCTCTGCTCTGACCGACGTGTTCGCCCGCACATGCGCAGTAGAGCTGCTCTCTACTACGTATTTTCGGCACGTCGGTCAAGCCTCATTTATCTAATATATATATATATATATATGCTGGGGGTCAGGGGAGGTACCTAAGTTAAATCTGACACACTAAGTAAAAAAAATGGATATAAGAACAAGAAAACAAATTGTCCATGGCATGGAGGAGTTATTACTAATATCAAGATGAATGAATTCTTTGCTTCGGTCTTTACAGAGGAAGAAGTAAGGCAATGCCCATGCCAGAAGTGATATTTAAAGGTGATGATTCAAAGGAACTTAAACAAATCTTGGCAAACCTGGAAAGTGTACTAGGGTAAATTGACAAACTCAAGAGTAGCAAAATCACCTGGACCAGATGGTATAGTGCTGAAAGAACTGAAAATGACATTTCAAACCTACTGTTATTAATCTGTAAACTATCATTAAAATCGGCTACGATATCTGAAAATTGGAGGGTGGCCAATGTAACACCGGTTTTAAAAAAGGGTTCAGGGGTGATCCAGGAAACTACAAACCAGTGAGCTTCATGTCAGTTCTGGGAAAAATGGCTGAAACTATTCTAAAGATCAAAAATGGCTGAACTTATAGATAGGCATATCTTATTGGGACAAAGCCAACATGGATATAGCCAAGTGAAGCCTTACCTCACCAATTTGCTATTTTTTTTGAAGGCATAAATAATCATGTGGATAAAAATGAGTCAGTTGATACAGTGTGGCTGGATTTTCAAAACATATTTGTCAAAGTACCTCATGAAAGACACTTGAGGAAATTAATAAATCATGGGCTATGACTTCAATTATGGATTGAGAACTGGTTAAAATATAGAAAACTAAATGGTCAATTTTCTCAATGGAGAAAAGTGAATAGCGACATGCCCAAGGAATCTATACTGAGACCACGGCTTTTTAACATATTTATAAATGACCTAGAGATGAGAATGATGATTGAGGTGATCAAATTTGGTGATGATACAAAATTATTCAAAGTTGTTAAATCACAAGAGGATTGTGAGACACTACAAGAGGACCTCACAAGCCTGGAGATTGGGCATCCAAACAGCAGATGACATCTAATATGGAAAAGTGCAAAGTGATGCATGTAGGAAACAGTAACCCAAATTATCGTTACAGAATGCAAGGTTCCACTTTGGGAGTCACCACCCAGGAAAAATATCTAGGCATTATCTTGGGTAATATGTTGAAATCTTCTGCTCAGTGTGTGGTGGCAGCCAAGAAGGTGAAATTTATACTTACCAGATAATTTCCTTTCCTTTGGTCCTAGCAGACCAGTTCATACCTGTTGGGATTCCCCTGTTTGCTAGTAGGTGGAGGCAGAGAACTTTTTTCCACATTCATTTTTTGCTTATGTCACTCACACTATATATCCTGGGACAGCTGGAGCTTCCTCAGTAGATTCTTACCCTAGCCTATTAGGTTGATGTCCTGCATTTCTCTCTTTATTTTTTCTTCTTTCGGGAGGGTACTTGAACTAGTCTGCTAGGACTAAAGGAAAGGAATTTATATGGTAAGTATAAATTTCACCTTCCTTTTTGTCCTGCAGACCAGTCACACCTGCGGGATGTACATGAGTAGTAACTAATATGGGTGTTCTGAGGCCTTAAAGGTCCCCAATACTACTTTGCTAAACTTCAGATCCTCTTCTACCTGCAGGTCTGGCCTGTAATGATTTGTGAACAAACCCCAGGAGGACCATGTGGTTGCCCTACAAATATCCTCAGGCATTGCAGCCCTACTCTCTGCCCAGGAGGTTGCTTGAGCTCTAGTAGAATGGGTGCATAAGTCCCACGGGCCTGCTTCCCCTGCGCAATATATGCCTCCACGATCACTTCCCTAATCCAGTGGGCAATTGAGGGCTTAGAGGCTGCCTGGCCCCTTCTCTGGCCTTTCATCATGAGGAACAATCTGTCAGACCTCCTAAATTAATTGGTGACCTTTAAATAATGTAGAGGTGTCTTCTGGATGTTTAGCGGGTGAGGGCTGTCCCCTGCCTGTCCCCCCCTCTGCCCTCCTCAGAGCTGGTAAAACAATCTCCTTATTTGCGCGAAACTCTGACAGCACCTTAGGTAAGAAGGATGGGACAGGAGAATAACCATCCTGTCCTTGTGAAACGACAAGTAGGGCTTCCTACAGGACAACGCCTTGGTCTTTGAGACCCTTCAGGCTGAGCATATTGCCACTAGAAAGACTGCCTTTAAAGTGAGGTCCTTTAATGTTGCTCCTGTAAGTGGCTCAAAGGGTGCCTTGGACAAGGCCCTAAATACCAAATTAAAGTCTCACGAGGGTATTACCTGGCGGTTCGGAGGCCACATGCATTTTACTGCCCTCAAGAAATGTGCTCTATCAGGGTGAGCCCCTATGGAGCTTCCTTGCTACATCTCCCCCTTCACTCCCCTCCTCCTCCACGGGAGCTTCCTCTGGGAGTTCCAAATCCTGCATCACTTTATGAACCACAAGGGAAGTGCAGCGGGGTTCCCTCTGCCTAGGCCTTTTTAAACCTGGCGTGTGTTGGGAGCCCAAGGGGGAATTACTTTCTGGGGGGGGGGGGTGTTGTCTTCTAATGTAGCCACTTTGGCTTTCATTTCTTTATAGGCCTGGTGCATTAGCAAGATAAATTCTGTGGAAAACTCAGTGTCCTGCGATGTGCCTTGCCTTCTTCTCTCTAGGACTTCTCTCTCTTAACTCGGGCTGCATCCCCCTATGATGGGCCTCTGCCCAATCAAGCTGCTCCCGCAGCTACCTCTGCTTGCAGCCTGCCCCTCCCTTTCCCACCTGATCTCCACTGTCTGTTTTCTGGTGATTCACAGCCATCACAGCGAGGGCAAAAGGAGCCCTCAATGGAGCTCCTCCTTGCCCCACACTGCTCACATTTCTGTCCCCTCTCGGCCATGCGTCTTGCTGTTGGAGGGGGATAAGCCTGTGATACCGCTGCTGTGGCTAAGGATGCTCCCTATGAGCATGTGTCTCCCCCTCCTAGAACTGCCCTATGCAGACCACGGCTTGCTTAGGACTTCTCTGGGTTTTTAAAAAATGTTTTTAAAAGGTGAGGAGGGGATCCCCCCAGAGTCTAACTAGCTTGCCCTATTACTACTTTTCTCTGGGGTTGTTTTTTTTTTTTTATAGTTCCTAATTATCCCAATATACCTCCCACCGTACTGGAGGCAGAGAACTACTGAGGAACCTCTCAGCTATCCCAGAATATATAGTGTGAGTGACATAAACAAAAAAAGAATGTGGAAAAAAAGTTCTCTAACTCCACCTACTGGCAAGCAGGGGAATTCCCGCAGATGTGGACTGGTCTGCAGGACGAAAAGGAAAGCAAATATAATACTAGGAATTATTAGGAAAGGAATGGAGAATAAAACAGAAAATATCATAATGCCTCTGTATTGCCCCATGGTGCGACCTCATCTTGCGTATTGTGCAGTTCTGGTCACTGCATATCAAAAAAGTGTAATTAGAAAAGGTACAGAGAAGGGCGACCAAAATTGGTTGAAACAAATCCCCTATGAGGAAAGGCTAAAGAGGTAGGGCTGTTCAGCTTGAAGAAGAGATGATTGAGGGAAGATATGATAGAGGTCTATTAAATCATAAGTGGAGTGGAACAGGTAAAGGTGAATTGGTTGTTTACTCTTTTAAAAAGTACAAAGACTAGTGACATTCAAGGAAGTTACTGGTGATACATTTAAGACAAATATGAGAAAATAACTTAACACATAATTAAACTCTGGAATTTGTTGCCAGAAGATGTGATGAAAGCTGTTAGTGTAGCTGGGTTTAAAAAGATTTGAACAAGTTCCTGGAAAAAAAAGTTCATAAACCATTATTAAGGTGGACTTGGGGAATCTATGGACCTTTTGGGATCCTGCTAGATACTTGTGACCTGGATTGGCCACTGTTGGAAACAGGATACTGGACTTGATGGACCTTTGGTCTGACCCAGTATGGCAAATTTTATGTTCTTGAAATCCAGAAAGGAATATTTTAGAGAAATTCCCTGTCACCACTCTTGTTCCTGGAATATTCTCATTAACTCCTTGGGCTATGGATTTAGTTTCATTTCTAGAGGCACTGATGAGCTACAGATACAACTGCACCTACTGTTTGTAGATGACTTGAAGCTTTACAGCTCCTGTGAGCATCATTTAATGGAGCTTGTCAGATGTCATCTGGATGGCAATTGGCCTGGATAAATATGCTAAGATGGTTTACCTTAGAGGAAAACTAAGCAAAAGCTGAAAACATCTGAACTGCAGACTGCAATATAAAGGAACTTGAACAAGAGGGTGTATATACAGTAAATATCTAGGAGTACAAGAAGGTTCAACAACTCAACAGAAATCACAAAGAAAAGATCAACAGAGAGCATTATTGAAAACTAAGAAATTTTTATGCTCCCCTGCCAGCAAATGGAGACAGAGCAAGCTAACGTCACAGTGTATATAGTCCTGCAGTGACCCCAGCCTGCCAGTATTCTCTTCAAAAACAACTGTGGACAGACTAGCAAAATACTTGATTAATACAGGATTAAAAATAGGCAACCATAACTGTACTCAACCAACAAGAAACACAGAACTCCCGTGAGATTCTAGGTACCCCAAGCTAGGGACTGGATGAACCCTTACCAGTAATCCCTTGGGATCCATATCCCCAGAGGAGGACTATTGATACACTCATGCAAAAGCCGAGGGCAGTAAGCTGAGTCCATCTATCTACACTAAGGAAAACAAAATTATCAGGTAAGTAAGTTCTCCATTTCCTAGCATGTAGACAGATGGACTCAGGTCCAGTAGGATATACCAAAGCTATTCCCCAAAAAGGTGGGAGGCTGCCCGCGGTCCAGTCAACACCGCCCGTGCAAAGGCTGCATCCTCCTGGGCCTGCAGATCCAGACAATAATACCTGGAAAAAAGTGTGTAAAGAAGACCACATCGTAGCTCAGCAAATATCGACGAGAGACAACGGACTAACCTCTGCCCATGACACTGCCTGAGCCCTAGTGGAATGAGCCCTAACCTGAGTAGGCAACAGCTTTTCAGCATCCACAAATGCGGCCGTGACTACCTCTTTAATCCAGAGGGCTATGGTAGCCCGCAAAGCCGGAACACCCTGCTTTCTCCCGCCATGGAGAACAAATAGGCGATCCATCTTTCAAAAAGGTTCAGAAACCTCCAAATACTGCATGACATGTCTCTTGATATCCAAGGAGCACAAGAGGCGATACTCCTCCGCATCTCTGACCTTATCCAGGGACAGCAAGAAGATGGACTGATTTAAATGAAAGTCCGAGACTACCTTGGGCAAGAAGGATGGAACAGTACGCAGCTGTAACACCCCTTGGAGTAATCCGAAAGAATGGCTCCCGGCAAGACAAGGCCTGCAGCTTAGAAATTCGATGTGCTGAACATATAGCCACCAGGAACACAGTCTACAAGGTCAACAACTGCAAGGAAAGGCCACACAGTGGTTGGAATGTAGAGCCAGGCAAAAAATCCAGCACCAAGTTAAGACTCCACAAGAGAACCGGTAACCAAGGGAGGCCTAAGACAACAATGAACCATCATTCACCTGGTCCCTGAAAAGGTAAGAGCCGCAACCTGCACCTTCAAGGAATTAAGGGCCTATCCTTTATTCAATCCATCCTGCAAAAAGTCCAGAATGAGTGGGATATTAACTGAACGAGGAAGAACACCAGACCTCAAAAACTTTCCAAACCCGCACATA
The DNA here is from genome assembly GCF_901001135.1 of Rhinatrema bivittatum. Taxonomy (NCBI): domain Eukaryota; kingdom Metazoa; phylum Chordata; class Amphibia; order Gymnophiona; family Rhinatrematidae; genus Rhinatrema; species Rhinatrema bivittatum. Next base: position 26,898,104 of record NC_042618.1, on the reverse strand, counting down.
AGCCAAGGAAGTGGAGAACTTGTGAGCGCGGAGTAAGGTGGCAATCACCGCAGAGGAATAACCACTCTTCAACAGGCGAGCCCTCTCAAAGGCCAAACCGTAAGACAGAACTGAATCAGATCTTCATGAAGAACCGGTCCCTGCTCCATGTATGGTGGAAGACAAAGGGGGGTCCCCACCAGAAGTCTTTGCGAATCTGCATACCACAGATGCTTGGGCCAGTCCGGTGCCACCAGGCACACTAGTCCTTTGTGGCTTTCAATCTTGCAAATTATCCTGCCCAGCAAGGGCCACAGAGGAAAGGCATAAAGCAATCTGTCTTCCAGCCAGACCTGTACGAAAGCATCTATTCCCAGGGACTACGGATCTCTCCTGCGACTGTAGAATTGAGGAACCTTTGCAAAGCGAGAAGTCACCAGCAGATCTAGGAACGGAAGGCCCCAGCAAACCACAATCAGCTAAAACGCCTCAGCTGACAACACTCACTCTCCTGGACTCTCCCTGCTTAGAAAGTCCACTCCCACATTGTCTTTTCCTGTAATGTGAGAGGCTGAGATCATCTGCAAATTACTTTCCACTCATACCATAAGCTGGTCTATTTCCTGTGACACTGGTTGGCTCTTGGTTCCTCCCTGGTGATGATGTAGGCCACCGTCATTGCATTGTCCGACATCATGCAACTGCTTGATCCCGCAGCCTGTGGCTGAACTGCAAGCATGCCAGCCGTACCGTTCAGGCTTCCAGGCGATTAATATTCCAGCGGAAACCCTTCGGCTCTTCAATGTCCTTGGGCTGTCAACTCCAAACAGTGAGCCTCCCAACTGTGGAGACTTGCATCTGTTGTAGTACCAATCAGGTCGAAGAGGACAAGGGAAGTCCCTTCCTCAGATGCAACCACCCCTAGAGGTGGGAGCAGATTTCCATTGACAAGTGGAGCCGAACCGCATAGGCCTGAGACTGCGGGTTCCAACAAGCGCTAAAGAGGATGCTTATGCCCTCACCTATGGCACCACTTCCAGGGTTGCTGCCATCAAGCCGAGTACCTGTAGGTAATACCACACAGTCAGGCACATGGTGTTCACCAACTGACGCACTTGAGACATCAATTTCTTAATCTGAACTTTTGGCACGAAAACTCTGTCCTGCCCTGTGTCGACCCGGACCCCCAGATACTCCAACAACTGGGATGGCTGAAGATTGCTCTTTGTCAGGTTCACCACCCAACCGAGCTCCTGCAATAAGGGGATCATCTTGCGTGTCACCAGGCGGCTCTCTTCCTGAGACTTGGCTTGAATCAGCCAGTCATCCAAATACAGGTGCACCAGGATCCCTTCTCTTCGCAAGGCCATCGCTATGACCACCATAACCTTGGAAAATGTTCTGGGAGCAGAGGCTAGACCAAAGGGGAGAACCCAAAACTGATAATGGCCCCCCAACACTGCAAAGTGTAGAAAGCATTGGTGCTCCAATCGGATAAGAATAAGAAGGTAAGCCTCTGACAGATCCAGGAAGGTCAGAAATTCCGACTGCACCGCCATTATCACAGAGTGTAAAGTTCCTATGGAAAAGTGAGTCACCTTCAAATGATAGTTGATCCTCTTGAGATCCAGAATGGGATGAAAGAAGCCCTTCTTCTTCGTCACAACAAAATAAAATGGAATATTGCCCCATACTTTGTTGAGACGAGGGCACCAAAACCACAGCCTGAGGAGCCTTCAAAGCATGAACTTCACTGCCTGCTTCTTCTGCGGGGAGTGGCAAGGGGACACCAAGAACACATCCCGAGGAATACTGAGAAATTCCAGCGCATACCTTTCTCATATCACCTCCAGAACCCACTGGTCCATTGTGATCTTGACCCACCTCTGATAAAAGAGAAAGATGTTCCCTAACTCTTGATCCCGAAGGTGGGTCGGCAAACCTTCAACCCGAGCCGAGCCTTGTCTGTTGCAAATGCCTGGATCCTGCAGCATGACTGACCTCTCATGATAAGGAGGCGCTGCGCCTGTCTCTTATCCTCTGGAAACAAAGAACTGGAGATTTGCTCCACTTACTGGCCAGTTTCTCCAATTCATCAAACAATAGCGAGCCGTTAAAAGGCAATTTGGTGAGATTAGCCTTGGAGGTTGAATCGGCCGACCAATTTCTCAACCATAACTGGTGTCTGGCCACCACAATCAAAATCTTTCCTCTGGACAAGGTGCGAACCAAGGCACAGCCCGTAACAGCCAAAAAGGCAGTAGCTGGTACCATAACAGTGCTAAGATTTATACCAGAGTCAGCAACCTCCTAGGAGAGAAGCAAACGAGAGTGAGCCACCAAGGAAAAACATGAAGCAATGCAAGGTCATCGCCATAGCTTCAAAACGCCTGCTCAAGGACAGTCTCAATCTTGCTAACATGCGCATCCGTCAAGGTCTTTCCCCCTTCCACAGGAATAATGGTCCACTTGGACACTGCACAGACAAGTGCATCTATCTTCGGAAAATGGAAGCGCTTTTTCACCACTGAATCCAGAAGGTACAGACCTTCCAAAATCCAACCCCTTTGGAAATAGCCTCTGGGGAACCACACTCAAGCTCAATCAATTCTTGAATGACTTTCATCATGGGGAAAAAACAAAAGGCTTTACCCTTGGAAACCAAACTAGGATTTCTCCTTGGCTCAGAAACAGAATCTACCCCAGGAACTCCAAGCATCGTCAAGGTCTGGAAAAACAGAGCTGGCAGTTCATCTCTATGCAAGAACCATCACATACTTCTATATGGCTCCAATCTGGGGGGGAGGGGTGTTCCCCCATCCAGAGGACCCGCTGCCACTTGAGGGGCACTGCGGCATTGAAAAAAGGCAGAAGGATCCAGATCGAGAGGCATCTGAGGACTACTTACTGAGCCACCTTCCCCTGCTGAGTGTTACGTTTGGGCAGTGATTCGGTGTAGTGAACACCACCTTCAGGAGTGACTCCAGATGGAGAGAGACAGGGATGGCTGGGAAGAAATGTGATGTGGCAGGAGTGTATGGAGCTGGGCGATGGCTGTGATATATAGAGCAGAGTACCGGCTGGGAACAAAGTCAAGGTCCAGGCAGGGTCCAGGCAGGTGGCAGGCAAACAGAGTCAAAGTCCAGGCAGGGTCAAGGCAGGCGGCAGGCAACAGAGTCAAAGTCCAGGCAGGGTCAAGGCAGGCGGCAGGCAACAGAGTCAAAGTCCAGGCAGGGTCACAAGAACCTTATAGCAAGACAGAGAGCCCGAAGGCCATACACACACATGACAAGGCAGAGGGCCCGAAGGCCATACACACATGACAAGGCAAAAGACCCGAAGGCCACACATACACAGCAAGGCAAGGCAGAAGACCTGAAGGCCACACACACACACAGCAAGGCAAGGCAAGGCAGAAGGCCCAAAGGCAACACACACACAGCGAGGCAAGGCAAGGCAGAAGGCCCAAAGGCCACACACAGCGAGGCAAGGCAGAAGGCCCAAAGGCCACACACACACACAGCAAGGTAAGGCAGGGCAGAGGGCCCGAAGGCCACACATACACAGCAAGGCAGGACAAGGCAGAAGGCCCGAAGGCCACACACACACACAGCAAGGCAAGGCAGGGCAGAGGGCCCGAAGGCCACACACAGCAAGGCAAAGCAGGGCAGAGGGCCCGAAGGCCACACACACACAGCAAGGCAAGGCAGAAGGCCCGAAGGCCACACACACAGCAAGGCAAGGCAGGGCAGAGGGCCCGAAGGCCACACACAGCAAGGCAAAGCAGGGCAGAGGGCCCGAAGGCCACACACACACAGCAAGGCAAGGCAGAAGGCCCGAAGGCCACACACAGCAAGGCAAGGCAAGGCTAGAGCAGGGAGCCCAACGAGCTCGATGCCAAAGCACTGGAGTCTTGGGTAGGCAGGGTTATAAAAGAACATCCAGGACATAGAGCAGATGGATTGGGCCAGCCAGGAGAGCCTGCTCTTGAAGGACCCCTGGTGGTGAGGCAGTTGCACAGCAGCATAGCCGTAACACTGAGGAACAGTTAGGGGAGGGCCAAGGTCAGGCGCCCCACCTGAGACATCTTCAACCAGACCACATCAGGCTTAGCCAAAAACAGAGGAAGACAAGGCACTCTGAGCTACAAAGCAGAGCTGGCACAAAGCAGCATGTACTCCAGGAGAGACTCCCAAAAATAACAGGTAGTGAAAAGATAAGGCACTTAGGCTTCTGAGGCACAGGTGCTATTATGGCTGACAATGCACTGAGCAGCAGCTAGAAGCATGCATCTAGCTGCTGTTTGCCTTTTTATTTTATATATGTGCTCAACTAGGCACCCAAAAATTATGCAGCCAAGACTTATGCGCCACACCTAGGCACTCCCCCAGACGACCAAAATGAGAGCACACAAAAAACTCAAGCGCACAGTGCCATTTGAGTGCTGACGGAAGTGCATGGTCACTAGGCAGCGCTTAACATGGGTGCTCAAAATTCAAGGCTGTACTGGGCGCACAACTGGATGTACAGCGAGATGCACACACCAGACTGACAAGCCAGTACAGGGCAGCCTCTGAAAACGCATGAAAAGCCGATACAGCTTATCACACTGTGCGCAGCGAAAAGCCTCAGAGCAGGGTCTAGCCTACCGAGACTGCTCAACCCACCAGGGTGCCCACATCCCTCGACCTCCACAGAGCTGGCCGAATGCTGGAATGGCGCACCAAGCTTGGAGACCAGGCGGGAGAATAAAACCTCCCGCTAAGTCTCTGTATATATCTTCTTCCTTTTCTTTTTTTAAACTTACTGGAGTTCAGTCTTCCTGACTGAGCACAGAGATGGTCTCCAGCTGCGGGGGAAGAGGGCAATTGCCGTCACCGCTGCGCTTGGCTTCCTGCACCCGCTGCCTTTCAGCCACTCAAGCAGCTAAGTGCACGCCGGCAAAACCAGCTACTGGACCAAGGCACACCTCTGAGGGACCACGGAAATCACCTCAGGAATTCTCAACTCAGGGAGGGACCTTTAGGTATCACTGCAGGAGAGTAGGGCCTTTTTTCCCTTAATTTAGATTTCAAATTTCTCCTTCCAAAAAACTCGAAGCAATCCCCATAGGGAGATGCACATCCACCACCTGCTGGAGACGGAGAATACTGGCAGGCTGGGGGTCATTGCAGGACTATATATACTGTGATGTCAGCTTGCTTCATCTCCATCTACTGGCAGAGGAGTATAAACGTCCATCTGTCCAACGTGTTCCATTTACATGATTTTATCTTCTATCATGTAAATGGAACACACCACTAATGAAGGAGTTAGAACTGTGATTTTGGAGATCTAAAAGTTAGAATTATACAATTTACAGTGGTGTTTTCCATTATAAAAGACCAACTACAACATTAATATGTTTTGGTGATGTAAAGAGCATTAAGGGAAAGATCGAGGTAAGAAGCAGTATAGAGTTGAGGGTTATCAGTATCTGGGCTTAAATCAATATCTAGTGACAATTGTTATTATGTGGAGAAAAGCAATTAATGATATATCAGGGATTGATATTGATTTTATGTAAAAATTGAAAAATTTACATTTTCATTGAATTTTCAATAAAATAGTATCATTTTAGGAAAACCAATATTTTCTGTATGATTAATTGATAAGTGAGAGTGCTTTTTTCCTTTCCCCTAAGTTTCATTTAGGGGTTTTTTTTGCATATATATATATATATATATATATATATATATATATATATATAAGCATTGTGAAAAAGAAGATGACCATTCCAATAATGTTAATTCCTTCACAGTAACTAGTACAGACATTAGCTTAGGCACAATAGCTCAGCATACAGTCTGTAAACTGACATCTCAGCAAACAGGAAGTCTACTGTATTTGTCCACCACAGGAATCTTGTTTAAATTTACACTACAGAACAGCACAAATGCACAAGTCGGCGTCTCAGCATACTGGAAGCACATAAAGCTGAGCTATTGTGCCTAAGCTAATGTCTGTAGCTGCACTACTAGTTACTGTGAAGGAATTAACATTATTTGAATGGCCATCTTCTTTTTCATGCAGCTCTTATATATGTAGCCCCTGAAACAGCCCACATTGTATGGGCGAAACTCGGCCAGAGTCGGGCACTGGTTTTTACCTTTAATTAAAAGTATTTCCTGACACCGATCTAATTTTGTATTGGTTGCACTAAGTCTATCTGTCTATACACTAGGAAAGCTCTATTTTAACAGCATGGCATAAGGTACAAGCCATCCATCAACTTGCAATGCCCGAATTCTCATACAACTTCGGAATCATAGACTGGCCCCATAAAGATCTTGAAAAACTGGGATGTAAGAAAAAGAAAAATTCCTCCATGCCCTCTAGGTAATCTACTGTATAAGAACCAGAGTATGTCAAGATTATATATCCCAAGAGTCAAAGATGGTATGGGTCTTATAGAAATAGATTACACATATGAAGCTAGCATCATCAGCCTCCAGGCAGACTTAATTGCATCAACACACAAAAATATCCAAAAAGTGCTGAAGAGTGAAAGTGAATGGCCACAGTCAGTCTCCACCCTTAAACTTGGACAAGCATGCCAATGGAGAGAAGAAATGAGTGAGAAACTGACAGCACACTCAGATGTCCAATGCTGCTAGACACCGCACACTTCAACTGCTGCAGCGCGCCTCTGCGCTTCTGCAGTTACCTGTGCCCATGTCGGCAAAGAAACCGGCTCCTGCCCAACAGCGACGTGCCTTGCTTTGTTTTCGGCAAAAAGTCACCAGGAATAACGTGCAGCTTGCCAAAGGCTTCAGAGGAAAATACCCCTATGGGACCCCAGGCAGACAGATGGTCACTGGTATATATTCATAAAATTCTTGCATCGCCAAAGAGGACAACTTGCCATCAATCAATGGGATTCATCAGCTCCCTGAGTTTTTGGGCTCATCGTTTCTACCTTGTTATACATACTACATAGATGTGAAGCAGCTCAAAAGGACATTTTTGTCACTTATTTGTCTTATATTTTCATATCATCATTTATTTATATCACACCTTTCAAGCCAGGGAGTTCAAGGTGTGTTGCAGATAGTACAAGTACAAAGGAGGTATGATTTCCTGTTATAATGTAGCACCGTGTTAAAAGGAGCACATTGTTTAAATAGAGGAACTGTAGTATATGAACGTTTATGTGAGATATAATATGCTAGAAGCAGAGCAGGTGATTGAAGGATTGCTATGGGTCTATGATTTGTGCATAAGGTTGTCATGCTTCAACAGTAGAGACAAATGGGTACAATACTGTGCAAGCCATGTACAGAGGGATATAATGGATTCAAGGTCAGTGTGGCAGTCTTTACAGGGTTTTTGAGGTTAAGAGTTTTATAGAAGATCAAATTATTGACCGATGGCAAAATGCTGCTTCGAAAAACCATGGTTTCCCCCGTCTCCTAAAGGATCAGAGATCAGGGGAAGACTGACGTGGGGCGGTGGAGTCTTCCAGTGCACCTGGGAAGGTTTTCTTCCTTGGGCTGGCAAGATTCATGCCTTTGGACGATGGCACCACTCAGGTCTGTGAGCGGACAGAGCGGGCGAGTGCATCGGGAGTGAGAGAATATTGACTGCTCTATATGTATTTTTAACGTTCATAGGTTTAAACCCCGACGCAGGCAAACGTGCCAAAACATGGCCATGTTGAGTTTTTAGAACTCCTCTGTCATTTTTTGCTTCATGAACATTTTTAATGTTTGGTTTTATTTCATCATTTATTAAATAGTAATTATTATTTTCATTTGTTTGTATTTTTGCACTTATTGTTATTCTGGAGCCACTGCTCATGTCCAATAGTTTTTAATTGTGTGGTCAGCTTTTTGCCTCCACTTTGTTGACGTCAGAAGGCCTGTACACAAAGAGGCACAATAAGGCAGCACGGCTCATCCACTGGAAACTAGAAACACTTATCTTTGTATCAGAAAAACCACTGGCATCACAATCCTGACAGAACTGCAAAGCACAAAGAAGTTGGGATCTCCTGGGACAATAAAAGCTTGATGGTAGAAAACCAAACTTGGCCGTAAAGGAGAAAACCCCAAGAACACCACTTCTAATAAACGTGTCAGTACCAAGAGATTATGCTGTACAACGTATCGAGAGCCTCAAGTGCCAAATGATGCGATCAGAAACCAAAAAAAAGTGTGTCAGAAAGATACAGTTGGGATTATTTTTGTATGGGGCACTAGTGGCTTGATTGAAAAGAACTTCCAGATACACCTTGATATGTTGCCTTTACATATCACATCCTCTCAACTCCAGAACGAGGCTCTCACTGGCACAATGCAAACATTAAGAAGAGTACTAGCAGTAAATTTGAGAGACTGAGATCATATCCCGCACGCCCTGGCTTACGAGTGGTACTCATGCCCTTCATGGTATGCCCTAAAAATTAACCCATTTGGAGACACTACCCCAACGAACATAGGGGCCGATGCAATAAATTTTGCGGAAAGTGGGCGCTGACATTTCAGCACCCAATTCTTAGCGCATGCATGGCCGCCCGCAAGGGGGGGTGCCATGCAAATTAGGGGGTCGCGCTAGCAAGGAGGCGCTAGGGTCACTTGCGTGACCCCACAGCGACTACCGGTTATGAAGACCGACGCCGGCATCAGTTTTCATTACCGGCAGACGGCCGGTTATGAAAACCGACGCAGAGTTTACCGGCGTTGGTCTTCATAACTCGGCAGTCTGCTGATGTTTTTTTTTTTTTTATTGAAGAAGTACCGAAAAGCAGTTTTTTCTGCACTTCTTCTACGTGCTCCAGGCAGGCGTTAATAACTGAGCGATAAATGTGCGTCTGAGACGCACATTTATTTTTTTGAATGCGGAGTGAATGAGTAATAGCCTCATTCATGTGCATTAGCATGTGATGAGCGCTATCTCATTCACTCCACGTTAGACGCGCGTTAAATAGGCACTAATCCCCCTATTGCATTAGGGGGTGGATTAGCACCAATTTAACCCGCGTCCAACAGAGAGTTAAACAGTGCGCTCGTGTGAGTGCACTGTATTGTATCGGCCCCATAAACAGGACATGCCTTTCCACTGCATGCAATAGAGGAACATGCCTGCAGCATAGAAAGCAAACAACGCCACAGCACCCACAACAGAGGGGGGAAAAGGTGGGCGTAGGCACTGTGTTAAAGTTAGATCAAATGACACACAGAAACAAGGCAGGAGCACACAAAAGCTGCTACATCAGTATGCCAGAGACATGACACCACTTGAGAAGAAATCTGAAAGACTCAGGCATCAGGCTCCACGATGGACGACACCGCAAAATGAATGGAGAAATAGTTATAAGCTGGATCAATTTGATCAAATTAATTGACAATAAAGACCAATTGGCCCATCCAGCCTGCTCAGTTTTTCTGGTTTATACTGCTCTGGATCTTTCCCAGCTGCCAGCCATGGACGTTACTCCTTATCCATGTTAGATTTTGGACCCTGTGCTTCGGGCTACCCTTAACCATCTCCTGGGCCAAGTCAGGGAGCCATTCAGACAGTGTGCATTTCTTGCTGACTCTCAGAAAAAGTTTAAAATACAAGCAAGGAGAGATGACAAGAGTTCCCCCTGCATTCCAGTTAATCACACATGGAGAAAAAGAATTTTAATATACAGTTTACAGTATACTTCACTTACAGTATATATAGCTAGCGTTAGCAAAAAGCATACAGGCAATTAACCGAGAGACCTGGTTCTTTTACAACAGTCATGCAAATTATTCTTGGCAAGCCACTCTTTCCTGAACAATGCCTTTTATCCAGCCTGCTAATGTAAATGTGTTTATACAGATTACATTTACCACTAACATAAGAACAATAATTTAGGATTTCCATAAAGCTTTACATTCAAACAAGGCTCCGGTCTTGTTGCACATTTGGAAGGCGCAAGCAGCCTCTTCTCCAGTAAAGGCATGGCGGGGAGCGGGGAGCATCACACTACTCGGGAGAGAGGGCAAATCAATCAATACTCAGCAGCTCGGTAGGTTAACCTGGGTAACTTTATACCCGAATAAATTCAGTGACATTTTCACCTGAATAAAGTGATCTGGATAGCGTTGCCGCGCATCAGGCTGCTGAATACGGACCTCTTAGGGGGCAGTAATAAAAACTGCATGGGCATCACTACAGGGCGAGAAGTGCTCCCTCCCTCCCCGCCCCCCAAAAAAAAGTTCCCGTCTCCCCTCTGGCGTAAATTTCACCCGAGCGTGGACCCCCGAGGATCCTCAGCACCCACCCAGCAGCTAACTTTCAGCTGCGCACACGTGCTCCCTCTTAAATAGGACACTCATGCAGGGGGTGGGCCGTGGCCGGGCCTGCGAGTGCACGTGCCAGCTCAGCCCCCCCCTCCCCGCGCGCGCTTTGTCTGTTCATCGGTGCCTCCGGAAGATGACTGCGGGGTGCCGACTTCCATCAGCAGCTCCGGGACGGAGGACCCATGGGGCCCCGGGACCAGCCAAGATGAGGGGAGGGCTAGAGAAAGATAAGACAACCCTCCCCCCTCCCTAATGCTCCCGGACCACCGCATTCTCAGGGGAAAACCCCCTCCCACTCTTGTATCTTCCGCTCCTGGGGAGGGGGGGCTCATCCGGAAATTTTTACTAGGGCAACTGGGCCCTCCTCTTGCCCCTGCGCTGGCAGCAGGAGAGCAGCGCCAGCAGCCCCGCCAACATCTAACGTCCTCCATCCAGCCGTCTGCATCACGAGTGTTGGGTAGATCTCTACAGACCTCCATGAGGTTGGAAGCACTGATTTGTGGCATAAGCCACCTGGGAGAGGAGAGGGCGGCCACAGTGGCAGAAGGGGAAGCGGGGGCGGCTGCCCTGCAGGAGGCCCGGGAGGCGAAAGAGGCTCCAGGAGGGGCGGCTGGCATAGCCGTCCTGGGGGGGGGGGGCACTGCTGTGAGGGGGGACAGAGCCACGAGAGCCAGCATAGGCATGGGGCTCCGGGAGAAGAAGAGAGGCGCGCCCAGGACATGGAGGCAGGAGGAGAGAAAGAGGATCTGGTGGGGGGGGGGGGAGATAAGAGAGTGGGGACTCGGTGATCGGGGGAGGGAGATGAGCTGGAAAACAGCCGGTGAGAGAGGGGAGAGGAGAGCAGGAACCTTGCTACTGGGTGCCTGGGGAAGAGGGAAGGTGAGACACGGGGCTGGGGGACAGAGGATCCAGGATGGTGAGAGGAAGGGCCTTGAATGGGGGGGGGAGGAGGAAGAAGGAAAAGAGAGAACCCAGGATAAGCTAAGGCTGAGGGAGAGGAGTGATTTTTTTTTTTCAATTTATTTTAAAATTATATATTTCACAATTCCATATACATCCATGACAGTCACAAGCAAAATCTCATCAATCAAAAAAAAGAACAACACACACACAAAAAAAACACCTCACAACATTACCACCCCACACTGGAGAGGGGAAGAATGGAGAGAGACAGACTGGGGATGCAGGGGGAAGGGAGGGCTCTGGGAAGCAGAAAGAACAAAGAAAGCAGAAGCAGGAACTCGGGGATTAGGTGGGGGTGAGCAGTGATCAAGGACCGATCCCTGCCGGAGGTGAAAGGGGAATGGCAAGCTAGGTAGGGGGTAAGTGATAAAAGAAAAGGGCTGGATGCCAGGAAGTGACAAGTGTGAGGGAAGGAACCAGGGCTGGCAAGGGGAAAGAGGTAAAGGAAGACAGACGAGGGCTAGAAAGGGGAGAGAAAGAGGGAAGAGGAGGCTGGGAAAGGAGTGAGGGGGGGGGGGGGAGTGGGAAGAGTGACATTATAGGAAGGAAAGCGAAAAAAGGGAGAAAAAGGGGCAAAATCAAAATGGTGCGGGTTGCACCGGTGGCAGGCGCTGTCGTGATGTCACTTTAGTGCCGTCCTCCAGGCCACCTGGGCCGGAGCGACTGGGCCTCCCTCGTACCTGTTTTCAGAAGATCCGGGAAGGGGGTAACCATGGGCCAGGGTGGGAGCTCCCCAGTCCTGGCAACTTTACAGAAGGGGAGAGACCCAAGTCTGGGCCTCAGTGCCAGGCCTCGGCCCTGAGAAGGCCCAACAAGGACCACCAGAGGCCCTTTTTTGGATGGCAGGGGCGGGGGGTTGTTGTTTAATGTTTTTTTTCAGTTTGGCAAACAAACGGGGGGGGGGGGGGGGGGGGAACAAAAAACAGAACATCAACCAAATTAAAATGAAAACACAACCCTGAAACAAAAAAACGAACCAAAACGTTTGGGGCTGTACATCTCTATTATCTGCTGTATCTACCTCATGGATGTAATCTTGTACCGTGCTCCGAGTACTGCAGCAGCAGAGTAATAAATCATATTCATATTTTTTTATTTGGCTTACTCCCATTATGTTTAGAGGTGCATGGGTTACATCACAGGGCACCATCCAGGCTCCCTGCAGACATCACAGCCTCCTTATTTTGAAAGGGCTCAGGCTGCGTATTTATGTGCTTGGTACGCATTCATTTAAGCATCCTGTGGTGTTCTCCATCCATCTGAAAAGATGAATCTGTGGGTTGGTGTGCAATGAACAACAACCGGTGGAGGAAGGACCCAAGCATTCCTGTTTACTATGCACTTATTTGTTTGTACGATCTTTACTGCCATTTGTTTTTTTGTATGTTTAAATGCCCAGAGCAAGGGTATTAGGTGCCCCCAGGCGAACCTTCAGTCTTGCTCCCTCCCCCCCATCCAACTGGTCTGTTGGTGGAAGCTCCAGCATGGCACTTTCTTCTCTCCGACCAACCTTCGCCATCTTTCTACCGGGCAAGCCATCTCCCCTTTCTTTCCAGCCCACCCTCACCACCCAGCACCTTTCTCTTGTCTCCACCCTGCCACCCGCTCATTTTCCAATGCCACAGAAAATGAAGCCATGGCCCCCAGATACCAAGTCACAAAAGAAAGCTTCCTCTGCTGGGAGACTCGGTCATCGGAGGGAACCGGTTTGGGAACACATTTTGATGGGGGACAATGCTGTAACAGTTAAATCCCTTCCAGGATGCTCAGCCGGCAGAAATGCAAACCAGGGAGTCCATGCCATTACAGAGGAAAGCAAGGACTATATATATATCTATATATATAGATATATATATAGATAACATTCATTTCATATATGAAATGAATGTTATCATCCATCCGGGGAGCAATGACCTCACAAGAAACGGTGTCCCTGCCGTACAGGAAGATTTCCGAAATCTAGGGAAGAAGATTAGACTCTTTTCGGAAGTATTACCTGTTCCATGGAAAGGGACATGAGAAGCTGTGTCATAGAGATCATTTCAAATCCTGGCTCAAAACCTGGTGCACAGAAAGTGGCTTGGGTTACATTGGAGGCCGGGGTCATGTATGGAGCAGTAACAGGCTACAGGGTAAGGATGGCCTACATTTGTCTGCAGCGGGAAGGAGCAGGCCAAGCGAGAAAGTCGAATCATACATTATACGATATCAGTACGTTTAGCCTTGGTAGACACAAGCCTTCTTTCATAAAATTTAGCCACGGGTGCTCGATGAACTTGGTTTCTGGAGCGATTCTGTCTTCCATCGCACACAGAACAAGACAAGTAAAAATATATTTTTTAATTGCAATAAAATTATCCCCCCCCCAAAAAAATATCTTCATAACAGGGACCGATGATTAAAATAAGGACTTTGCGGTTAGGTTTGCAGTAAGAGCCTGAGGCCATGTATCCAGCCCCAAATTATGAAGGTCCCCGGAGCTTAGTACTCAGGTAGGATTTCATCTACAGCGTGCTGCCTCACGAAAACAATAGTTTTTGTGAAAGGCAGTGCCTTGTAATATATAGGGCGGCTTATTTTTGTTTTCTACTGTATATCACTGTATTGTCATGAAGTGCAGGCTGTTTCGCTCCTTCAGGAAACGTAATCTCCTTGTACTCCTGCAGCACTAATGGGTTTTGGCTTTCCGCATTTTTGCTGGGTGTATTTACATTTAATGCCATCATTCTTAACACTACTCCTTTCTATTTTGGGCATAATGTACAATAAAACTGGGTTCAACTGCAAACAAGTTAGGCTATCAAAACCTACAGCCTAAGGACAGAATTTGTCATTTAAAATATTTGGAGAGGGATACAAGGTCTACGAGTTGTAGCCACCCACAGAATAAGGAATGTTATAAAACGAGAGGTTAGGCACGGTAGGATAATATATACCTGCAGACATATTTGCATCCTTAAAATTCAGTTTGCTTTAGCCATCAGGAAGGGGATGGGGGTGCCAGCTCCGCTCCTCTGGCTTCCCCCAGATATTGCTTGGGGTAGTGGTTCTGCGAAGGGGGAATACTGAAACAGGAACAGGACCACCAGCCATGCAGCCAAACTGAAATCTGGGGATGTAAAGATATCTCCATTTTATTTTTCCTGGCATAAAAACGCCACCAAAACCTTTTGATGGTATTACAATTTGTTGGGTGCGCTTCGATCCTTAGATGCATTTTTTTTTGGCAAAGCGTATAATATCTGGAGCTATTACAAAGGCATAAAAATCTCTTGTATTAGAAAAAGCAAACAAAAGTAAGAGGAAAAAAACAAGTTTGCTTACCGTAAACGTTGTTTCCGTAGATAGCAGGATGAATTAGCCATGCTGTCCTGGGATCTGTCAATCAGGTCCGGGAGGCGGAGCTTGATAAAGCAGAGGATAGATCTTTGTTCCCTCTGCGGCTGCGCGTGGGTTCCCGCGCAGGAAGTACAGATTCTCCTCAGTCTGTGATTAAGCAGTGGTAGATCGAAAAATAGTTGATTGCCAGGGAGGAGGGTGGGTCAGCATGGCTAATTCATCCTGCTATCTACGGAAACAACGTTTACGGTAAGCAAACTTGTTTTTTCCCGTCGATAGCAGGGATGAATTAGCCATGCTGTCCTGGGAGTTCCAAGCTCCCAATCACGTTCAGTGTATCTTTTTTTTTTTTTTTTTTTTGAACGTGAAATGGTTGTGGCAATCACTTTGTCTGAGCTGTTGCGGATTGTAGGATTATCTGACCTAGCATCGTATCCGCCGAAGCTTGTTGATCCAAGCAGTAATGTGCTGTGAAAGTGTGAAGCGATGTCCAAGTCGCCGCCTTGCATATATCTATGGGCTGAATATTCCTGAGGTGAGCCCACGTGGTTGATAGGGCCCGCACCTGGTGAGCCTTAGGTTTTGGAAGTAATGGTAAGTTCTGTTTGTTATAGCAGAACTGGATGCATTGGATAATCCAGCTCGAAATGGTCCGTTTTGTGACCGGAAGTCCAGGCCCTTTAGGGTCAAAGGACAAAAATAGTTGAGATGGTCGTGAAGCAGCAGCTGTTCTATTTCTGTAATAAGCTAATGCTCTCTTACAATCTAGGGTATGCAGTAATGACTCGCGTTCATTGGCATGCGGCTTTGGAAAAAAGGTTGGTAAGTCAATAGTTTGATTAATATGAAATTGTGACACGACCTTTGGCAGGAAGGAGGGATGCGTCCTTAGTACTACCTTCTGATGGAAAAACTGTAGGTATGGTTCATAATGAACCAATGCCTGTAGTTCGCTTACACGTCTCGTTGAAGTGACTGCGACAAGAAATACTACTTTCCAGGTTAGGTATTTTAAGTGTGCGGATTCCATGGGTTCGAATGGAGAACGCATAAGTTGTTCTAATACTATGTTGATGTTCCATGGAACTGCCGGCTTCTTGTACGGTGGTCTAATGTGGAGCATGCCTTTGAGAAATCGAGCAAGAAGAGGATGAGCCGCTATTGTTACATTATTAACTGGCCTATGGTAGGCTGCAATAGCGCTCAGATGGACTCGAATGGATGCTGTTGCTAAGCCCGCTTCGTATAGGGTGTGCAGATAATCCAGTAATTGTTGAGGCGTGCAATCCACGGGAGAAACCTGGTTCAAAAGACACCATGAGGTATATCTCTTCCACTTGTAACTATAGTTCAATCTAGTGGAGGGTTTCCTGGATTCGAGAAGTATGAGCTGAGCCCTCTGAGAAACTTCTTGTTGTGTTAGCAACCACCTGTCAGCCTCCAGGCTGTCAAATGGAGGGAGGAGTGTAGCGGATGGAGCAGCGTTCCTTGCTCCTGAAGTAGAAGGTCTGGACGATTCGGAAGTCTGATCGGATCGTCCACGGAAAGGCGAAGGAGGTAACTGTACCATGGTTGGCGTGGCCAAGCTGGGGCGATGAGTATCATTTGTGCCCTGTCTGCTATGCACTTTTGTATGGTCCTGGTGATCAGAGGGATCGGTGGAAAGGCATATAGTAGGCCTGAAGACCACGTGATCAGAAAAGCGTCCTG
Source organism: Rhinatrema bivittatum (assembly GCF_901001135.1). Taxonomy (NCBI): domain Eukaryota; kingdom Metazoa; phylum Chordata; class Amphibia; order Gymnophiona; family Rhinatrematidae; genus Rhinatrema; species Rhinatrema bivittatum. The sequence goes on along the minus strand of NC_042618.1, from coordinate 26,881,800 downwards.
TGCTATCCTGAGCCTGCTGGAATGGATGGAACAGAACTTGGGAAGCTGCGTGTTGTGTTCCGTAGCAAACAGGTCTATTGTCGGAGTTCCCCACTTGTTGAATATGTGGAGAATTACTTCCCCATTGAGGGACCATTCGTGGGGATGAAATATACGACTTAACTTGTCCGCTCTTGTGTTTGCTATTCCTGGCAGATACGTAGCCTGAAGATGGATGCTCTGTTTTTGAGCTAGGTGGAAAATCTGTAGTGTTTCTCTGCACAGGATCCAGGAGCCTGAGCCCCCTTGTTTGTTTATATAGAACATTGCCACTTGATTGTCCGTATATACCATGAGTCTGCGGCCACGCAAGAATGTCTGGAATGCTTGCAACGCCAGTCGAATTGCTCGCAGCTCCAGTAAGTTGATCTGTAGGGATTGTTCTGCTAACGTCCATAATCCCTGCGTCTCGTATACCTCTAGATGTGCTCCCCAGCCCTTTCGGGAAGCGTCTGTCGTGAGGACTGTGTTGTGTATAGGCTGTCGAAAGAGAGCTCCCTTCACTAGGGTGGATGGAAGGAGCCACCAAGCTATGTCCCTGAGCATTTCCCTTGTTAAGAGGATTGACTGAGTGAGAGGCTGCGAATGCTGTTTCCACTGTCGTTTGAGTCCCCACTGTAATCTTCTCATGTGTAATTTGGTATTCGGAACAAGGAAATTGGCTGCCGCCATGTGGCCGAGTATTACTAGTACCTGGCGTGCTGATGTTCTCCGCTTCGTGTGTAACTTCAGTAAGAGCTGTCGTAACTGAAGTTGTCTGTCCTGCGGTAGATATGCTCTGGTTCGCGTAGTGTCCAGATATGCTCCTATAAATTGGAGTTGTTGCGTCGGTTGTAAGTGAGACTTCTGGAAGTTGACTACCAACCCCAATTGTTGCAAGCATTGCAGGATGAGATGTAGGTGAGAGTTGAGCAGTTCTCGGGTCGGAGCTACTACTAGCCAATCGTCCAAATAAGGGAAGATTGTCATTCCCTGTAGTCTGAGGTGAGCCACCACCACTACCATGCACTTGGTGAACACTCTGGGTGCAGCTGATAACCCAAAGGGGAGTACTCTGTACTGGTAATGATTGTGCTGGTAACGAAAGCATAGGTAACGCCAGGAAGAGGGGTGCATTGGAATGTGGGTGTATGCATCCTTCAGGTCGATTGAACACATCCAGTCGTTGGTCTGCAAGAGTGGAAGGATTGACTACAGGGATACCATTTTGAATTTTTCCTTTACCAGAAATTTGTTGAGTTCGCGTAGATCCAAGATCGGACGTAGGCCGCCTGATTTCTTTGGGATGAGGAAGTATGGGGAATAGAAACCTTGGTTGTGAAAGTTCTTGGGAAGAAGTGCTATGGCCTTTGCTTGACAAAGGAGGGATATCTCCTGTTGAAGCTGTGGGTGAGACCGCAGCTGGTTTGGAGAGGTGAATTGTGGAAGGTGAGGCTTTGACTGAAAATGTAGATGATACCCCTGACGTACAATGTCGAGAACCCATTGGTCTGATGTTATATGTTCCCACACTTGTAGACGAGCTTGGATTCGTCCCGGCGGTAGTGATGGATGTGGTGGTGGCATTAGATTCAAAAAGATTGAACCGGCTTAGCTGCCGCCGGTTGTGTCTGGGTTTGTTGACGGGGCGCCCGTTGTTTACCCCTTCGTGGAATTTGAGCTGTGTGTTGGCTAGATTGTGGTCTCTGGTATGTAGAATACGGTTGAGCACGATATCCTTGATAAGAGCGATATGGACGACGTCCATATGACGATCTGCGAGGGTATGGGTAGCCCCGTCTGGAAGACTGGTAAGGTTGGTGCGATTGCAGCGACTGTACCGCTAATGCTTCTTCCTTTAGTTTTCCCACCGTCTCCTGTAGTTTGGTGCCGAAAAGGTGTTCTCCTGTGCATGGAAGGTTAGCGAGTTTTTCATGCACATCCTCTCTAATAGAACTGGAACGTAGCCACGCGGTTCTCCGCGCCGCTATGGCTGTGGCCGACGCTCTTGCTGAAGTCTCCATTCCCTCGTACATGGAACGTAGGAGATGCCTTGAGCATTCCTCCATATCATGAAGTGTTTGTGGTAATTTCTCCGCTGTTGTGGAGAGGAATCCTTTAGTGGCCTGTATGCACTCGTACATGTATTGAATCATGTAAAATTGGTGGTGGATGATACGAGTAGTGAGCATTGAATTTTGATAGATTTTCCTCCCAATTTCGTCTAGGTACTTAAGGTCCTTATTGGGGGGATATGTGGCATGAAGCTTTTGTTTTCTAAAGCGCTGCATTACCGATTCCACCACTACGGACTCGTGAGGCAGTTGAGGGAGCGCGTACGGAGCTTCCTTCTTTATACGGAACTTAATATCTGATTTCCTAGATACGGCCTGCAGAGAGAAGGGAGTTTCCCATGACTTTAACATGAGTTTGTGCAGGAGATCATGAGGCGGAAGGGTGGTGGGTTCCCCCGGTACATCAAAAATTTTTAACAGTCCTAGGGTCTCTGCTCTAGGGTCAGGTTCCTTTAGAAATTGTAAATGGAGGATGTTCGCCATCTTTTCTAAAAAGCGAGGATATGACAAGTCCTCCGGGGGAGAGTATGGTTCCGGTTGAGTGTCTGGAACATCCGAGGGATACCCCGTGGATGAAGTGGGGGATTCAGTCGGTGATTGGAAGTGTTCTGGTGAGGTCCAATGATGTGGAGAGGGTTGAGGAGTATCTCGATCAGGCGAGGTTGGTGTATCATCCCTGTCAGGCGATGGGGGTGTGTCTTCCGATTCCGGTTGTGTATTCCTGGAATCCTTCCCCAACTTGAATGATGATTCCAATGTGCTATAAAATCCCGCCAAGGATTGGGATAGTTGCCAGAACGCATCTTTGGTGGCTTTTGTCATCTCTGGTCTATGGTGGCTTGTACTAGGTCTAGTCGCACCCTTTGGTGTGCTGGAGGTCTTGGATGGAGAAGATGCCTGAGAGGAAGTCACATAAATAGGGGAATGTGATCTCCGTGACCTGGATCGTTTGGATGATCTGGAGGTGGACGGGCTGACCGCCCTGTCCTGTCTGCGTCGATGGTGAGCTTCTCGTCCCTGCATAGCATGTCTCGTTTTTGAGGTATTTGAGTCATGTGAAGACTGCCTCTTGTAGGCCCTAGATTCTCTGGAAGGTGATTTCCTACTACGCTTGTGGGAATGCTCCTTCTGATGTTTTGAGAGGGAGTACCATTCCGGACGTTTTTCCGTATGTTCTGTGACAAACCGTCCCTCTGGGCCTGTCAAGTTCTTCCCTGATTCTCTGTCACTTTTGTAGGAAGAGTCAGGTGAGGCAGGGAGTGGTCGCTTCTTAGGACGTGGTTTTGACCCCAACTCGGAGGTTCTCTTCTTATGTACTCCTGTCTTGTGTGAGGCCGATGGCATTGGTACCTTCTTTGGAGCTGATGTTCCTGGTGAATCAGCCCTGGAGCCTGGTTTCCGCGCCGTTGTCAGCGCCGACGTCTCTTGTGCTGGTATGGTTGCCAGTGATTCCTGTACCGTCGACGGCTCCGATATCTCCTGCGCCCTTGTCGGCGCTGGTGTCTTAGACGGCGCCGAAAGAGACGGCGCGTGGTCGGATTTCCCCCGCCCGAGTAAGTAGATGTCTTCGGCGCCGTCTGCTTCGGAGCTCTATGGTGGGCCGATTTCATCTTGGCCTGGTGGCCTGATCCCGGCGCCGTACGGTGTTTGGAGATCGGCGCCGTTGCACTCGGCGCCGCCTCATGACGTATCTTCGGCACCGTGAGTGTCCGCGCCCTCGGACTCGGCGCCATCTTCTGCGTCGACTCACTCCGTGGAGTTTCCGGCGCCGTCTTATGTCCTTCTTTGTGCGCCATGTCTGCGCGCTTGTTTGGCGATAGGCCACACTTCGAGTCTCTGCTCGAAATACTGGGCGCTCCGTGTTTTTTGGGAAAAACAGAGCCCTGTTTTCCTACCTTCTTGTCACTGGGGCGTGTGGTGTCCGACGACGCCGTCCTTGGAGCGGAATACTTCAACTTTTTCACCGGGCCCGGTGAAGAGTGTACCTCAGAGGGGTCTGAGGTACTTAGAAGTTCTTGTAAGCGATACGCTCGCTGTCGCTTGGCTCTGGGAGACATTTTGGAGCAGAATTCGCAGTTCGGGACATCATGGCTACCGCCGAGGCATCGGTAACACCGGTCATGGCCATCCGTGACCGACATCACCTTACCACAGCGGCAGCGCTTGAAGCCCGATTTTGACATTCTGAGGAGAGTGTTGGCTCCGCGTGCGATCCCGCGCGCGGAAAGAACAGACTGAGGAGAATCTGTACTTCCTGCGCGGGAACCCACGCGCAGCCGCAGAGGGAACAAAGATCTATCCTCTGCTTTATCAAGCTCCGCCTCCCGGACCTGATTGACAGATCCCAGGACAGCATGGCTAATTCATCCCTGCTATCGACGGGAAAAGAAAATGGCTCTGATCCTCAAAAGGAGGTGGCGGAAAAAATAAAGGCAAAAAGAAGAACAGCGTTCAAGAAGCACAAAGGATCCCAAAAAAGTGGAACACAGGGAGGAATACCTGGTGAAACAGAGGGAGACGAAGAAAGAAATCAGGAAAGCAAAAGGTCAAGCGGAAGAAAGGATTGCCAGAAAGGTAAAGAGGAGACAAAACATTTTTCAGACCTGTCAAAGAAAGGTCCGAAGTGGTACAGTGAAACTGAAAGGTGACAAAGATCAACGTGTGGAGAGAGACGAAGAAATGACAGAAACATTAAACAAATACTTCCGTTCGGTGTTCACTGAAGAAGACCCCGGAGAAGGACCGTTGTTAACAAGGCCGTGGATGGGCGTGGAAAAGCTGCGACCCCTTTTAAGGAGGAGAATGAATGGGAAGAGCTAGGAAACCTGAGAGTGGACAAGGCCATGGGGCCGGATGAGGTGCGTCCCGGGAGAGCGAGGGAGCTGAGATGTGCTGGCGGGTCCCGCTGAAGGAAACGGGAGTGGTGCTGCGAGACCGGAGAAGAGCCGTCAGCCCCGGATTAACCATTAAGCAAAATAAGCGCGTGCAATGGGTACCAAGGGAAGGGAGGCATCAGAGTGTTGAAAATTTGAATTTTTCTCTGTTGCCCCCTAGTTACAAGTAAATAATTTGCTTATATTGCTTACTGCTATCTGGTGTTAAATAAATAACATTTATAAAAAAAAAGTTTGTATTTAATATAGCTGTGGGGTCTGGCCTGGAAGAAAACTGAATTTTAATCTATTTCACCTTCAGCACTTATTGAGTCTTAATGTCTTGGCAGTTAAGCGATGGAAGGGCCGAGGGGGACCCAATGCTGGGCTGTGCAGAGGACATCAGTTGGCCTTAATCCAGCCCTGAGATCAGTGGTGATCGCGCATCACAAGAGTGGGAGCAGAGAGGAGGCTGGAAACTACAGGCCGGCTAGCCTCACCCTCAGTGGTGGGAAAATTAATGGAGACTCTGCTGAAGGAAAGGGTAGTGACCTATCTACAGTCAGGAGGGTTGCTGGACCCCAGGCAGAATGGATTCACTAGGGAAAGGTCCTGTCAGACAAATCTGATTGATTTTTTTTGATTGGGTGACTAGAGAACTGGATAAAGGAAGAGCACATGGGGGCAGATAAGTGATAAGGGGAGTGCCACAAGGATCAGTACTGAGACTGGTTCTGTTCAATATCTTTGTGAGCGACACTGCAAAAGGTAAAAGAAGGTAAAACGTTTCTCTATTTCTGGATGATGCTAAGATCGGCAACAGAGTGAACACACCTGAAGGAGTAGAGAGAATGAAAAGTCATTGAATAAAGCATGAATTATGCTTGAAGACTTGGCAGCTGGGATTCAATGCCAAGAAATGCAGGGGTTATGCATCTTTTGGTAATCCAAAAGAGCTGTAGGTGATGGGGGAGTGAAAAACTAATGTGCATGGACTGGGAGAGGGACCTTGGGGTGATGGTGTCTGGTGATCTGAAGGCAGCAAAGCAATGTGACAAAACGAAAACTAAAGCCAGAAGAATGCTGGGCTGCATAGAGAGAGGAATAACCATTAAGAAAAAGGAAGTGACAATGCCCTTGTACAGGGCCTTGGTGAGGCCTCACCTGGAGTACTGTGTTCAGTTCTGGAGACCGTATCTCAAAAAGGATAGAGACAGGATGGAAATGATCCAGAGAAGAGTGACCAAAATAATGTGGGGTCTGTATCTGAAGACTTATGAGGAGAGGCTGAAAGATCTGAATATGTGCACACTGGAGGAGAGGAGGTGCAGGGGAGATATGATACAGACCTTCTGATACCTGAAAGGTTTTAATGATGCACGATCTTCGAGCCTTTTCTGTTGGAAAGCAAACTGTAGCACTAGGGGGTCATGAAATCAGACTCCAGAGAGGGACAACTCAAAACCAACATCAGGAAATATTTCTTCACGGAGAGGGTGGTGGATGCCTGGAATACCCTACCGTAAGAGGTGGTGAAGACAAAAAACAGTAAACAAATTCAATAAGGCAAGGGATAAACATTGTGGATCCCTAAAGGCTAGAGGTGGAAATGAAGAAAAGAGTGCATGGGGGTAACCTGCATGGAGCGGCAGCTACTACCCCCTAACTGAAGGCATAGGGCTTATTACCCATAACCAATTAGCTTTCATGATTTTGATGCAACTGCATCCTCACTCTCCACTTCGATGGCTGGGGGGAAATAAAAGGGGAATTGGATTCAGATGACCGCAAATGCTGGGCCCTGACTTTTATGGCCTGGGGTAATGATACGCAGACATTAGGGAAAAAGCGCAGGACTGCTTGTATGGCCAAGTCTGAAACCAAAAGCACTTTAATCAGCATTGTCGGAATTATCAAGAAGACTGCTCACCCCGTAAAAAATGTTGCTAGCAGTAATTTTCTTAAGGGTTTGTCAGTTGCTTGGTTTGATTGTTAATATTGCTGCCCTTAACGTATCGCATGGGGCAGTGCCAGTGCAAGGGTCTGCAGCCGCCCCAGGCGGTCATGACGTCTCCTCATCACTTGATCTCTCTCTCTCTCCTTCCGCACTATCCCGAGTATCGCAAATCGCACAGCATAAACATACCCTTCTCTGTGCTTCAAAACCGCTGCCCCACCCACGATCTGGTCCACCTAATGCTCCCACCGGTCCTGGCTTGGGGTTACCAGGCCGGAGCGGCAGAACTATCCTTAACAGAAACATGGGGGTAACCTGCACAAAGCAGCAGTTACTAGCATATGAAACTTGCTGGGAAGACTTTTTTTGCCATCATTACTATGTTGTTATTTCCTGTATTATTAGCTTAGCTTACCTGGAGTGTTATCAGTGGGATAAACATTTTTTTAAATAAATAAATAAATTAGATAATGTTGCTAAGTAAGTTGCTACTTTAAATAGTGTAAGCAATTCAATAGATGTTTCTGTAATCAATAACAATATTTACATAAATGACCTAAACTACATTATAGCACTGCTCTACTGTATTATGTGTGCCTTTTCTGTAAACGCATTTGCAAGTCATATTTGTGAAGTAGTAATCAGAGAGAGCATGACCAGTTGAATCTATATAAATAAAAATGTTAAATAGTTTGGACAAAATCGCTAATCTCAGAAACCACTGAACCGATTACTTTCAAATTTGGACCCAACCTTCATCTCACGTACAGGAAGGTTCTTCTGTACTTACAATACAGATATGTACCACCTGTGACAGGTAAAATAGGTTTAAAAATTGTTTCGAGAAAACAGCGACATATGCTGGACATAAGCGCCATCTGTTACACCTTACACTAACACACGCTACACTAATCGCCAGTCCAGGTCCACGTTTCACTTCCATTTTAACACATTTGCGCACTTTTTTTGCCGGAAGATAACTATTTCCTTTACAGATAAAATACACCCCCACCCTCCTCACATCCCCCACACACATGCCAAATTTATTTACTTCCCAGGCCCTCACAACACACACAAAACCTGACAGAAGTCCGGGAGGCTCCAACGGGGGGCCAAGACCAGTCCGGGACACATCTCCTGCACTACGGCCGTCGGCTGCCAGCAATCAACATGGCGCCGACGGCCCTTTCCCTTACTATGCCACTCAGGGACACCAATGGCGGCAGTAGCCCATGTGACATAGTAAGGGCGAGGGCCCCTCGGCGCCATTTTCAGGACTGGCAGCCGGCGGACCTTTGCCCGTACTATGTCAGAGGGCCTACCACTGTCATTGCTCCACCCCACTGACATAGTAAGGGTAAAGGGCCGTCGGAACCCGTTTCAGTGCTCGCAGCCGACGGACCAACGCCAATACATCGCTCCCGGACCGCTCCTGAACGCCCGCTCCACCGACTGACATTTTTATCAGGTCTCGGGGGATCTGGAGGGTGGGGGTGGTAATTTATTGCAAACATCTTGGGGAGGGGTCACGAGGGGGGGCAGGTTTCATTCATCCAGCAACTCGGAGGGGGGGCAGGAGAGTGTGGGGTGGTTAGTTTAAGAGAACTTTTCTCATAGGGTTGTTTTTTGGGGGAAGGGGGATGTTCACACACAAATACATACACTAAACTTGCACAATCTCGGGAACGCACCAAAATAGCCCTCCCCAGACCACAAAACAAATTTGGAAGTGCAAATTTGGTTAGGCACTCCCCTATTTGGCTACATAATGCGCACAGACGCCCAGGGACAGACCACATGTAGCACCAACAATTTTAATTTCCCAAGTCTTGGAGGGGGCAGGAGGGTGGGGAGTTATTATTTGATTTAAAGGGTTGGGATTTTTTTTTTTTTGGGGGTGGGGGGGTTCCCACAGAAATAGAAAGACAAAGGTTTTCTGATCTGAAGGGTAGGCAGTAGGTGGGGGGAGGTGACAGTGAGGGGAGGGAGAATGAGGGGGGAGGTGAGTGTCAGGGGAGGGAGAATGAGGGGAGAGGTGAGTGTGAGGGAAGAGAGTTGGAGTGGGGACAGGGGAGGGAAGGGGGGGGTGAGTGACCAAGGGGGAGGAGGATGTATGACTGAGGTAAATGAGCAAGGGGAAGGGGGAGGGAGGGTAAAGAACCTGACTCTGCCACTGCAATGCGTGGCCGGGAACCGCTAGTTATCATATAAAATTCTGGAATCAAATAGTTCCATATTTCCTATATGTTCAGAAGTGTACACTCTGCTTGGCAGGAATCGGGACTGTAATAAAATATGCAGAAATAAGAAAATTTTAAAAATTAACAGGGAGAGCAAAAACCAAAGCTCCAGCAATAACATCTAATTGCAAAGGTGTCCAGTATTGCGGGGTGGTGGAGCGCAGAGGGAATGCTAGAGGCCCGGTTTTAGGCGCAGGCCCCAGAGCATCGCCTACGCCTGACACAAGAACTCGCTAAGGGACTAAGGTCAGGGCGCGCGGAACCGGCGCGAACCAGACCGCGTACTCGCAGGCTCTGCGGCGCGGCGCACCGCCCCTCTGCCGTTACCTGGGAAACCCGTGCAAGGGGCGGAGCTCTCGCCCCGGCGCAGAGTTTCGCTCGAGTTCTTGCCGGCGGACCAGGTGAACAGGAGGCCAATGGTAGGCTTAGACGGGAAGACAGCGGGATTTCCCCCTCGGCTGATTCCCCCCCCCCCCCCCCTAAATTCAAAATTTGATCCTTGTGCGGGTTGGGAAGTCTCACTGTGGGGGAATGTCACAATCGAATCCTTGCATGCTTTGCTGTAAGTTTTGGCGAAAATTGTGAGACTTCCGCTCTGATAAAATCTGAATATGAATGTTACGTACGCTGCTCATATCAGACTCTTGCACCACGCAAACCAGCCGGTTCCACCATATTTACTAAGTGTGAGCTGGAGGAGAGAAACAGGTGGCATTCTCTTATATAGATTTCTAAATATTAAGGATGTAAAATACCTGGCCACTCATCCTAATCTTTTCTAAACCAGTGTTTCGATAAAAAAAAAACCAAAACAGATTTATTGCAACATTAAGCTTATTCTAACTATTGCATCTCTAACAGAAGCAATATTCTAATTATTGGCATAGGTTATTTTTTTTGTTATCATAGATTAAAACGTAACTAATAATACCGACAAGTATTGTTTAAACAAATGATCAGAAACGGATTCTAGGATCCAGTCATTTATTCCATAGGTTTTGCACCGTGGCAGAATATTGTGTTATGTCTGCAGTCTACGATGCACTACTAGAGTCACAGCCATATGTAGCCAGCCCTTACATTCACAGTAAAGCTTCAATAAGAAAACCTTACAAGATGTGTTATCAACATTAGACGTATGTTAAAGAAAGAACCCAGCGCAAAGCACCGATGACCTGCGCACGGTCCTCAGTAAGAGGAGTCCCCTTAAAGCTACGCGGCTGGGGCGACGTCTCCAAGACCGTTCTAAAGTTCTAAAAGTGCCCAAATGCTGAAGCTCTCTTTCACCTTTTACTAAAATAAAATAATTAAAAAAAAAAAAAAAAAAGTGTTAAAGGGCCCTTACCAGGCAGTGCATCAGGAGAGGAAGAGAAGCAGAGAGCACGCTGTCGGGACCAAGCTTAACATTATTCCCCCGCACACTCTGGAATGAAATAGCCAAACGGTCCCACTCATTCTCCCGGGGAAAGCCGCCCAGCCGCCTGCCCTAGAAGTCGGATCCTCGGAGCGCATTGTATTTCCTCCGGCGGGAAACGTATCGCCTCCAGTGAAGTTTCAGCTCGGCCACGCCGCTGGCGATCCGCTGGAAGAGGCTCCTCATTCCCGGGGATGCTCGCCGCCGGGCGGGCTCCAGAGGGGAAGCAAGGGGAGGAATTGACGCCGAGAAGCTAAAGAGGGGAGGGGAAAAAAAAAAAGTCTCTTCAGTGCAGCCCCCTACAGGGAGAGCAGCGCCGGCCGGCTCCCTCCTGCCGGCTCATGTTACACTGCCCGGCCACGCTCAAAGTTTCCCACCTGCCGAGCAGTCAGCCTGGGCTACAGAAATCAGCCCCAAGAATCACCCAAAAATAAATAAAAATAAATATATCTATGAATAGGGAAATCCTAACTCTTCGGCTGATGCCTTGGACGCAGAGCCTCAGCTGCCGGGCTGCAGGTGTCCAAGGGTGGGCGAGTGACTCACTGCCCGCTCCCGCCCCGGCGCGCGCATTCCTGCTCGCAGGTTGCCTAGCAACTGGCTCCCGGGAGCTCCCCGTGCTCGCTGCTGAGCGCCCGCGCGTGGGTTAGTTACCTCAGTAAAGAGGGACCCCCCTCCCCTCCCTCTCCTCACCCCCCCTAGGTAACGTGGCCCTGCTTGGCTGAATTGCTGCTGGGGCTGTTGGCCTGGCTGCGGGGAGTGGGGAAAGACGCGGGAACTTTCAGCCTGCCTCCCTGCAAACCGTGGCGTTGCTGCCACCTCTGGAGCTCAGGTCCCCGCCAAACATGTTCCTTTCCTCTCTCTCGACTCCTTCCACCCTTTCACTAGTACGCAAACCTTTCTGAAAGCTCCGCAGTTAGAGCAGAAGGCGCAGCTGCTCAGGGAAGCCATGCAGGGCCCGTTTATGATCTGCTGTGCTGAGATAACTCTTGGGGGGGGGGGAGACAAGAATTAAAGTGAAGCTATTTTGTGTTAATCTCCAGTCGCCCCTTATTCTGTTCCAGTACTCACCTTTCCCTTTCTCCCTCCTGGCAGCCTAGTCAGTCAGGGAACCATATAATAAAATGTGAAAAATTATCTCCCAATGCACTAAACTAATAGTATGCTAATGCACTGGGAGTAAAATTTTTTAAAAAAGCATGCTAATCTGAAAATATGAGCAGAAAACATGCTTAGCGCACATCAGATATGATTTATGTGCATAAAACACGCTTTCTGCATAGAAAATGTATTTATCTTCACAAAGTATCTTCTGCACACAAAAGACAATTTGTGCTGATAAAAGAAATGTGTAGAAAGCATATTGTCTACGTTTAAAACATGCTTTATGTGCAGAAAACTTGATTTGTTGATGAATTGTGCTTCATGCACATAAATTCTGAGTACATGACCCCTGCATCACAAACTAGAACATATATGAACCAGAATATGTATTTGCTGTGATGTTGACCCAGAACATGAATGTTGACACAGAACATGAATGTTGAACATGAATATTAACGCTAATTTTGTAAACCGTCGTGATCTTCTTTTGGAAGGACGGTATATAAAACTCCTAAATAAACTCCAAGTTTAGCCCCACAGACAAACATTAGCCCTAGTCACTTTACTCCAGCTCTGACCAGGAGTTACATTTCCAGCATTAAGAAACAGTGAGTTAAACATATGCGCCTCTCGGCATCAGGAATAACAGCTAATGCCTTCATTAATATGGGGGCTGATGTAATAAACTGCAGAGAGCCTACTATGGGCTTTTAAATTTTTCTTAGATTTCAAATTTCTTAATTGTCTTTCTTTCAGAAAGTCAAGGCTATCATGTTTTAATGCTGTTTTTTTGGTGCTAACCTTACTCAGGTATGTAAGAAGGATTTTAGCACCAAAAAAACTTGTGCTAAAAAGCCTGCGGTATACTATGCTTAATGTGGGTGCATGCAAATATCATGTAAATGAAGGCATTAACTATTACAGGGCAATGCAGGGAGCGTGGCAGTGTTGTGGAGCGCTAGGAGAGCGGTCCGCTTACCGGGAGATGAGTTCTTGGGCCATGGCTTGACCCCAGAGGAACTCCGAAGAGGTGCCGTGGTAGGCGAGGCATGCTCGAGCATGGGTTGAACAGGAGCAAGACTGGACTGAAGACAGAAGATACTGACCCTCCTCCGGACCTGCACGCTTCGGAAGACCAACAACGCAATGATGGTCTTATGAACAGTCCTCCGACCGTTCCAAGCCCTTTCGGACCTGCCGCAGGGTACGGCAAGAAGCAGCAGGCCAGAAGGAGGCCAGGGCAGCGAAGACTGGAACATGGAGATACAGGCGAGACTTCAGGGACGAGGTGCTTGGAAGCACAGGAGAGACTTCAGGGATGACGTAGACTCAGGCACAGGCACAGACATAGACTCAGGAACGAGGTACTAGGCTTTCAGAAGACTCAGAAACAAGGTACATGGCTTGCCTCATGAAGCTCCCTACTCAGCCCGCCCAGGGGGCTGGTCGCAGACCACGACATGGCTTGCTTCGGGGTACCAAGCCTACAGAAGACTCAGGAACAAGCTACTTGGCTTTCAGAAGACTCAGGAACAAGGTACAAGGCTTGCATCATGAAGCGCCCTACTCAGCACGCCGTGGGGCTGGTCGCGGACCACGACATGGCTTGCCGCGAGGTACCAAGCATACAGAAGACTCAGGAACAAGGTACAAGGCTTTCAGAAGATTCAGGAACGAGGTACTTGGCTTTCAGAAGATGCAGGAACGAGGTACAAGACTGGCACATGAAGCGCCCTACTCAGCCCACCCGTGGGGCTGGTCGCGGACCACGACATGGCTTGCCAGGGGTTCAGGACAACTGAAGAGAAACATGGACAACAGGATCAGGAGAAACATCTGGACACGGATACTGGATCAGGAGAGAGACCTTAGACTTGGAACACGAGCAACAGGCGGACATCTGGACTGGAACGTAGCTTACAGGAACAGCAGGTGGACATCTGGACAAGACGAGGAGCTCCAACGAAGAACAGAAAACACACGACCTTGAAGAAGTGCTGGAACAAGGACGACTCATGGAGCGAAGGACAGCCAGATCCCAGGAGTGACCAACTCCTTGCTTAGGCAAAGCTGGAATGGACGCTGAGCCCTTTTGTAGGGCTGAAGAGGACAACGCCCAGGGAGGGGTCAGCAGAGGGCCACACCTGGCTGACCCTTGAAAAACAGACGATAGGCGCGCCCCCGCGCCTAAGGAAGCCGGAGAGAAGAGAAGCAGGATCCGCTGGTGGCGTTCCCAGCCACGTGGAAGGCCCAAAGAGAAGCAGGCAGGCAGCGGAGCAGCCCTGCCATGGAGCTGAAGGTAGGCAGGCTGCAGGAGCGGCTCCATGCCGCGAAGACAGAGGCAGAAGGCTGCAGGAAGCAGAAGAAGGGCTGCAGGCACCGGCAGGGACGGCCTCCCTGCCGGCTGAAGACCCCGGCCTCGTGGGAACAGCTGCGGGGACGGCCCCAGCTGATTCGGGGAAGCAGAAGCAGCAACGAAGGTCCCAGCCGCGAGGGAGAGCGCGAGGCGGGTCGGCCCTGCCGCGTAGGGCAGAAGGCAGTCGGGGAGGAGTCCAAACACAGCGGCAGGACCACCGCGAAGGGAGTCAGCGTCCGCGGCCCAACTGGCCGCGTGGAGGTAAGAGCCTGCCCACGCTCCTCGCGGGCAGGATCGCAACACGCAGGGAGAACTTTTAGTGTTTTTTTAACGTGGGAAATTTAACGCCTGGATCAGGGCAGGAGTAAAATTTAAATTACATTCTGGTGGCCATTTTAGTCTACTGTGTGTCCTGAGGTAGTGTGTATAGGTGCTTTTCTGTGTAAATATGAATTGCATTTTTTTTTAACGGTTTGATACATTTTGTGTATGAGCTGAAGAATTAGAGTAGCAAAAGCTAAAGAACTAAAAGGAGAGAGGGAAGAGAAGGAAGACGCTTTTATTGTTGAAGAGGAAAGGAGGGACCTAGAGGAGCAGGCTGTCCTGGCTGAAGCCTGTCGCAGAAGGGCACGCAGGCAGCGGATATTTTGCCCGAGGGCAACACTGCTAGGGTTACCAGGGACAGGTGCGGTCCAGATATATATAGACTGAGCTCCAAAGGAAATTCTTTCTCTCTATGAAGAAATCAGAGATGATATTGATCCTGTAGCCCAGTGTTGCTCAACCCTCTCCTGGAGGCATACCTAACCCAGTTGGATTCTCAAGATATCCATAAGGCATATGTATGAGATGCATTGGCATACAACTGGAGACTCAGGGCATGCAAATCTATCTCATGCATGTTCATTGCGGCAGTCCTGAAAACCTGACTGATTAGATGTGCCTCTAGGAGAGGGTTGGGGAACCCTGCCCTAACCGATCGTGGACATGCCATTCTAGGCTTCGACAAGTTTCTCAGTACTGGCTCTTTCCAAATTATAGTGACTGCGGTGGCTGGCATGGTCCAGTCATTGTTTTCAAGACATTTCAGCCAGGTAGAGGGTTATGCTGAAACCGATCAAGTAGCAAGCTTTTTTCGAAATAGCTGGCATACTGAATGTAATGGGCGCGATAGATTGCCCTTATGTCACTCTCCCCCCCCCCTCCCCCCACCGGGGGGAGAAATGGCATACTGTAACAATAATAGCTTGATAGCATACATTATTTTGGCACCACGCAATCCTTTATGGCTCAGTCACTATTTTGGTATTGGGTGTCATTTCATGGTGTGGCGCACAACGAGTTAACGGATGTTCGGATTGTTATTTCTTTTCAGGGGATGCATGTTATGGCTGCAAAGCATGGTTGCTTATACCCCTGCTTGTGCCAAGTGAGGCAGCAGAAATCCACTATAACAAGGCACACCTGAGCAACAGGGCAGTCATAGAACATATATTTGGCATTTTGAGATACCATTTTCTGGAGGTGGTCTATAGTCTTCACCAGAGAAAGTTGCCAATATTATTTGTGGTGTGCTGTATGCTCTGCAATTTTGCTCTGTGGCCTGGCATTCATCATGATGTGGATCTGGACCTGAGCCAAATATATGTGCCCCAGCCTCAAAGGGGGACAGTATGGCAAAGAGGAATTACCTCTTTCGTCAGGTCATAGCGGGCTTTTTTCGAGATATGGTTTTTCTCACAGGACAAGCAGGATGGTAGTCATCACATATGGGTGACATCATCAGGATGGAGCCCAATCACGGAACACTTTTGTCAAAGGTACCAGAACTTTGACTGGCACCTACTGGGCATGCCCAGCATAGCACCAACCCTGCATCCAGCAGGGGTCCCCCTTCAGTCTTCTTTTTTTCCGCGCAGCAGTAGCCACGCGGCTTAAGGAGCTCTCTAGAGATTCCTGACAGGAATTTTCCTCACGGAACTTCTTTCAAAATTTTCAAAAAATTTTTACCCCATAGGGGTCCCCCTATCGATATCCGTACTCTGCAGTCGAAAGGTAAATCTTTACACTAATTGCGGTCGATTCCCGTCGAGTTTTCCCTTCAGAGCCTATCGGCCATCGACCGCACCGCGGCTAAATTTTCGTCAGAGTCATGGCATCGGGTTTTCGTGGGTGCCCTGACTGTTCTCGCACAATGTCCATCACTGCCCAAATGACACCGAAGGGTCATAAGGCTCATTTAGGGAAAATGGAATTTCTCTTTCAGCCAAAAACCCTGACTCCATCGATAGCTTCGACTTCGTTCAAGCCGGTACCATCAACCTCTCGCCTGCACCGGGACACCACTGCTGCCTGATTGGCATCGACAATTCCACAGGTGTCGATTCCCTCCTTGCCTCCTCAAGAAAAGGACCGAGGAGATCATTGTGAAAAGTGTCGACACCGTCATCTGAAGGCTCAGTACGCCGATCCAGACAAGGCCTCGGCATCGGCGTCGACAGAGCCACCGACAAAGAAGGCCCGTCCAGAAAAGGCCTCATCCTCTTCTGTGACCGGGTCACCGAGGCGTTCCCCACCTTCAGTGGTGCCGGGATCCGCGATTTCACCTTCACCGGTGGACCCTCCGGCTACTCCAGTGCTTCCTCCCACTCCGGAGCCAGGGTTCCACGCCCCAGGCTTCCATGAGGAATTGGATCGGATGATCCAAGAGGCCATCGGTAAAGCACTTCAGGGCTTGCAGCCTCCATCAACACCGGTACCGGTCCCCGAGCCGGTCACTGATCCAATTCCCGTAGCCCTCGCACCGCTACTGGGAAAACTGGATGCATTGATCGGTGCCCTGCCATCGATGGAACCGAGAGCACTGGTACCTCCAGTGCCTTCTATACCGATTCCATTATCATTGGATGATGAGGAATCACCGATACCCATTCCACCGTCTGGCATTTTACCACCGACTCATCGATCGATGTTGCCGGTCCCTTCGGTGCCTCCATAGATGCCATTGGTTCCTCCATCGATGCCGTCGGTGCCTCCATTGATGGTGTCGATGCCTCCTTCGATGCCTTCGGTGCCTTCATTGATGCCGTCGGTGCCACCTCCGATGCCACCGATGCCTAGACCTGGTCCTTCAGGATTAGCACCACTTCTCCCTGCTGGAGATCCACTAAGTGCTGGAGATCAGAGCTATGATCCTTGGACCGATGACACATCCCAAGATACAGATGATCTACCATCAGAGCCCTCTCCCCCAGATGAAAGATGACTTTCTCCACCAGAAGATCTGTCTTTCATTAATTTCATCAAGGTAATGTCTGAAACCATTCCTTTTCAACTTCAGACAGAAGAGGACTCTAGGCACAAGATGCTGGAGGTTGTTGTTGTTGAATCAGCACAGAAGAAGGCACGACATTCAAAATCTCATTCATCCATACCCTCAAAGAAAGAACAAAAATACCTGGATGTTTTTGGAAGGCGTGTCTTCTATGGTTCAATGCTCATATCTCGCATTGCCTCTTACCAGTTATACATGACCCAGTATAATAGAGACCTTTTTAAGAGGATCCAGATTTCTCTGATTCTTTACCAGAGCAACTCCAGACTCAACTTCATGTTCTAGCTCAAAAGGGTCTGGATGCTGGAAAGCACGAAGTCCGCGCTGCATGTAGTATCTTCGACACAGCCTCTAGGGTATCTGCAGCAGGGATTAGTGCAAAAAGATGGGCCTGGCTAAAATCTTCAGATTTAACACCAGAAGTTCAAGACAGGTTAGCAGATCTACCCTGTGTGGGTGATAATCTCTTCGGGGAAAAGATCTGAGAGACCGTGGTGCAGTTGAAAGACCACCATGAAACACTGCTCCAGCTTTCCTTTGTGCCATCTGAGTTCCCTTCTGCCCCTAAGAGAACTTTCAGGCGTGACACTAAGCGGCCAGCCTACAAGCCAAGAAAATTTTATCCTCCGGCTTCTAGAGGACGCCCTTCCAGACCTTACCAAAAAGGTCAATCCAGGCAGTCTCAGCCTCAAAAATCTCAGCCAGCTTCTCAGCCTGGACCAGCATCAGGATTTTGACTCCTTCCTAGAGAGTGTAAGCCATCCTTCTCTTCCATCCATACCGGTCAGCGGTCAACTCTGCCACTTCAACAGCGCTTGGCAGACAATCACCACAGACCAGTGGGAACGGGCAGTAGTATCTCAAGGTTACCACCTAAATTTCCTGACTATTCCAGCGGACTCTCCACCTTGGCTGACATGGAAAACGTCCGACCACTCTCCCTTGCTCGAACAGGAGGTCTCATCCCTCCTCAAATCACGAGCAATAGAGCCAGTGCCCCTCTCTCAGCGGGGGCAGGGGTTTTAGTCCCGGTATTTTCTAATACCAAAAGAATCAGGTGGCATACGACCGATACTGGACCTCCGCGCCCTAAACAAATTTTTGCAGAGAGAAAAATTCAAAATGGTAACCTTGGGCTCTCTACTTCCTCTGCTACAAAGAGGAGATTGGCTATGCTCTCTAGATCTCCAGGACGCTTACACACACATCTCAATTACTCCGTCTCATTGCAAGTACCTGCAATTCCTGGTCGGCCCTCGTCATTTCCAGTACCATGTACTACCATTCGGCCTGGCATCCACTCCACGAGTATTCACCAAATGCCTGGTGGTGGTTGCAGCCTTCCTCAGGAATCAGGGTGTGCATGTCTACCTTTATCTCGACGATTGGTTGATAAGGGCTCCGACTCAGCAGAGCGCGCTGACCTTCCTGCGGTTCACTATCCGCACCCTGATCTCCCTAGCATTTCTAATCAACTATCCCAAATCTCAGATAGTTCCATCTCAAACCCTATCCTTTATAGGGGCCGACCTAAACACTATTTAGGCGAAAGCCTTCCTCCCCCAGGATCGTGCTTTCACCATAGCATCTCTGGCGCATCAACTATGGACTCTAGCATCTTCAACTGCTCGTCACTTCCTCATACTACTGGGTCACATTGCGTCCTCGGTGCATGTCACTCCAATGGCCCACCTAGCTAAGAGGGTGATGCAGTGAACCTTAAAAGGCCAGTGGATTCAAGCTTGTCAGCCAATGTACAACATTATCCAGGTTACCAAACAGCTCTGTCTGTCACTAGCCTGGTGGATGCACCACCACTCCAATCTCATTCAAGGCCTTCCATTTCAGGCTCCAGATCCTCAAATTACCTTAACAACAAACGCATCCAACCTCGGGTGGGGTGCACATGTAGGCAACCTGCAGATTCAGGGAACCTGGTCTCCAGAGGAAGCCAAACACCAGATAAATTTCCTGGAGCTACAGGCAATCAGATATGCTCTCAAGGCCTTTCAGGATTGCCTATCAAACAAAACCATCCTGATTCAAACCGACAATCAGGTTGCGATGTGGTACATCAACAAACAAGGGGGAACGGGCTCCTACCTCTTGTGTCAGGAAGCTGCACAGATATGGGCATGGGCCCTTTCCCGCTCGATGTCCCTCAAAGTAACCTACTTGCCGTGAGTGGACAATCTGTTGGCGGGACAAGCCGAGTCGCACTTTCCATCCGCATGAGTGGTCTCTGAACCCCACGATAGCGGACAAGATATTCCAATGCTGGGGTTATCCTCGCATAGACCTCTTTGCGTCGATCTACAACCACAAAGTAGACAACTTCTGCTCTCTCATTCGCAGTCACTGCTCGCATCCAAGAGATGCCTTCGCCCTCTCCTGGGCCAGCGGTCTCCTTTATGCCTACCCTCCACTTCCTCTCATTTCAAAAGACTTTCGTGAAGCTCCAGCAGGACAAGGGATTAATGATCCTGATAGCTCCCCACTGGCCACGCCAGGTGTGGTTTCCAATCCTCCAGGACCTTTCAGTGTGCCAGCACATTCCTCTGGGGTTGGATCCCCTTCTAATCACTAAGAACGAAGGGTGCCTGCATCACCCCAACCTCCAGGCTCTGTCTCTGACGGCCTGGATGTTGAAAGGTTAATACTCCAACCCTTTAACCTTTCAGAGTCGGTATCCCGAGTCCTGGTGGCTTCACGAAAGCCTTCAACGAGAAGGTCTTATCCCTCTAAATGGAAGAGTTTTACGGTCTGGTGCACTTCCATGTCCATAGACCCCTTCACTTGTTCCACGGCGAGGTTCCTGGACTATCTCTGGCACCTGTCAGAGTTAGGCCTAAAAACTTCCTCTATCAGGGTGCATGTTAGTGTAGTGTCTGTGTACCATAAGGGTGTAGGAAATGTCTCCATCTCCACACAACCCTTATTATCACATTTCATGAGAGGTTTGCTCCATCTGCACCCTCCTGCCCCTGCTTGGGACCTTAATGTGGTTTTGGGACAGCTCATGAAACCTCCGTTTGAGCCTCTCCACTCCTGTGATCTACGCTATCTTACCTGGAAGGTAGTCTTTCTTCTTGCGATCACGTCCGCTCGCAGGGTTAGTGAGTTGCAGGCGTTAGTTACCTACCTGCCTTACACTAAACTTCTGCATGACAGGGTAGTGCTCCTTACTCACCCATATGTGAGTAAGGACAGGGTAGTGCTCCTTACTCACCCTAAATTTTTACCGAAGGTAGTGTTGGAATTTCATATTAATCAATCTATTATCCTGCCTACCTTTTTTCCCAGGCCCCATACAAACCCAGGAGAACAGGCTTTGCATTCCTTAGATTGTAAGCGTGCCCTAGCTTTCTATCTAGAGCGCACGTCAGCCCACAGGAAGTCTAGACAATTGTTCGTTTCTTTTGATGCCATCAAACTTGGAAATCCTGTGGGAATGCAAACCCTCTCCTCCTGGTTAGCGGACTGTATTTCCTTTTGCCATGAGCAAGCAGGCATTCTGTTACAAGACCGTGTGAAAGCACACTCTATCAGGGCCATGGCGATGTCAGCAGCACACCTCCATTCGGTGCCGCTTTCTGACATTTGTAAGGCTGCGAACTGGAGTTCTCTCCATACATTCGCAGCCCATTATTGCTTAGATAAGGCTGGCAGACAAGATTCCATCTTTGGCCAGTCTGTTCTACGCAACTTGTTTTCAGTTTAATTACCCAACAGCTTTCCACCGACCCATTCAGGGTTCAGGATGCCCTCCTAACCAGAATGCCACCCCTGTTGTTGTGCCTGTTGCATGTCTTTGGGTGCATTTGGTGCATTGCTCGGCCATCCTCAGCTCGGTCCTCACCCATATGTGAAGACTACCATCCTGCTTGTCCTGTGAGAAAGCAGAGTTGCTTACCTGTAACAGGTGTTCTCACAGGACAGCAGGATGTTAGTCCTCACGAAACCCGCCCGCCACCCCGCGGTGTTGGGTTCGTTTACGTTTTCTTATTTTATTTTTTCGCACATACTTTTTACTATAAGACGAGACTCGTAGTTTGGGCAATAAAATCCCAGATCTGCAAGCCCTAATGGTGAAGGCGGACTTCGACGTTGTTGCTGTCACAGAAACGTGGTTTATGGAATCTCATGACTGGGATACGGCAATACCAGGCTATAACTTGTTAAGGAAGGACAGAGAGGATAGGAAAGGGGGAGGAGTAGCTCTTTATGTCAGAAACAAAATCCAAGCATCTGAGTTGCAAGGAAGATGGGGCAATAAAGAAGAACTATGGGCCGACCTAAAAAAAGATAGGGCATCCATTTTTATTGGACTGGTTTACAGGCCTCCAAACCAAAAGGAAGAGCTGGACAGAGATCTGGTTGAAGACATCCAAAAGATAGGAAAGAAGGGAGAAGTGGTGATCGTTGGAGACTTTAATATGCCAGATGTAGACTGGAGAATCCCATCTGCAGAATCTAATAATAGTAGAGAAATAGTGGATGCCCTGCAAGTAACTTTGTTCAAACAAAGGATAATGGAACCCACGAGAGAAGGAGTTACCAAAATGATAAGGGGAATGGAACAGCTTCCCTATGAGGAAAGACTAAAGAGGTTAGGACTTTTCAGCTTGGAGACGAGACGGCTGAGGGGGATATGATAGAGGTGTTTAAAATCATGAGAGGTCTAGAACAGGTAGATGTGAATCGGTTATTTACTCTTTTGGATAGTAGAAAGACTAGGGGGCACTCCATGAAGTTAGCATGGGGCACATTTAAAACTAATCGGAGAAAGTTCTTTTTTACTCAGCGCACGTCAGTAGTTAATTGATATTATCTAGCTCCCACTAGTAAGACTTTAAAGAAAGGCCCAAGATCTCACCATGTGGTCTGTGCTGGGAGTCTCAAGCAGGATGGGTGGTACAGGATCGGCTTCAGATGCTGGCTGGTGAGACAAGCTGGTCGCTCTGCCTACATGAACTGCAGTCGGCATGATCAGGGACAGACCCTGTTCCTAGAGCAGAACAGTAGTCATTTGAACCAGGTCTCACTGTGGCAGAAAGGGTGTTGGTCAGCTTTAGTTCTTCGCATCCCCTACCTTGTAGGTTGGCCAACTGTCCAGATTTTCTCCGGGCAGTACGGAATTTAAAAGCAGGATCCGGAAGCCAGACAGAGGGCTAAATTGTCCGGATTATAGCCTTCCGGTCCAGCAGTCCAGCTCTCTTGACAGTGGCACCTGCATCTCCTAACCTAGCCCAAAACTTCTCATCCTCTGTGCTGAGATAGTCTCCATATCCTCCTCCTTCCTCACCCAGGCTAAACCATGATGCAAGGAGCAGGTGAAGAGTACCCTGCTGTACAAGGCAGGAGCCATATGTAAAAGAAGAGGAAGGACCTACTGCCCCCACCGCCGATGGAGAATGGAGGTCCAGGGGTGCTGCTCTGCCACTCCCACAGGTAGAGAAAGGAGGCCCAGAACTGCTCATCAGCAATGGAGGAGGGAAGCCTGGACCGGAGGTGATGCTGCACCACTCCCAAGGGAGGCCCAGGAGTGCTGCTGATGGTGGTGAACTGCTAGTACAAAAAAAGATGATGCTGGACTCAGGAGGGGAGATGCTGCTGGTGCTGGGCTGTGGTCCTGGAGAGAGAAGGGAGACGGTGCTAGTACTACACTGTTGGCACTGGCCTGGGAAGGGGGCAGGGGAAGTGGAGATGGTGCTGGTGCTTAGTTGGGGAGGGGGAAGTGGAGATGGTAGTGGTGCTGGGTTGGGGAGGGGGCAGGGGAAGGGGAAGGGAAGATGGGGAGGGGAGACAGTGCTGGGTTGGGGGAGGGGGAAGAGGAAGAGGAAGGGGAAATGGTGCTGAGTTAGGGAGGGGCAGGGGAAGGGCAAGGGAGATGGTGCCAGGCTGGGGAGAGGGGAAGGGGAGACAGTGCTAGTGCTGGGTTGGGGAGGGGGAAGGGTGTATGGTGCTGTGTTGAGGAAGAGGAGATGGTGCTGGTGCTGAGTTGGGGAGAGGGGAAGGGGAGACAGTACTTGTGCTGGGTTGGGGAGGGGGCAGGGAAGAGAAGACAGTGATGGGGAGGGGAGGGGGAGGGAAGACGATGCTGGTGCTGAGTTGGGGAGAGGGGAAGGGGAGATGGTGCTTGTGCTGGGCTGGAGAGGGGGAGGTTAAGGGGAGATGGTGCTGAGGCTGGGGATACGGGGTGGTTAGTGAGAGAGATCCAGCGAGTGTGAGAGAGCTGGTGTGTTTTTGTGTGAGAAGGAGAGGGAGTGTGCCCAAGAGTGTACGTGTTTGAGACAGAGAATGAATATGTGTGTGTGTTAGGGAGTTTGTATATATGAGAGAGAGAGAGGATAAAGTGTGCATCCCCACTAATCCACAACAGTGTTAGGGTGACGAAATAAAAAAATTCCCAGATATAGAGAGCTGAGGATCATTTTTACCCATTTCTATTAATTATTGGACTTTATTTGCTATTTTGAAATATTTTATTGGTGTTTAGTAAACTTTAAAAAATTCCAGTTATTAATTATTGGATGTTATTCTATTTGTCAACTGTTTTGAAATATTCTTTTTATTAGCATGATTTCACTATTATGATTTATATTTTTTTATTTTATTGTTTGACATTTTGTAAGGAATAATGTTTCTGTTTTTCCGTTTTTGCACTATATACAGAGTCTTGCTTTTGCAGTTTCCAGTTCAGTTTTTAACTGCACATTTATGTTTATACTTTATGGTCTTTATTATTCTGCATTTGGTTAGGGTCTGTCTATGTTCTGCATATGTTACTGAGGTGAGGTATTCTGTGCAATAGAAGTGCACCCTTGGTGCTGTGGTGTGGTTGGCGCAGCGTAGGGAGTAAACTTCTTAGGCCCACACCGACAGCTGGCAGACATACCCCGGGGCGAGACTGGTCAGGAACTTCCCCTTTACCAGCCTCTTCCCCCTCAGGTTGAGCCCTTGGGTTCTAGGGGCCAGCAGGACGTAGGTGAGAGTCTCTCAGGGTAGAGAGTAATAGCGAATCCAGGTGGCAGGCGGCAAGCAAGAACGGTCAAGGTCCAGGCAAGGGTCAGATCCAGAATCCAGTCTGAAGAAAAGACAGGAGGGAGGCAAGGAGGACTGATGGGACAGGGCAGGCCTGGATGGGACAAGGCAAGGCTGGAGAAATGAGGCAAGACATGGGCTGGACAAGACGAGGCAGGGCAGGCTGGAGAAATGAGGCAAGGCTTGGGCTGGACAAGACGAGGCAGGGCAGGCTGGAGAAATGAGGCAAGACATGGGCTGGACAAGACGAGGCAGGGCAGGCTGGAGAAATGAGGCAAGGCTTGGGCTGGACAAGACGAGGCAAGGGAGTCAAGACGCTGGCAACACGCACCGAAGAGGCTGGAGACCCGTTGCTGAGGCGTCTGCTAGTCCTCTGAGGAAGCCTTAAATAGCAGGGAGCCAGTGATTTCATCAGGAGGGGCCGAGTATCCTTTCCCACCACAGGCCCGTTAAATGGCAGGGGTTCAGGCACGCACCTGCCCAAGGAGAGTCAGGGAGGATGCGGCATGGTGGTGTCCAGGCTGCGAAGAGAGGTGTTGGGGTGAGTGAGGTGGCTCCTGGCATGTAGTTTCTGTATAGGGATCTTTAGCAGCTTGGCTGGTTCTGTTCTCCTAATAGAAAGTTTTAGGCCCTGGTGTAATATTTGTAGTTTTGTGTTTTCTTAGGTAGGGATTTTACTGCTGGCAGTGAGTGCTGCTTTGGTTTGGGAGGTGGATTATATTTTAATTCAGTCATGGCTTTCTGACAGCCAAGCCCGCACTCAACACATGTTACAACAGGCCTAAGGCCATATGTGTTCTAAGTGTTTCTTTTGCTTTTTTGCAGGGTTTTCTGGTTGGCACCACAGCAGATCATGTAAATATAATACACATGCTGTAATTGGTAGTTTTACCTCAGAACACTGTACTTTGAATGTCTTTTCCTGTGTAAAATCGGTTACAATAACTGCATAATTTTTAATTCTGTGTGTGGGGAGAGCTGGGGGGAGGGTGCACAAAGCTGTAAGCTTTGCCTAGGGCACTTAATGCCGTTTCATTAGCCCTGGGATGGAAGTGTGATAGGTAAAAAAGACAAGTTTTCCTAATGGCGAGGGTGGCAGTTATTTATTTATTTATTTATTTGATTCTTTTTTATACCGACATTCATGACAGGTCATATCACATCGGTTTACATCAAACATTAGAAGATAAGGAAATTACATTTAACAGGGAGTAATAACTTGACTGGAAACACGGGGGAGAACCCTGCTGAGGGCAGCCTAGAGTTGAACTACCTCGCCACGGGGATGTGCCAAGTAACCAACTAGGGTAGAAGAGAGAATGAGAATAAACCAGAACAACTTATATCTAATGTTACTCATGCTATGGTATCAAGGGGTGAGGGAGAAAGGGGGGCAGGGAGGGTAGGGAAGGGTGGGGGGAGGAGTAACCACAGGGTAACATGGGAGCAGTCAAGTCCGTGAAAGCCTGCAGTTTTTTTGTTTTTTTTAAGGAAACGCTTGTTTAAAGAGCCAAGTCTTAAGTTTTTGCTTAAAGGTCAGCAGGCATTGTTCTTGGCGTAGATCTGGGGGTAAAGCGTTCCATTGAGAGGATCCAGCTGTGGAAAAGGCACATTTCCTAATGGTAGCGTGTAGGGAGGACTTGGTGGGAGGAATGTGAAGGGTGTCTTTGTACGCTGCTCTAACCGGTCTGGTGGAGGTGTGGAGGAGAAGAGGAATAGCTAGTTCAAGTGAGGACTGCTTGTAGATAGTTTTGTGTATAATGGTGAGGGCTTTGTGAAGGATTCTGAAGTTAATGGGAAGCCAGTGTAGATTCCTTAGAATGGGTGTAACATGGTCTCCTCGATTAGTGTTGGTTAGAATCCTTGCGGCGGCATTCTGAAGCATCTGTAGTGGTCTGGTGGTAGTAGTGGGGAGGCCTAGTAGTAGGGAATTGCAGTAATCGACTTTGGAGAATAGGGTAGCTTGAAGAACCGTGCGGAAGTTGTGTAGGTGTAGGAGTGGTCTAAGCTTTTTGAGAACTTGTAGTTTGTGGAAGCATTCTTTAGTTGTATTGTTGACAATTTTTTTAATGACAGACGGTTGTCCAAAATGATGCCAAGGTCTCTCACTTGGGCTGCTGAGATGGTTGAGGAATTGGGGTGGTTGTTGATAGTGGGGTTGTAGTCGTCCAGCTAGATGAGGAGGAGCTCCGTTTTGGCTGTATTCAGGACTAGATTCAGACTGGAGAGGAGGAGGTTAATGGAGTGTAGGCAGCTGTTCCAGAAAGAGAGGGTTTTGGCTATAGATTCTGTAATAGGAATGAGGATCTGTACGTCATCAGCATAGATAAAATGGGATAACTTTAGATTGGCGAGGAGTTGGCATGGGGTAGGAGATAAATGTTAAAGAGTGTCGGAGAGAGGGATGATCCTTGGGGGACTCCAAGCATGGTATTGATGGAGTGGGATTCTTTGTTGCTTATTCTGACCTTGTAATTTCTGTTATTGAGGAAGGACTTGAATCAATTGAGGGCGGTTCCCGAGATGCCAATGTCTGAGAGGCGATGAGAATTGAGTGATTCACAGTGTCAAAAGCTGCAGATATGTCGAGCAATGCCAGTAGAAATGGTTGTCCTTTGTCTAGGCCCATTAGTATGCTATCCATGAGCGAGATTAGGAGGGATTCGGTGTTTAGTGATTTCCGGAATCCGAACTGAGAGGGGAAGAGAATCTTGTGATCATCTAGGTAGTCTGAGAGTTGGGTCTTGACCAGTTTCTCCATGAGTTTAGCGATGAAAGGTAGGTTGGCGATGGGACAAAAGTTAGCGGGGTTAGTTGGATCCAGATTCGGGTTTTTAATAGTGGTTTAAGGGTGGCGAGTTTCAGAGAGTCTGGTACTGATCCTTGGGCAAGGGAGCAATTTATAATTTCAGCCAGTGGTTTGGAGATGGTTTTAGGAATTGTGAGCAGTAGTTTTGAGGGGATGGGGTTGGACAGGTGAGAGGAAGGTTTCATGCTCTTGAGGATGGATTCGATTTCGAGGGATGAGGTAGGTTCGAATGACTCCAAGTTTGCTTTCTTGTTGTTGGAGGAGGAGAACGGGGGAGGGGGCTGGATGTTGGAGGAGATGAGCAGGGCTATGAGGTTGGAGATTTTTTTCTCGAAGAAAGAAGCAAGTTCAATTGATTTAATTTGGGCTTGATCGTCGGGGATGGAGGGTGGGGTGGGATTTGTGAAATCCGACACGTAAGAAAACAGGGCCTTCGCGTCAAAGAGGAAGTTGTGTATTTTGCGGGCATAAAAATCTCTCTTAGTACGAAGAATTGTTGCCCTGAGGCTGTGCATGGAAACTTTGTAGGCTGATAGTGCTGCTTGGGTGGGCTCCTTGCGCCTAAGTTCTTGTTTGAGATTCTTCAGATCAGGCGTGAACCATGGTTTTTTGTTCTTAAGGGCTGGGTTTAATTCTTTCGTTGTCAGAGGGCATATTTTATTCGCCATGGAGTTAGTAATTTCAAGCCAAGATGCGAGTGCTGAGTCTGCGACAGAGAGGTTTAGGTTTTGTAGTTCCGTAGACAGGTGGGAGCTGAGGTCGTCCATACAACAGGGTTTTCTGAAGTGAATAGTGGTTTTGGGGGTGAGGGTGGAAGGGTTATCCTTAATTGAGAGGTCAGTGGTGATCATCGAGTGGTCAGACCACGGGACTGGGGTGCAGGAGGGGGGGGAAGTAAGTGTGAGGCCCGAGTTTATGAAAATAAGATCCAGGGTATGGTCTGCTTTGTGGGTGGGGCTGTTGATAGTTTGCTTGAAACCCATGGCCTTGAAGGAGGACAGAAGAGTTTCGCAATTTGGGGAAGGTGGAGTCGTGTCGACGTGGAGGTTGAAGTCTCCCATGATGATAGCTGGGGAATCAGTATTAATGTGTTTGGCGATGAGTTTAATGAGAGGAGATGGATCTGAGTCCAGTAGCCAAGGGGGGGGGGGGGGTGTAAATTAGACAAATTTGAAGTCGGTTTGATTAGAAGAGGCCGATTTTGAGGTTGGAGGCTGGTTTCACGGTCTGAGAGATTAGTCTTAGCTCTTTCTTGGCAGCTAAGAGTAGGCTGCCGCCTCTTTTTTTAGGTCTAGGTATTGAGAAAAGATCGTATAGTTGTGTAGGTAGTTGGTTGGTTAGTGCTATGTCAGTGGGTTTCAGCCAGGTTTCGGTAATAGCACATATGTCAGGTTTTGAGTCCAGAAGGTAGTCGTTGAGAATGTGAGTTTTTTTTGTTAGTGATTGGGCATTGAAAAGAGTCAGAGAGAGCAATGAGACACCAAGGAATTGCGTGAGGGGAGAGATCATGATGGGAATTAGGGACCTCTTTTGCAGAGGGTGTGTGGTAGTTGGATGTCTACGATTGTGGTAGAGCTCTCTGATGATGGGGATGGGGTATGTTGGCATATTTGTGTGGTAGTAGAGAGAATGGAGAAGGGAGTGGAACGGGGATGTTGTTCAACGAGGACTCGTGGAGGTATGATGTTACAGATGGTAGAGGGGGGTTCAGACAGTTGCAAAAGGGAGTTGTATTCGGAGGCTGCACGAAGGGGCGCACAAAGGGGTGGGCCCCTTTGTCACGCTCCTTTGGCGCGCGACGCCCGGCGCATGGTGCCTGGAGGTGGCCGCCCTTAAATGCCCCTTCGGTGCCGATTGATGAGGTCGTCGGTGCGCCCGGCCTCCGATTGGTCGGGGGCGCAGCCGGGCGAAAACGTGGGCGGATCGGGTCGGGTCCTGTTGGTCCGGAGGTGCGGGCCTCGGGCGCTGCATGCGGTGGCGGATTAGGGACGGCGGAGTCAGGTCAGTCAGTGGAAGGCCTTACCCCGAAGGGCTGGAGCGCTGGCTGTGCAGGCCTACCTGTCCTTGTCCTGCCTGCCTTAATTTGTCCGTCCTCGTCGTCGCGGTCGTCTGTGCGCATCGCAGGGGTCCAGCAAGCGCCCCACATCTAGGGCGACCGATTCCTCTTATGTCCACCAGCATTCCGGAAGCGGCACGAAGACTGATTCTCTGAGCCCTTCCAGCCGGCGTTCACCTACACCTTCCTATCAGCTCTTTCAGCCCCATGACTCGTTTGTTAAGCATTTCTGGTTTTCTTGACTGTTTTAATGGAATGTTATTGGTATTTTTATACTTGGGATCATTTGGTTATACCTTGCTTTGTGCACAGTTTCTAGCAGGTAACAAAAGCTTAAAATAAATAGTTGTGTGGAAGAATATCAGTGAAAATTTTAGACCGCACGTCCCAAGTGTTTGGAATTTGTACAGTTGAAAGATGGCAATCCTACCCCCTTGTCTTTTTTACTTCACGTTCTAAAGGCTTAAATTTGCATTATTCAGTGACTTAATGCAAATTAATTAATTAGCAGCGTGGTTGTTCTGAATGGTCCAGTTCTTCACAGTTTTTTTTTTCCTTTACCTCTCAGTTCATGTCTGGGGCAGAAAGGCTTCGAGATGGGTGCACACATCTTGCTGATAAGCCCCATCAATGTTGGTTGGTGTGCTTGGGCATCTAGGCCAGTGATGGCCAACCTTTTGCACTCAGTGTGTCAAAATTCATAAAAAAACAGAGCATAACTCGGGTGGTGTGTCATTTCTAGAAAAATCCATAATTTTGAGATGTTTGTAGGTCTAATATTAATAACAAAAAGTTATAATTTTAATATATGTTCTGTATTTATTAATAAAGCTAAAACAAATAATTCTTTACCTTACCTGCTTAGTGACTTTTTTGTTGCTGAATTTCATTGGCTAAATTTTCAATTAAAACACTCTCTCCCCCTCCACCCCACCCCCCACACACACACATAAACTCTTACTCCCCTGGATTTTCTCATACACACTCATGCTATCACACTCACTGGCTCTCTCACATACACACAAACACACACACCCAGGCAGGCTCCCAGTCATTCTCACACCACTCCCGCTCCATCCTCCAGGCAGGCACCAATTCATTCACACACACACACACACACACACACACACACACAGACCCCCAGGCAGGCACCTATGCATTCACACACATACACCCCCAAGCAGAGTCCCATTCATACACATGCACACACTAAAGGCAGACCCCCCTCTCTTTTGCCAGCAGCCTCAGAACCTGTCTCATTCCTCTGCTGCCACTGTCACTGATGCCGCATGGCTATTGGGGAGGTGCCGATTGCTGCTACTGACACTGAAGCCCATTCTGCTGCCTCCTCTGTGCAGGCCCCGTGGGCTTCCACTTTCTCCATGCTGATCTCGTACATTGTGAGATCCGCACAGAGAAAGTGCTAATCTTGCACATTCCCAAAGATTACATGTGCCAATCACTAAAAAGTGATTTATTTTGTTTTTTACCTTTGCTGTCTGATCTTCGTTTTCTAATTGGTTGGTCACAGGCTTTTTTTCCCACCTTCCCTTTCTTATTTTTTCCCACCTTCCCTTTCTTATTTTTTTTGCCAATTCCTTTTATATTGTCTTTTTTTCTGTTTCTTTTCTCTCCATCTTCTTCCCTCAAACACACAGGTTCTCATTCTCACATGCATTTCTCTCTCTCACACAGACACACAGGCTCTCACTGTCACATGCTGTGTCTCATAAAATCATTCATACACTCAGTCTCTCACTCCCACATGCTGTCTTGCTCAAGCACAGGCTCTCACTGTCACATGCTGTCTCTCTCACACACACAGAGGCTCTCACATGCTGTCTCTGCAAACATTCAGGTCCTCACTCTCACAATCTCTCAACTCATCTCATACACGCACACACACACACACACTCCCTCTACAGGCCCTCAGCCTCTCTCTCACCTCTGGGCCTCCTCTTCGCGGGTCGCCGCAGGATGGGTTCTGCGGTGGCCCTGCTACCGGGCCTCTTCTTCTTCTCGGACTGCTGCGACTTGAGATTCGTGGCGGCCCGTAAACGCAAGTGCTGCTCCACTTCTGCACGCGCTGATGCTTCCCCTCCTTCCTGCCCACGAGGCTCTGGCAACGTTTACTTCCAGGGACGCATAGGCAGGAAGGAGGTGGAGCATCAGCGCGTTTAAACGCGATCTTTTTCTTGGCCTTGCCGATCTGCCTGTCGCTGCGCCCGGGGGCATTGGGGGGATAATAAAAAACTAGTTTTAAAGGGTCAGCGCAGCCGATTAAAAAAAAGGCTCTGTGCAGCCGATAAAAAAAAAAAAAATTCCCGATAGTCCACAAAATGCTGCGCGTCAGCAAAAAGTCTCGGCGTGTCACCTCTGACACGCGTGTCATAGGTTAGCCATCACTGATCTAGGCAGTAAAACCCAGTCTTCCAGACACCCAAGCCAGGTGCCTGTCTTCAGAGCATAGTCCTCCTTTGTTACAAGGCAGCTCTGCATATAAGCTGCTTTATGTAGAGCAGGCATGCCAGGCATTTGACTGCCCTGACAGAAAAATCCAGTTTGTCTGCGTACCATGCAAAGAAAAAAAAAGATCAAGCGTCCATTTTTCATTTGGCCAAACACTCCATTTTGGCGGCATACGCAGCTAGTTACAAGGCTTCAGGGCATTGCTCCTGCAGATTGTCGCGCACTACCAGGAAGATGAATGCCAATGGCAGAAGAAATAGACACTGTGCCCATGTAGCTGTTTTCTTAAATGTTATTAAATAAAGTAATATTTATATGAAAAACTGTTCTACTTTGTCAGTGGTACACTATTTAATTATGGGCCTTTCATCTTTCGGGCCAGAGGTTTCCAGGCTGCTCTTGGAAAACTCTGGCTCGAGAATGCTGGGCCAGTGATTCCCTTTATCATGGGCCTGTCATCTTCAGGCCAGGGGTAGAGAGTGCAGTTAGAGTGGGGGAAGAAAACAAAGTGGGTGGAGGTGTCAGATGGAGGGGAAGGGAGCAAGGAGTGAGAGTAGTGATAAGGAGGGTAGGGATCCACCCCAGTCATCCGATAGTGACAGTCAGGTGGGAACCAGCAGCCAACAGCTGGAGGAGAAGTGGCATCAATGTGATGGTCACTTTACAGAGGAAGAGAAGGAACTTCTCGTGTGGCAGGTCTGCGAGAAGCACAGTACCTTGTACGGTCAGAAGACGTCCTTGAAGGTCAAGAGGGAAATCTGGGAGGGTTTTGCCAAGGTGGTCAGCAGCCTGTCAGTGATGTTCAAGACTGTGGGACACCGGAGCAGCTGTCAAAACTAAGCTGGTACTGACTGAGAGGTCCAAGCAGTGGATGGGAGGAGACCCACCAAGCGATGTACAACTGATGCCAGTGGAGGAGCTGGTTCAGGGGACCGTTCAGCTAGGTTCTGTTGCTGGTGTTCACACTGGCACTAATACTGATGATGTGCTTGCTGTTGAGTATGGTGAGGAATGTATCTCCAGTGGGAAGAAAGCCGAGAACCTTTGTGGGGTAGGGAGAGCTAGAAGTACTTAAAAGTCCTTTTATCTATCACGGAGGCCATGGCCCCGATCATCTGGCTAGAGTTTGGAGAAATGTGGAAGTTTGCCTGAAGATATGGAGGGGTATTCTGCAACTTGTATCCTACTAAGGAAGAGTCTTGGTAGTCAATCTGTTGGTGGCCAATCTCAGAGTTTCTTGCATGGACTCATTGGAACCTGACCTCAGTTTCTTGCATGGATGCATAAGAAGCTGCTAGACTTCTAGGCTGGCAGAAAGCAGTGCAGGAGTACAGAGTCTTCCTCTGGGAGAAGGAGGATAGAGTTAGTGTGCCTGAACGTTAAGGGCCAGATTTTAGAATCTACGCACGGGCGTAGATTTGTGCGCGCAACCCGGCGCCCACAAATCTACACCCGATTTTATAACATGCGCGTGCAGCCGCGCGCATGTTATAAAATCCGGGGTCAGTGCGTGCAAGGGGGGTGCACACTTGTGCACCTTGCACAAGCCAAGACCTAGGGGAGCCCCGATGGCTTTCCCCGTTTCCTCCGAGGCCACTCCGTTCCTTGGAGGGAACTTTTCCTTCCCCCCCACCCCACCTTCCCCTCCCTAACCCACCCCCCAGCCCTACCTAAATCCCCCCCTTACCTTTGGAATCTTTTCTTTGTGAAGTCTCATCGGCTACTGGCTAGGACATTGCGTCGCAGTGTGAGTTTTTGCCTGCACAAGTAATTCCTCTCTCTAATTTGGACGCCAGTGGGAGGAGCCAGAGGTGTGCATAAGGCCCGTGTTGTAGCAGTGCCCCGCTGCTGCCAGCGTGCCACGAAAGCCGCGCGAACCTAAGGGGCGCGCGGCTTTGTCCGGCTTAGTCCGGGTTTGTATGGATTTGGAGGCCAGGGAATTTTGAATTATTCTGAACTTCCCCATAAAGAGAATTTTTGTGTTGTTCTTAAAATTGGGTTTTGTGAGGGTAGTAATTTAGGAATTGAGGCATTGTTAAAATATTTCCTAAATAGAATATGCCGCATAAGAGAAAAGCTAAGGTAAGGTTATTTCCAGCCGATCCCTCTTCCTTATCTCATCAATGCCTCATTCCTGAATTTACAATACCGGCAGCTATTCAGGGGGAAGCTAGTCCCATTGTTGAAGTGGCGGGTGGGGTACCGCTATCACCGGGAGAAATATCCTTAAGCCCCCCTATACCTCGCCAGCTGCTTACAACTTCCCCTCCAAATCTCTCCTTAGTTATTTTATTATTATTATTTATTTAACTTCTTTTACTATACCGACACTCAAGACCAGGTCTTATCGTACCGGTTTACATTAGAACATGGGGAAACCAATTAACGTATAAGTAGAAATGAGAAGTTACATTAAAACAGGGGGAGTAAAAACATGGATGTCGGAAGATAGGACAGAATTAAACTATAACAGAAATGGGAGATCGAGTAATCAAGCAATAAGTTAACAAAATTACAAACTATAGATTAACACAAAACAATAAATTAGTAATACAGAAACATGGATTATAATCAGCGGATATATACATGGTATGTCAGATGGGAGGAGTGGCGGGGGATGAGGGGGGGGGTGAGGGAAAAAGGGTGGGTTGTGGTTGAGGGGGAAAGGGAGAAGGTTGGGAGTGAGGGGAGGGAAAAGGGTGGGTTTAAGGGTGAGAGAGAAGTTAGATTTCGTAGTTGCTGCTGGAAATGGAAGTATTCCTACCACATTTCACCAGTCGGCTGGAAACATAGCAGAGGTGTTGGATATAGTTAGGACCTCTACACCAGAAGGTGGTAGTAAGACTCCCAAGGAAATTGGAACTCCCCTTGGAGGGGACCTATTAGATATAGGTATAGAAGGAAAAAAACAAGAAGGAGTGGTAGAGGATAAGACGCTGACTGGGATTAAAGAACTATTAGCTTTGTCTTTAGAGTCCCTTGCGGATTTGATCAGAAAACTAGCAGTTAGTATTCAGGAACAATCCTTAATTCTTAATAATGTCTCTAAGAAGTTAGATTTCGTATCACAAGATCATCAAAAAATTCTCACAGAGCAATGTGCACAGATACAATCCTTGGGTGAGGAAGTAAAGGGTTTGAAAGATCTGTCTTTAACATTCACCCGAGATAAATTGGCAACATGTAGAAAAATGGAATTTTTGGAAAATTCCATAACATTTTTTAATATCCGGGTGCTTGATTTTCCAAAAATAAAAGAAGAACAATTGCTTATCACTTTTCAGAAATATCTGGTGGAAAATTTAAAAATTCCACCGGACAAATTACCAGAGGTTAAGAGGATAGTTCAGTTATCGGATAAGCAAAGTTCTAGTGAAGAAAATATGATGGGAAACCCTATAGATTTTCAAAACCTAATAAGGTTTTTAGAGGAGTCCCAGGTGGAAATAATTGCACATATTACATTATTAGTAACGTTTCAATCCGAACAGGATAAGAATTTAGTGATGAAAGCTTACTTTAAAAATATGGAAAATGTTTTTCTAGGTAGCAAGGTCAGGATGTTTCCAGACCTTGCTAGAAATACTCAGATACGTCGAAAGGCTTTTTTTATCATTGAAGCCCGAAGCTATTTCATTAGGAGCTACAATGATAATAAAATATCCTTGCAAATGTGTATTAAAACTTCAAGGGACAACATATATTTTCTTTGAAATGAATCAATTAAAAGAATTCCTGAGTGCTAAGAAGCAGGTTCTGACAATTGAAAATGTGAATAGAGGTAATTAATATAATATATGCCATTCTCTCATATTACCTAATTTGTTGCCATTAAGATTAATATATTTCCTCTCTTCCCCAAAATCAAATTTAAACAAGAATTCTTTTGCAAGTATTTCCTCTATGATGTTTTAGCTGAATGATATATGCTTAAATATGATGAGTTTCTTTTATGCAATATTTTATTGTTAAATAGAGAAGTATTAAGCATTATGTTAAACAGTTACGGCCGGATTTTAAAAGACTTATGCGCGTAACCCTTTTTAAAGCCCCCTGCGCGCGCCGAGCCTCCAGCCGCGTAACTTTGCCAACAAAGGTAGGGGGAAGGGTTAGATAGGGCCGGGGGGGGTGGGTTAGGTAGGGGAAGGGAGGGGAAGGTGCGGGGGGGGGTAGAAGGAAAGTTCCCTCCGAGGCCGCTCCGATTTCGGAGCGGCCTCGGAGGGAACGGGCAGCGCGCGCAGGGCTCGGCGCGCGCAAGTTGCACAAATGTGCACCCCCCTTGCGCACGCCGACCCTGGATTTTATAAGATACGCGCGGCTACGCGTGTATCTTATAAAATCCGGCGTACTTTTGTTCGCGCCTGGTGCGCGAACAAAAGTACGCGCGCGCGTAGATTTAGAAAATCTACCCCCAATTGTATTGCAGATACAAAGTGTGTTTACTTTGTAAACAAATTGAAAAAACTAATAAAATAAAATATTTTTAAAAAAAAAGGTAGGAAGGAAGGAGACAGCAGCCTACAGGGGCTCGAGTCCTCTCACATCCTCTCTCACAGTCTCCATCCCCTGAGCTCTGCTCTGCCCTCTCCTGCCTCATGACTTATCTGCACAAACAAAGCACAAAGCACATTTTGTGTGTATAAAAGGCTTTTGCGCTTCTTTTGTGTACATAAATCATGAGTTTGAGAGTTAGAATGTGCACTCAGCCTATGCAAAAGGTTGTGGGCACATTTTTAATTCAGATTTGTGTACAAAGTTTTGTGTTTGCATTAGCAAACCATTTGCCTACTGCATCCGGAGTAACTTTTTTTTTTTTTTTTTTTTAGCTTGTGCCTTAAGAAACTATCTGCTGAATTTACATCATCCCCCTATGCTGTGTTTAAAGATGACTCTGTCATTTCCCCATTTTGTATATTGCATGCTAGTAACAATGTTCCAGCCAGCCCGGAAACTGCTCTCCATGGTCCTGACCATCCCTTCTCTGACCTGACACACTCCACTTACATTGTAGTAGTTTTGGGACACGTAGGTGTAAATCTCCAGGTAGATAGTCTTGTGGTGTCAATAAAAACCGTATGCCAGGCAAAAATCAGGAAGAAAGTTATGTTATACTTGACATGTTGAGGAATCCATATTGACTAAGACATTCTTTTCGATTCTCAAACAGAAATGACAGAAGGGTTTTAGTGAGATCTACACATTTATATCATCAAATCTGTTATTTTACACAGTTGCAAAAAAACCCCAAAACTGCGGGATTTGGGCATTTTTGTGTCAGATCTGCAGCATGGAACAGATTTGATGATGAGGTGGGATAAGAGGCCAGCTGCGCAGGAAAATGGCAGGCAGTAGTGTTAGGGCAAATATTAAGAAAAACTCTTTTACAAAAGAGCTTCTGTGAAGAGTGGTCCAGAGGACTTATGTCAGGGCACAGGGTGTTCTGGTGGGCCTCAAACTGAGGTCTGCCGGGTCAGAGGCATGTAGGGCCACAGAGTGACTTGAAGAAAGCCAGACTCGGAATATCAATAGCCTGTAATATGGCCCTCTCTGCCCCTCGGGTACCGGATTGCTGGGATCACCACAGTGTTCTGGCAACTTGCGGTCTAGAGGCTGAGATGATTTGAGGTGTTTGGTCTAGAGGGCCCCGTGATTGCTCGTACCCACCATGTATGTGTCCCTGTAAGTAAAAGAGTACTGAAGAGGTTGTGCTGAAGCATTGTGAAGTTCGTCTGCGTTAAGTACGTGGAAGATTGATATAACTGGATTAACTGAGCCAGGCTGGGTCTTGGACTGCGTTTGCATTATCCCTGTGCTCTACAGATTTACTCTGCTGAAATGTAAGTCAGGTTGCTGTTTCCCTGCATACACCTTGAACTGGAGTTGATTCACATATTACATGGAAGTCTTCAACCTGACAACAAAACAAAAGAAATACAATGCATGTATTCAGAGGAATGGGCACAGCTCTTTTGGGTGAAATTATAAAGTGTTATGCTACCTTTGGTGACCCATTGTATCATTCAATAATATATCTAAGATAAAGATCCTGGCTAGGTTTTGGCATGTCTTCTTCCCTCAGTACCTTTATTATAACCTTAGAAACCACAAATGTAACTTACATTGTTATTTGACTGGCAAATATTCAATAAATTGTAATAATTGTGATTTGTGATTAGGGGATTAATACTATGTATTGCACTATTAATACTGAAGTCCATATCCAAAAGCCATGTAGATGGATAACTCACAAGTTAACTGTCTAAATGGCAAGGTTTCCTGTATTCAGCCAGTTATCTGGCTAAATTACAGACAGATTATTTATTTATTTATTTATTTATTTCGGGGCTTTTTTATACCGAAGTTTAGCGGGTTGCCATCACTCCGGTCATTAGGCTATAAAATAAGAGACGTTCTGAGGGTGTTTCTGAGAGGGGTTTAGTTATCTGGCTAAGCTTCAACTTCAACTTCTATAATACAACCAGCTCATTTAACTGTTCGTTGTAAATATTTAAAATGCTATTAACCTTTTCTTTTTCCTTCCTCTCCCAGTTTAAGCATCCCTGTTTTTTGTAACTGCTTTCTTCCACACTACAGTTCCAGTTTGTTTTTTCTTTCTATGCACCACTGTTTTAATGTAAACCAGAATGATGTGATTTTATCATGAATGCCGGTATATAAAAACCTTAAATAAATAAATAAATAAATAAATAAATAAGCTAATCAATTTTGAGTTCTATCCAGCTAACTGGGTCTATCCAGCCAACTGGGTCATTTATCAAAATGCTTTAGGACCTTATCGCTCACACCTTATCGCTCACAATAATGCCGTAACGCACGAGATAACACCATAACACTCATGATAAATACCGCAACACAAAAGGCGTATGCAAATTAAAAATTGAGTAATCGAGTGGGCAGAAATTGGGTGGAGTAAATGGAAATGAGGGTCTGCTAATGTGGAATGCGATACACTAATGTGGGATTTAACACTGGAAATAACTACACCTTTTTTGTGTGTTACATTGAAAAAGCTATTTATCATGCTCCCGCGGCCGATATGACGGATTGAGGATATTATCACAGCGATTATCGCATGCGATAAAAAAGAATTATAACAGACATACCTACCAGGCCTTCCTGGCCCAAATCAAACACCTGTTCTTACCTGGTCTACCTTCCTAAAGCCATAATGTTTGTGGTAAGTTTAATTGTTGGGGGATACTGGATGCTCCGGGAGGCTCGCCACAGACAACAACGAGTGGAATAACAACAACAACAACCTCAAGAACAGGCAAAGGCCAGTTTCAAGCCCTCCTAGGGATGTCCCTGCACCGGAGGCACAGCCACTGGCCACGTGGGGTCAGGGCCCAGGGCAGTGCCTGGCACGCAGGCGGCCACAGCACAGGAGATACTTGCGCGTGCCGGCAGTCCCGGCAAATGGCCGCTGTACCGGCTGTCTCCAGCCCCACCCCTCCTCGCCCCTGGACTGCCCATTTATCTGGGTCTGGCACTTCGGTGCGTAATGGGTTATGTGCGTGGCCGTACCCCTTTAAAGATATGCACGGCGCGTGCAAGACCCAGCCACGCACGTAACCTTTGTTTTTTATGCGCGCAGGGGAATAAAAATTCGGCCGTGACTTCCTAAAACCAAAGTGATGAAAATCAAGTACTTGTTGGGTTTCAACGAAGTCAGTCAATTGAATAAGGACAACACTTTCATCAGTTTGGCTAGAAAAGAAAATGAGGAAATAGGTTATTGTTGTTCAGATCTAACAGATCAAAAGATATGGTGACAAATCATGAGAGAGCAAAGCAGGAGCACAGTAGACCAAACATATACTAAATACATCAGAGAATAAAACCATAGATTCATAGGGAGAGTCACTGCTGCCTACCTCTACTCCTTTCCCTGCCCCTACTGCTAATTCTACTGTTCCTCCTAGCAGCCCTGCCCTCATCCTCCCACCTCCTCTCGTCCCTCCTCCCCCTCCTCCCCCTCCTCCCCTCATGCCTTTTCTCTCTTCTCTCCCCATTCCTCTCATGCACCATCCCCCTCACTTCTCACCAAAAATACCACTCCTCCACCACACTCCATACTCACACCACTCCTTCTCACTCCTCCACCAACACCATTCCTCACTCCTCCACTCACACCATTCCTCCTCACTCCTCCGCCACCACTTCTCCACAACAAAAGACAAATTGGTCAAACAAACAAAAACTTTCACGCCAACAAAGAAGACAAAAGACCAAGGTAAAGGGAAACAGATGGCAACAGAAGACCAGACAACGCACTCAGGTAATCGATTCAAAAAAAAGCTCCTACTCCCACTAAACCACTCACCAACTCTGCTCACCTCTCTCTCCCATGCCTGACACGCCCTCAAAGAGGCAGTTGCAGGAAGCCGGGATATATAAACTGAGAAAATAATGCACCATGCACTAACCTATGCTAGTTGCATAAAATGACACAGCACACAGTGAAGCAACGCAATGCGCAACGCGCCATGCACGGATGCAATATGTTATGCTTTATTTACCTATGTGATGCGGTAGGCTGCAAATTAGCCTAACCATGCCCTATTTTTTATTGTGGATGCTAATTTTGCTATATGTTTAGCTTTTTGATGAATCTAGGCCTAAAGTAGCCAGATAACTTTAGACCTGCTTCAGAACATCTGCTACTTAGTTGAATCAGTCTGAAAAGTGCTACTTATGTAATATAGAGGGATAAATCTTAAATAGAGTTGCTTATCTGGATATGTAACATCGATAGATAATTCTGCTAATTATTTGGATAAGTAGCTATATTTGAGAGTTATCTGTCTGTTTTATTTATCCAAATAAGTAGCTCTAAGAACATAAGAAAATGCCACACTGGGTCAGACCAAGGGTCCATCAAGCCCAGCATCCTGTTTCCAACAGTGGCCAATCCAGGCCATAAGAACCTGGCAAGTACCCAAAAACTAAGTCTATTCCATGTTATCATTGCTAATGGCAGTGGCTATTTTCTAAGTGAACTAAATAGCAGGTAATGGACTTCTCCTCCGAGAACTTATCCAATCCTTTTTTAAACACAGCTATACTAACTGCACTAAACACATCCTTTGGCAACAAATTCCAGAGTTTAATTGTGCGTTGAGTAAAAAAGAACTTTCTCCGATTAGTTTTAAATGTGCCTCATGCTAACTTCATGGAGTGCCCCTTAGTCTTTCTATTATCCAAAAGAGTAAATAACCGATTCACATCTACCCATTCTAGACCTCTCTGTTCTTCTAGCTCTGTTTGAGATTTATCTATCTTACTTATCCCAATAAGTAGCATTTTTAAGACTTATCCAGTTGTGTAACCGGATAAATCAAAACTTATCCAGACAAGTGCTTCTACTTAGCCAGATAAATAAAAATTTATCTAAATGATGCCAATTTCAAGATTTATCTATTTGAGTAGCTGCATGGACTTTATCTGGATAAGTAGTGCGCAACTGCTATACTCACATATTTTTACGTCTGACTTTAAAAATATATACATGGAGATTTTACCTGCGTAATTTGCATGCATTTAGCCCTTTCCCCATAAGTAGACTTTTACCTGTGTAAATTAGGTGCTAACATGCGTGGCAATGAAATGACCAGTTTTACCAATTAGTCTACAAGTTCACCTAGTCCATATGGACATCATTGAGACCCTTCTGGCTCTTCAGCCTCAGCTCCACCATTTCACCCAGACCTCCAACCCAGTCAGGATTTCACTTTTTTTTTTTTTAAATATATTTTTATATAGTAAATTGAGAATTCAAATACATATACATTTTTTCCCCCTCCAACCAGCAAGAGCATATCTTCTTCACAAACCCCCATTTTCCATACCACTACCTACTTCGGTATCTAATCTCTTGCTGCAGGACACTTGAGACTTTCTCACTTATACGTTATAATTTTTATGCTCAATAAGACCTGTCAACTTAATTGTTTAAGTCTTTTTCTTTTCTTTCCTTTATCTTTTGGTCATCAATGTTACAACGTTATTGTTAAATTTTGAACTTATGTACCCTGTTCCAAGTTTCATAACCTTGTTCTATGTAATGCCTTTTGGCAATTTTCATGTTCTGTTTCAATGTAAACCGATGTGATCTTTATTTCATATAGGAACACCGGTATATAAAAATCTAAAAATAAATAAATAAATAAAATATACAAACAAGGCATATAAACTGCAAACACAATATAACAAATGTTGAATTACACACTAATATCATTCAAACAACTCACATTTCCAAATGTGCCGAACTCTTCCTATTGTGAATATGTGCCCATCGAACCTCCTATACCACACACATACCCATACATACCATCCATACACCATTCGCACCATTATTCTAATAAACAGTCATTATTACATCTCCATTGTAATATCTTCTTCATATAGGTCCACAAATTAAAATATGCTTTTTGATGTAGTAAAGCTGGGTGATCCTGTAATTCTCACTGTTTATACAACATCATCACTGCATATCTCTGCATTTCAGATTTCCATGCAGCATGTATTGAAATCTCATTAGTATTCCAACAAGATAGAATGATCTTTTTTGCCAATGTAAGAGTCACGCTCAAAAATTTGACATCTCCTGCAGGAAGATGTAAATACCTATCAAAGCTATGCAGATACATCATTTTACCATTCCATGAAATTTCGCTTTTGACTACTTTATCCAAAACAGTCATGATATGTGTCCAGAATCCCTGCAATCTGCGACACACTGTGGTAGAGATGTGAATCGGAACTGAAATCCGAACCGATTCTGGTTCCGATTCACATATAGAGATGTGAATCGGAACTGAAATCCGAACCGATTCTGGTTCCGATTCACATCTCTACTCTGTGAACATATGACACAGAGTGTCGTGTTGACTTTTACATTTTAGACATACAATAGAATCCCAAAGTGACATGATAAACTCTCTTTCCCTTGTCAAATACATTCTATGAATGATTTTAAACTGGATCTCCCTTAAACTAGCAGATTGCAAATTCTTATATAGTGCAATTTCAAATCCTCAGCTGCGAGAGCAATGGGCAGGTCTTCACTCCACTGGTTTGCTAATTTGCCCAAATGCTTATTACTATGCTACTGGAGAATACATTGTTTTCAGATACTAATTTTGTTAAATTTAGGTACCGTTTCAATAAAGGTCTCATACTCATCCGTGAAAGTAATAGATAAGAGATTTCTCCTACTACATGGCATACAATAATGGTGTGCTTGAAAGTAAGCAAAAAGACTGCTTCTAGGAATGTTACATTGCTCAAACAATTACTGAAATGTATACATTTTCTTGCTTTCAGAATCCATAAGATGGCCTAGGCAATAAACGCCTCCATTTTTCCAATATTGAAAAATAGGATACTCCATCCCAGGTAGAAAATCAGGTTTGCCAACCAAACATAAAAATGGTGAGACCTTCCTGTCTCTACCCTGCAGGTCCCTCCACCACTGCCATGTTTTTCTCATCACCAGAAACCAAAACCCCCAAATGCCCTGCGTTGGTAGTGGGATCCTTGAAAAAATGTAAAATCTTAAGTGGGTGGCACAGTTGTTCCAAATCAAATTTGTTATGCAACGACGCCCATTCTTGTATATAACATGCAAGCCCCCCTCTCACATTTATTAGCTGTCAATATATTGAACCCAATCCTCGCTGTTTTTTTTATGCCAAATAAAAGAGATAATTATGAATCTAAATTTGCAAATTTGCATTATTTCGAATCCATCATGGCATCATTTGTATGCCGTAC
Organism: Rhinatrema bivittatum; assembly: GCF_901001135.1. NCBI lineage: Eukaryota > Metazoa > Chordata > Amphibia > Gymnophiona > Rhinatrematidae > Rhinatrema > Rhinatrema bivittatum. The sequence continues at coordinate 26,838,255 of NC_042618.1, read as the reverse complement.
AACAATTTTGGTAACACTATCATTTTGACCACCGCAGACCTCCCCATTAAAGTCAAAGGAAATCCCATCCATTTCTGTAAAAGTAAGAAAATCTTTTCGATAGCATCAATGATATTTGTTTTTTACATTTGCCTTGCGGATTGCATGAGGCTTTATCCCAAGATATTTTATACCTTGAACATTCCACGTCAAAGGGGAAGGAGAGTTCCACACTTCTTTTAAGGCGGCATCTCGCGGAAAGGTCTCAGATTTGGCATCATTTATTTTTAGATTGGAAAATATCCAAAAGTCTCCAATTCTCTCATAATTGCCTCAATGCATTCTTTTGGATTCCCAATAAATAACAACATGTCATTTGCAAACATACTGATTTTAATGGCCTCCCTTCCAATAAAAAGTCCCTTAAATTCAGCTATGTCGCGCAATTTACTCACCATTGGTTCCAAAGAAATGACATATAAGAGGGGTGATAGTGGATATCCCTGTCTGGTCCCCCTATAGAGCTGGAATTTAACAGATAATGTTCCATTAACTCTGATCTGCACCATGGATTGATCGTATAACAATTTGACCCAAGGTAGGATATTTGTCCCAAAGCCATATTTCTCCAATATCCACCATAAGTAAGGCCACTCCACCCTATAAAATGCCTTCTCAGAATCTAGACTCATCAACATCCTCTCTTTGTTGTTCACTTGTTTCCCTTGTACTGCTTATATAGCTTTTAAAAGATTCGCTGACGAATGGCAACCCTTAATGAAACCAATCTGATCAGGCAAAATTCTTGAGGTGAACACTGCATTCACTCTATTAGCTGGGACAGCAGCTAAAATTTTTAAACCTTGATTAAGAAGTGATATGGGTCTAATTGACTCTGGTAATTCTGGATCTTTACCTAGTATGGGAAGAACAACAGAAACTATATTATGATCTTTTTCAAAATGTCCCTTTCCCTGCATATCTACAAACATCTCTTCAAAAGGTTTAACCACCTCCACGCCTAAAATTTTGAAAAACTCTGGTCCAAATTCATCTGGACCTGGTGACTTGCCCAATTTCAATTTAGTAATCACTCGGTAGATCTCAATGTCCTGGATGGGTCCCTCTAAGATTATTATTTGATTTTGGGGCAATTTAGAGAACACTAAATACTTGAAATATTCCTGTGGGTTAACTGAAGAAGAGACTACCCTGGAATATAGATTTTTGAAATAATCTACAAATATTTTCAAAATTTCAGACATATTTATTTCTACTTTCCCATGGTATTTCAGATGAGTAAGCAAAGATCTGTGTTTGGTGTTTTAAGCAAATTTGCAACTAATCTACAGGCTTTGTTACTCCATTGAAACAACTTATATTTAAAATAATATAAGTTATTATGAGCTTGTTGTTTAAATATGTTGTCTAACTCCGCTCTTAACATACCGATTCCAAAACTCGTTTTGGGGTCCAGCGACTTAACATGATGTCTTTTCAATTTCATTAATTTATTTATTTATTTATTTATTTATTTAAGGATTTATATACCGGAGGTTCCTGTATAATATACATATCACCCCGGTTTACAATGAACAGTAACTATCGCTTCAAGTTAGCGGTTTACAATGAACATAGTTAATCCAAGAAACAGAATAAAATATATATGTATAACAATGCTAACATTAATTGCTGTACAAGTTCCAGAATTTTCTCACTGTGTTTTTAAAACTTGCCAATTTGATAAGAAATTATCTGATCTCTAAGGACCACTTTAGCAGCATTCCAAAAAATCATGGAATCAATACCAGGAGTGGAGTTGAACAACTTATATTCTTTCCAATTGTCCCGCAATATTTTTACAAAAATGTTGTCATTATAAAGGGCGGGAGACATATGTTCTTCTTGTACTAAATTTATTTGAATTGAAACTAAGGAGTGGTCTGAGTATGATACATCCACTATCTCACTCCTAATTCTATGGAACCAATTAACAGAGGTTAAAATATAATATAGTCTTGAATAAATGTGATTTACATGTGAATAAAAAGTAAACTCTTTATCTTCTATATGCATACCTCTCCAGCCATCAATAAGGTGTAATTCCTGGAATAAAAAACCTACTCCCATATCAACTTGTTTTTTCTTTGGCGTTTTGGGTGGATTACAATTGGGTTGTCAGTACTATTGAAATCACACACACCCCCCCCCCCCCCCCAAAATACACAAAGATTTATCCCAACCAATAATTTTGGACACCAAGGTAGAGAAAAAGCTATGAGAGTATTTATTTGGTGCATAGATATTAATCAATGCTAACTTAAGCCCATGGAAAGTACCCCTAATTATGACATAACATCCATTTATATCCACAATTTTCTGTTGTAGCTTGAAGAGAATATTTTTATGAATTAAAATTGCTACGCCTCTCTTACTTGATAAAAAAAACAAAACCAAGTAGATACACTACCCCAACCATGCTCTCCTCAATTTGCATTGTTCACTATCGTCTAAATGCGTTTCTTGTAGAAATGCAATACTAGTTTTCAGCTTTCTGAGCCCATCTAATAATTTCTTTCTTTTAATTGTTGAATGCAACCCATCAATATTTAGAGAGAAAATGTTAATCCCAGCCATTAATCCACAGTATCCCATATGTGAATTGCAGCAGATAAACTCACAAAGTAAAGGCAGAGACTCCCAGCCCAGAGTCTTTTCCCTATAATCACCAATATGGAGACAACCATGCAATGTAGTAACACATAGAATCCCACCAAACACACCACACACACTCACCATTCATCCAGCATATCCCCATACCCCACCCAACACTCAAAAAACATACACTCCCAATGCTCGAGCGTAACTAAAGAGAGGTCCCACAGCCGAGGCGTCTTCTTCTCTCCACCCAGGTATTTCAGACTCCTGGAGTCAGCTTAGAAAAACCAAGAGACCAAATTGTTTCAGAGATGTCACACTGAAAAAGGGGAAGACGCATAGTCACTAGGAAACAAAATACAACCCCATTGACCTGAAAAATGTTGACTGAAGAAAAATAGGCATAGAACTTTCCTATGAGTCTGAAAGGCCTTTCTGCATTGTCATGCAAAAAAAAAGAAAAATCCAAAGAGAAACTCCCAACCTAGTAAACCGCAGGGAAAAAAAACCAGTAAAATGAAACCAAAGGTTCAATGCACTACTCCGTGGATTACAAACTGGCTAAAAGACAGGAAACAGAGAGTAGGATTAAATGGACAATTTTCTCAGTGGAAGGGAGTGGGCAGTGGAGTGCCTCAGGGATCTGTATTGGGACCCGTACTTTTCAATATATTTATAAATGATCTGGAAAGAAATACGACGAGTGAGATAATCAAATTTGCAGATGATACAAAATTGTTCAGAGTAGTTAAATCACAAGCAGATTGTGATAAATTGCAGGAAGACCTTCTGAGTCTGGAAAATTGGGCATCGAAATGGCAGATGAAATTTAATGTGGATAAGTGCAAGGTGATGCATATAGGGAAAAATAACCCATGCTATAATTACACAATGTTAGATTCCATATTAGGTGCTACCACCCAAGAAAGAGATCTAGTGGATAATACATTGAAATCGTCGGATCAGTGTGCTGCAGTAGTCAAAAAAGCAAATATAATATTGGGAAATATTAGAAAGGGAATGGTGAATAAAATGGAAAATGTCATAATGCCTCTGTATCGCTCCATGGTGAGACTGCACCTTGAATACTGGGGTAGATTTTCAAAGGGTTGCATGCGTAAGATACGCGCACAACCCCTGAAAACCTACCCCTGCCTCTCCCTGCGCGCGCCGAGCCTGTCACGCATAGGCTAGGCGGCGCATGCAAGCCCCGGGATGCACATACGTCCCAGGGCTTGAAAAAATGGGCGTTCCGGGGGCGGGGCACCGGCCCAGGGGAGTTCCGGGGGCGAGACAGAGGCCTCCAGAACAGCCTCCGGGCCGGGGGATGGAGAGCCGGCGCGCGCAATAAAGGTCGGGGGGGGGGGGGGTTAGTTAGGGCTGGGGGGCAGGTTAGGGAGGGGAAGGTGTGGGGGGGGGCGGAAGGAAACAGAGGCAGGCTGCTCGGCTCGGCGCATGCAGGTTGCACAATTGTGCAACCCCTGAGCGCGCCAACCCTGCATGTTATAAAATTGGGCGTAGATTTGTTCGCGCCGGGTTGCACGAACAAATCTACGTCCGCAAGCATGTTATAAAATCCGGCCCACTGTGTACAATCCTGGTCGCCACATCTCAAAAAAGATATAGTTGCGATGGAGAAGGTACAGAGAAGGGCAACCAAAATGATAAAGGGGATGGAACAGTTTCCCTATGAGGAAAGGCTGAAGAGGTTAGGACTTTTCAGCTTGGAGAAGAGATGGCTGAGGGGGGGATATGATAGAGGTGTTTAAGATCATGAGAGGGCTAGAATAAGTAAATGTGAATCGGTTATTTACTCGTTCGGATAACAGAAAGACTAGGGGGCATTCCATGAAGTTAGCATGAGGCACATTTAAAACTAATCGGAGAAAGTTCTTTTTCACTCAACGCACAATTAAACTCTGGAATTTGTTGCCAGAAGATGTGGTTAGTGCAGTTAGTATAGCTGTGTTTAAAAAAGGATTGGGTAAGTTCTTGGAGGAGAAGTCCATTACCTGCTATTAATTAAGTTGACTTAGAAAATAGCCACTGCTATTACTAGCAACAGTAACATGGGATAGACTTGGAGGCAGATTTTATAAATCTGCGCACACGCGTACTTTTGTTTGCGCATCAGGCGCGAACAAGATTACGTGGGATTTCAATAGATGCGCGCGTATCCATTAAAATCCGGGGTTGGCGCGCGCAAGGCTGCCCAAAATCGGCAGCCTGCGCGTGCCGAGCCACGCAGCCTGCCTCCGTTCCCTCCAAGGCCGCTCCGAAATCAGAGCGACCTCGGAGGGAACTTTCCTTCGCCCTCCCCCCACCTTCCCCTCCCTTCCCCTACCTAACCCACCCCCCCGGCCCTATCTAAACCTCCCCCCTACCTTTGTCGGCAAAGTTACGCCTGCTGGAAGCAGGCGTAACTTTGCGCGCGCCGGGCCGGCTGCTGCGCTCCGAGTTCCGGTCCAAGGGGCTGGCCCGGAGGCCGTGGCCACGCCCCCGGAACGCCCCGGGCCGAAACCATGCCCGCGGTGCCGCCCCCGAAACGCCGCGTCACTCGTGGCCCGCCCCCGAAACGCCGCGTCACTCGCGACATACCCCCGAAATGCTGCGTCACTCCCGGCACGCCCCCGACACGCCCCTCCATGCAAGCCCCGGGACTTTCGCGCGTCCCGGGGCTTGCGCGCCGCCAAGCCTATGCAAAATAGGCTCGGCGCGCGCAGGGGGAATTTGGGGTAGGTTTTCGGGGAGTACGTGCGTATCCCTTTGAAAATCTACCCCTTAGCTTTTGGGCACTTGCCAGGTTCTTTTGGCCTGGTTTGGCCACTGTTGGAAACAGGATGCTGGGCTTGAAGGACCCTTGGTCTGACCCAGTATGGCATGTTCTTATGTTCTTCTGTTCTTACCAAAGCTCCATGTTTTTGAACTAGAATCTTGCATCTTGTTTATTTCTCTCAAGTCCACCTTTAGCCCAGTCCAAATATACTTTATCCAATCAAGTCTGGGTAAGAAAAAAACAAAGTCTTTGTGTCTCATAAATGAATTTGCTAACTCCCATTAAGTGGACCTCATTCAACTTATTAAAAATAAACTACGCCCAAACAAATCTTGGTGCTTACGAACAAGGCCAGCTATTTCCTTAATAAGGCCTTTAAATTCCATTGAGCATATTGCCAATTTTTAAACAAAAAGCCAATGGCATAAACAGAAAGTGCTTTTCCTTAAGTTTGTGTTATATATCTTCTCGAGAAAACACTTTGCCTCTGTGGCCGTTGTCAGCAAAGTAGACTCCTCACCATGAAAAATCCTGAGCTTTGCAGGGAATTGGAGTGAAAATGTTATCCTGTTGTTGAAAAGCTGAGTACAATACGGGGTTAGCTCCTGGTGCGAATCCATCTCTTTTGCAGAATAATCTGGGAATAGTAAGATCTTATTATCCTCATATTTTACAATTTCACGTTGTCGATAGGCAGAGAGGATACACATTTTATCCACATAATTTAAGTATTTGGTCATAATTTGATGTGGCCAGTTATTTGCCTGCCCTGCTGGGCCCATCCTGTGTGCACTTTCCAAAATAATCGGTCGGTTGTTGGATATGACACCCAGTCCTGATGGCAAACATACTTCACAAAAATGGAGCAACTTAATAGGTGTAAGCAATTCAAGAACTCTAATAATGTGGAGGTTGTTTCTCCTGCTACGATTCCCTATGCTGTCTATCTTCTCTTCAACTGCCTTCTGCTTATATAGCAACGGTGTCAGCGAGGCCTCTGCACTGTCTAGCCACGTCTAGTTAGACGACAATCTCCCATCCAGCTCAGTTATAGCAGCAGCATAATTCTGAAATCCAACTTTGAGTTTGTCCATTGAAGATTGCAACTTCTGAAGCTGGTCAGTTCTCTCGTCAACTCTTTGATTACAGCGTCCGATATCCCTTCAGAACTTAGGCCTGCCTCTGGCACCATCTTATCATCACTCCCGCCTCCACTCTTACCCCGCCCATCAACCATTTCGGCCAATTAGCCGTATCATCAGAAAGTTTGAATCCAAACTTGTCCATGAAACCCTGATCTCCAAATGCTGGTTATCACACAGTGCGACCACCCTGACTAGCAGAATATAGGTTTTAAAAGCTGACTCCTAGGGAGAAGGTGTTCTGGGCTTCCTCTCAGGCTGACGTCATCACAGGAAGTCAGGATTTCACTTGTAAGACTTTCACAATCAATTGCCCAGATAAAGAGCAGGTGCAAACATATGTGAGTTAGCTGCTAAATCTACAGGTGTAAATTGCTTATAAAATAGCGACTTACTCCCGTAAATGTTGGCCTGCCCTGGAATGCCCCTTTGTACATGCGCAGATTTACTCACAGTCTCTTATTTACGTGTGTATTTTGAGATTTATAAAATAGCATAGACACGAGTATATGCTATTTACATTCATACAGTATATGCTGAGTTTATGTGCACAGGTTTTGAAAATTCACCTGTCAATGAACACAGTGGTTGTTTTTACCATCCTTTGGACTACCCCACGGAGAAAGAAGCAAATCAAAAGAAAGCTAAACATCACTAACGGATCTTTAGTATTAATTGGAAACTAATGAACTATGTAGCTAAAGAATATCTGTAAAAGCACATTCTCTTAAAAAAAAGTAAATATATATATAAAAACTACAAGTTATCTGAGTTTTTGTAAGTAAAGCAGACTTAATATATTGTTCTTTTTCCTTTTAATTGCATTTGTAAAGTGATGTTACTTTTCCTTAAGCAGCGTATATTAAACCTAGTTTCAGGAGACTTTGTGGCTTGTTTGATGGTGGCTCAACATTTGCTTCTGTTACGGTAAATACATGGGCATATGAATAAATAATTTTATAAACTGAAGATCAATTCGGAAAAGTTCCTTGTGTAATTCACAAAATGGCCACAGCTAGGACCCAATGGGATTCTTGACTCAGCTCTGTTGTCTGGATCAAGGCAATTGCTAGTTTGATCATCGTGTTCATCTGCTTGGTTTATGACCTCTGCTGAAGAGCAGCCAGCGTCTATAATAACTGTCACTAAAAAAAAAAACAAGATAGTTCTATGATTTAAGTATGTCAATTATCCCAATGTTTACTGACATGTGACAGATAATGAAATGGACCCACTTGACTATCCAGGGTAATCAATTGCAAGAAATCCAATTTTTCAGCACTCAGATCTAGTCATGTATGGTACGCTGAAACTCTGCAGAGAGCCCTAGGAAAAAAACAAAACACATTTCTAACAAATAAACATGATCTTATTTTTAATATGACATTATAGTCACAAACAAAAAGATGGTAGAGCAGGATTAGACAATCATCAACTAAATTAGTTTTTTTTTTTAAAGTTTCCTTTTGATCTCTAGTGTATGTTAGATGGAGGGATGTTTAGTACATTCATCAGATTTTATGGTTTCATTACAGCAAAAAGTAAATTGCTTTATATTAAAAGACCACAGACAGCCTCATCTCCAGGGTTCTCTTTATGTATTTGTACGAGTAAAGGCACTGTCTTAATATACTTCAGCTGCAGCAATGACGGTGGGTGTCATATCTAAATGTGATATTTGGTGTCAGAAGTTGGCACTTGCCGTCATTGGCCTCTGCTCCACATTGTAACAGGATTCCCTGCAAAAAATGGTACAGCCGTGTTTTGTGAAAAGTACTGTGCCACAGCCTTCGAGAGATGCCTCATAAAAACATAAAAGATGTCGACAGAAAAGAACAGTTTGGCCCTCCCAATCTGCCCGTTTGTGTTTGCCTATTATGCTGTCACACCTGATCTGTGGTCTTCTCTCTCCTTCCATCATTAAGGCCCCTTTGTGTCTAACCTATGCCCGCTTGAATTCTGCCACAGCTTTGGCTCATATTAATCTCTGCTGAAAGGTCTGTTCCAAGTAACCACCACCCTCTCAGTGTAAAAATATATTCTCACATTCCTTCTGAGCCTCCCTCTCTTCAGTTTCATATGAATCTCCCCTCTCCCCGTCCTTGAGCTATTCAATCTATGGAAAATGCTTAATTCTGGTAGTTTAATAAAGCCTGCTAGATTTTCAAATGTTTGTATCATATCTTCCCTTTTCCTTCTTTCTTCTAGAGAGAACATCTTTAGTTCCCTCAGCCTCTCTGTGCATGACTTACAGTATAGTCAGTACATCTTTTTTTTTTGGACCTTGTATTAATTGCCTCTGCCTTGTCTATGTCTTTTAGTAGATGTGGTCTCTAGAAGTGAACACAGTATTCAAGATGGGGTCTCACATGAGACCTATAAAAAGGTCATAATTCCCTCTTTATACTACTAACACTTATGTCTGTAGCACTATTAGAAGTATGCAGCACTGTAAAAATACACATAAGAAACTTAAGCTCTACATACTGTAAGACTCTGTCTCTTTGTACCTTGGTTCACTCTGCAGCTGGACTTCCAAGGGCAGATTCACACTGCAGTATCCTAGGGCACTCAACTGCACCACCGGCGTACTGGCCCACAAACACTGCTCCATTGCACCCCCGGAGCCCACGAAATAATCACCAGGACCGCTGCTCCCAGATACAGTTCAGCAGCAAAGGCTATAGCTCTCCACAGTCTCAGCACCATACGAGGTTCACACCTTAATTCATAGGGCCTTGCTGTCCTTTCCCCCGGCACGACTGCTGCAACATACACTTCAGAAAGAGGGTTTTTATTCCTCCAGGGCCCCAAACACTACTTAAGGCTCCAGGCTCAGTCTATAAGGCCCTGCTGTTCTTTCCCATAAGATCATAAGGAGTTGCCATACTGGGTCAGAATGAGGGTCCATCAAGCCCAGCATCTTGTGTCCAACAGTGGCCAATCCAGGCTACAAGTACCTGGCAAGTATCCAAGCACTAAGTAGATCCCATGCTACTAATACCAGTAATAGCAGTGGCTATTCCCTAAGGGGCAGGTTTTCAGGGGTTATGCGTGTAAGATACGCGCATAACCCCTGAAAACCTGCCCCAAGCTCCCCCTGCGTGCGCCGAGCCTATCTTGCATAGGCTCAGCTGCGCACACAAGCCCAGGGACGCGCATACGTCCCGGGGCTTTGAATAAGGGGCTGGCTGGGGGTGTGATGGCGGGCCGTGGGCGGGACCAGAGGCGTGAAGGCGGTCCGGGGCAGGGCCGAGTGCCCCAGCGGTGCGCGCAAGTTACGCCTGCCAGGCATAACTCCACGAAATAAGGTGGGGGGGGGGGGGGGGGGGGTAGTTAGGGCTGGGGGGTGGGTTAGATAGGGGAAGGGAGGGAAAGGTGGGGGGGACAAAAAAAAAGTTCTCTCCAAGGCCGCTCCGATTTCAGAGCGGCCTCAGAGGGAATGGAGGCAGGCTGCTCGGCTCGGCGCGCGTGCAGGTTGCACAATTGTGCACCGCCCTGCGCGCGCCAACCCTGGATTTTATAATATGTGCACATAAGTTTAAAGATTTGCCCCTAAGTGAACTTGATTAATAGCAGTTAATGAACTTCTCCTCCAAGAACTTATCCAAACCTTTTTAAAACCTAGCTACACTAACTGCCTTAACCACCTCTGGCAACGAATTCTAGAGCTTAATTGTGCATTGAATAAAAAAAATAGTTTTCTCTGATTTGTTTTAAATGTGCTACTTGCTAACTTCATGGAGTGCCCCCTAGTCCTTCTGTTATCTGAAAGTGTAAATAACCAATTCATATTTACCCATTCTAGACTTCTCATGATTTTAAACACCTCTATCATATCCCCCCTCAGTTGTCTCTTCTCCAAGCTGAACAGCCCTAACCTCTTCAGGTTTCCTCATAGGGGAGCTGTTCCATTCCCCTTTATCATTTTGGTTGCCCTTCTCTGTTCCTTCTCTAACATGCAGTTCAGAAAGGGGGTTTTATTCCTCCAGTATTCCAACCACCACATAAGGCTCTGGACTAAGTTCATAGGGCCTTGTTCTCCTTGCCCTCAGCACAGCTGCTGCTATGCACAGTTCAACAGGGATTTTATTTCTCCAGGCCCCAAAACATTACTGTCACGCTCTAAGCTCAGTTCACCGGGCCTTACTCTCCTTTTGCCTAGCACAGCTGTGTGCTAGGGAAGACTGTCACTTGCAGGATAATTCGGCCGTAAGCTTCCTCTAAGTTTGCTTGCTCAGTGCGGCGGATTTCCTGCACCTCCTCCCGACAGTCCTATGTTCTTTCTTGTTGCAGAGTGCGAGGGCTCCACAGAAGCCTCTTTCTTACCTTTGGAAGGGGAGCCGCCTTGCTCAGCTCCTCTCTCCACCCTCTGCTCTTCCAAGCCTTTTCCTTCTTGTGGCTCCTCTTCCCTGATTAGGTCAGCGCCTGAGTTCAGGTTCCTGGTGACTTTCTGCCCTGCTGCTTGCCTGGGTTCTCTGAGCATTGTCATAGGCCCCCCCTTCCCCAGACCCAGTTACACCTGACGTGTTTAGAGCCATCCTCTGATCTGGCTTAGAGAATGGGACATACTTGCCATTACAATACATAGAAACGTTATTGCAGAAAAAGACTATGCGGCCTATCTTGTCTACCCCATTCACATCAACTACTCAGCTCTACAGTCTCTACCAACCTCTCAGAGACCCCCTGTTCTTATCCCAGGCTTTCTTGAATTCAGATACTGTCCTTGTCTCTACCACCTCCCCTGAGAAGGCCGTTCCATGCATCCACCACTCGCTCTGTAAAGAAACATTTCCTTAGATTACTCCCCAGTCTGCTCCCCTTCACCCTCTTTCAGGACACCCCCCCCCCCCCTCCCCCCATCATTCTTTCTGTTGAAGGAGGTTCGGCTCCTATGCATTGATGCTTGGAAACATTTAAATGCCTCTATCATATCTCCACTCTCTTGCCTTGTTTACAAGTACATTTTAAAAGGAGTGCGCGTGTACCCATAAACGTGTATTTTTACACGCGAGCAAAAATACACTCAATTTTATGTCGTGCAAGAAAATGCCTACCATTTAAAATATCCCTTTTGTGTTGGATCCTTTACATGCGTACCCACAAGTGATGAGAGAGAGAGCGACTCTTTTAAGGAGACAGTCTGACACTCTATATATTGCCCACTTTAAGAGGGGCACTTTCAACTCGAGGTGGATTTTGGGGGGTTGGCAGTATTACAAGGGTCTACAGACCCTTGCGCCCTAGGCAGACCAATGTAACACCACCCTGAGTTGAAAGTGCCCGTCTTACAGTGGGAGATATATAGAGTGTCAGATTGCCTCTTTAAAAGAGTCTCTCTCTCTCTCTCTTACTCTCTCACTCATCAGGAACAGTGTTGCACAAGCAATGCTTTAGAAGAAAGACCATGATCATCTTAGTAGCTACCCTCTGGACCGACTCCATCCTGTTTGTATCCTATTGAAGGTGCGGTCTCCAGAATTGTACACAGTATTCCCAATGAGGTCTCACCAGGAAGAAAATCCATTAAGTCGTGTTTTTTTTTTATCAGACTTTTAGTTCTATGAGTTAGCAGTCATTTAACTGGGCTTAATTTTATGAGTCAGTACCACTGAACAGTCAAGAGGATTAGGGGTTCTACTTGCTTTTTTTTTTTGTCTTTTAGTATTATTTTATTGCATCGGGTGTTAGCCTAGCGCATCCAAAACGTGCATCTAAAAGTTCATTAGCCTGTATGCTAGGCTCAGCACATGATATAGCATCGGCCTGTTTGTGAGATTTATTTATTAAGAAAATGGTTAAAATCAACAAGACTGTCATGAGAAGAAACAGAGGTTGACATTTAAAAGCAGTCTCCAAAAAAAGTGGGTTTTTGGACTGGATTTGAATCAGAACACGGAGGGAGCGTGATGTACCAACTTAGGCAGACTCTGCAGTGCAGCAGGTGTAAAGCAGTACCCCTGCCTATGCACACAAACATGCTCTTACTTTAAAATAAGGGGTGAAAAACACTGTAAATGTTCCTATCATCAGAATTTCGTGGATTGAATAATATTGCGCTTATTGAGGATTTAAATGCATTGAAATTTAGTTTTTGTAATGTATTTTAATTTTAAATATAATGACCTCCTTTCCAAAGCCATTGTGGTAACCCGTGTCTCTGGATAAAATATGGATAAAACATAGGTCCCTTCAGAATTAAATTAATTAATCATTAATTAATAGTGATGCAGTCCTAAGTGGAAATATATTGTTATAATGTGTAAAATTCCTAAAATAAAAAATAAAGCCTGGAATATTATAGAATGTGTCTCCAGTCTCTGACTTCATTCCCCTGCCCCCTCCCCAAAACAAATCATCAATATAGTTTAACTGAAATCTGTCTATGTAGATTGTGTTTATGTTAGCAGTGGAAACTATCAGATAATACAGTCTGTGGCTTAGAACACAGGGCTTCCCAAACCTGTCCGGGGGACCCCACAGCCAGTTGGGTTTTCAGGATACCCACAATAAATATGCACAAGATAAATTTGCATATACTGAGTCTACATGGATATGCAAATGTATCTCATGCATATTCATTGTGGATATCCTGAAAACCCGACTGGCTGTGGGGTCCCCAGGACAGGTTTGGGAAGCCCTGTTTTAGAGGCTCCCTAAAACAATCCAGTGGGAGCACTAAGAGGAGAGGATCACCTTGCTGGTGGCTGAAAGGAATAAGTAAGTTTTGCTTGGGAATGTTTCTTTTTTAAAAGTATTGGGGCGAAGTTAACCATTGGGGAATATTATTTAATATGTTTTGTGCTTTTAATAGTCAGTAAGGCAGCAAATAAACAGAAGTTAGACTGTTTGTATTTCCCAACCCACCCACCCCTAGCTCATCATTTAATTTATAGGCAGGTGCCACTTTCACACTAAAAAAAACAAAAAAACAAAAAAAAGCAGCCTTTTAACTTCATTTCACGAATTCCCCACACCTTATTGAGAGTTTGATCATTTCCCTGTAGGCCACTACCAGACATATAGGGGTAGATTCTATAAATCTACGCGCGTGCGTACTTTTGTTTGCACACCAGGCGCGAACAAAAGTACGCCGGATTTTATAAGATACGCGCATAGCCGCGCGTATCTTATAAAATCCGGGGTCGGCTCGCGCAAGGGGGTGCACATTTGTGCAACATGCGCGCGACGAGCCCTGCACGTGCTGCCCGTACCTTCCACCCCCCGCACCTTCCCCTCCCTTCCCCTACCTAACCCACCCCCCGACCCTATCTAAACCTTCCCCCTACCTTTGTTGGGAAAGTTATGGGGCAGGCGTAACTCTGCGCGTGCCAGCGCCCCCGACACGCCCCCCTTGCGAAGCCCCGGGACTTACGCGCGTCCCGGGGCTCGGCGCGCGCAGGGGCGTTTTAAAAGGGTTACGCGGGTACCTTATGCGCGTAACCCTTTTAAAATCCGGCCCATAGTGAATTCACTAATACATTTAAGGGACACTAATTAGACACATTCCTACTCCCATAGCAACCTAAAACTTAACTAGGAGCTGAACAAAATTGAGATGAAGGCAGGAGTCCAGCAGCAGGAGGGGGGCTTCCCAGTCTTTTGCATCGAGTGTCACATGTATGATTTTTTACCCGCCGGTGAGAAGTTGTACATGTGCTTGCGATGCAAAGAGCTCCTGGCTCTCAGAGAACGAGTCCGATCTCTGGAGGCTAGAGTGGCAGACCTGGAGGAGCTGAGGCAGGCAGAGAGGTATGTAGATGAGACCTTCAGGGACATAGTAGTCCAGTCCCAACTTCAGACTGGCAGCCCTGGTGCTGCCTTGGAGGAAGAAGGTCTCATGATGGGAGAGCATCAACCTGGTGCAGCAGGAAAGGATCCTGCAGCAAGGACCTGCTCTCCAGGTGCTGCATTGTCCTTTCGCATCGAGGAAGTGTCTCCAAGGCCTACTGCCCAGGAGGGAAGGGTTAGGTCGGCCATCATAGTTGGTGATTCGATTATTAGGAATGTAGATAGCTGGGTGGCTGGTGGGTGTGAGGATCGCCTGGTAACATGCCTACCTGGTGCGAAGGTGGCGGACCTCACGCATCACCTAGATAGGATTTTAAACAGTGCTGGGGAGGAGCCGGCTGTCGTGGTACATGTGGGCACCAACGACATAGGAAAATGTGGGAGGGAGGTTCTGGAAACCAAATTTAGGCTCTTAGGTAGAAAGCTTAAATCCAGAACCTCCAGGGTAGCATTCTCTGAAATGCTCCCTGTTCCACGCGTAGGTCACCAGAGGCAGGCAGAGCTCCGGAGTCTCAATGCGTGGATGAGACGATGGTGCAATGAAGAGGGATTCAGTTTTGTTAGGAACTGGGGAACCTTTTGGGGAAGGGGGAGACTCTTCTGAAGGGATGGGCTCCACCTTAACCAGGGTGGAACCAGACTGCTGGCTTTAACCTTTAAAAAGGAGATAGAGCAGCTTTTAAACTAGAACAAAAGGGAAAGCCACACAGTAGCACATGTTTCGGAGAGAGGTATCTTCAAAGGATACTAATGACGCATTAGAATTAGGGCATCCCAGGGGGGCGGAGCCGTCACAGGACGCCTAGGAGGCCTCAGGAAGAAGCATGGTGGACAGGGATGCCCATGCTGTGTCGGAGATGCCGAGGGTTTCGGCAATCAGCTCCGGAGGCAGCCATCCTTCCCAGGGAGACAGAAAAGGGTAGAAGAGAGGTGAGGCGGAGCGTTCACAGCCGTCTGCGACCGACGGACACAACACAGAGCTTAATTGTGCATCTAGTGAAAAAGAATTTTCTCCGATTTATTTTAAATGTGCTACTTGTTAGTTTTATGAAATGTGTCCTAACTTTTGTATTTTTTGAGAGAGTAAATAACCAATTCACATTTACCCATTCTGTTCCACTCATGATTTTATAGACTTGTATCATATCTCCCCTCAGCTGTCTCTTCTCCAAGCTGAACAGCCCTAATGTCTTTAGCCTTTCCTCATAGGGGAGCCGTTCTATGCCCTTTATCATTTTGGTCGCCCTTCTCTTTACCATTTCCAGTGCAACTATATCTTGTTTGAGATGCGGTGACCAGAATTCCACATAGTTCTCTAGCTGTGGTCTCACCACGGAGCGATACGGAGGCATTATGACATTTTCCATTTTATTCACCATTCTGTTCCCAATAATTCCTATCGTTCTGTTTGCTATTTTGACTGCTGCGGCACACATTGAGCTGACGATTTCAAAGTATTATCCACTATGATGCCAGGTCCTACTATGGAACCTAAAATTGTTTAACTACAGTTTGGTTTCCTTTCCCATATGTGCATCACTTTGCACTTGTTCACATTAAATCTTCATCTGCCATTTGAAAGCCCAGCCTTCCAGTTTCACAAGGTCCTCCTGCAATTTCTCACCATCTGCTTGAGATTTCACTACTCAGAATAATTTTCTGTCATCTGAAAATGTGATCACCTCACCCATTATTGTTCCCTTTTCCAGATCGTTTATAAATATATTAAAAGGACGGGTCCCAGTAAAGATCTATCGGGTGCTCCACTGTTTACTCTGCTCCCTTGAGAAAACTGATCATTTATTCTTACTCTCTGTTTCCTACCTTTTATCCAGTTTGCAATCCACAATAGGACATTGCCTCTATCCCATGCCTTTATTTTTCTCAGGCATTGTCAGACGCCTTCTGAAAATCTAAACACACTGCATCCACCGGTTCATCTTTATACCCACGTTTATTAACCCCTTCAAAAAATGTAGCAGATAGTTGAGGCAAGTCTTCCCTTGGGTAAAGCCATGCCGGCTGTGTCCCATTAAACCGTGTCTTTCTATGCGCTCTGTGATTTTATTCTTCAGAGTAAAATTCAGTGTTGATTAGGAGAGAGCCCGCTAAAATTGATTTCTAATCAAACTGTCTTACTTTAATGATGCTGTCTTTGTCCCCGATACTTAAATGCAGAAGCAGTCTTATTAGCCATTCAGCAGATACGCCGTATGGGAATCCACAGAGAGCTGACTCTATCTTAATAAGAGGCATGAATAAATTGCATGTTGTGCTGGATACTCGCATTCGTTATTGTGTAATGGGATATTTATGACATCTCCACATTCAAAATTCTTTAAGAAACATCAGCAAGAGGGCCTCATAAAATCTTTGCCACCCGGTCCCCTTTCGCACGGCGCCAACCACTGCTTAAATAGGCACGTCCCCGGTTTAAAGAAGAGAAACAGTGTTTCCCTGTGAGAGGGGGAAAGCATCCTTGCTGCCCTTTGCAAAAGAGACCTTCAGACCAATGTACAGAAGTGTGATACCATGGTGTTCGTTAGCTCGCGTTAACAGCCCATGTCGATCACATGCGAAGGCGCTTTGCATCGATTTACCAGCATTAAAGTTAACACGGACGTGGTCACCAGAACTTAACCACAGGTCCCTGAGTATCCATGGAGCAGGTGCAGAGTTTGTGCAGATTTGGAGATGAAACCTCTGGGGCAGATTTTAGAAAAGTACACACGCGCATACTTTTATTCGCGCAAACAAGGGTACGCCGGATTTTAATAGATACATGCGTAGCCGCACGTATCTTTTAAAATCCGGGGTTGGCGCACCCAAGGCTGCGCAAAATCGGCAGCCTGCACGCGCCGAGCCGCGCAGCCTGCCTCTGTTCCCTCCGAGGCCGCTCCGAAATCGGAGCGGCCTCGGAGGGAACTTTCCTTCCGCCTCCTCCCACCCCCGGGCCTTAACTAATTCCCCCCCCCCCCCCCTACCTTTATTCCAAAAGTTACGCCTGCCCAAAGCAGGTGTAACTTGCGTGCGCCGGGCCGGCTGCCAGCGCGCCATGTTCCGGTCCGGGGGCTGGTCCGGAGGCCGCTGCCATGCCCCCGGGCCGGAACCATGCCTACGGCCACGCCCCCGTAACGCCCCCGACGATGTGCCGGCCGCGACTCGCCCCCGACACGCCCCCCAGGAAAGCCCCGGGTCTTGTGCGCGCCGCCGAACCTATTCAACATAGGCTCGGCGCGCACAGGGGGGAGCTTGGGGCAGGTTGTTGAGGGGTACGCGCGTACCCCTTTGAAAATCTGCCCCTCTTGCATACGTTCTCTCCCCAGATCTGTCCCTGCCCATACATAGTTTTTATGTTTTGCAGCACTTCTGCTTTTACTTGCCTATTGAAATTTAATACTGAGTTCATTATTTATAGCTGCTGTGAAATTATATATATATACAGGAGATCTACGGATATATATTGTTCAAAGGGCATTTGCAATAGATTATAATTCTGTAGTTCAGTCAATGAGAAAAGTGTGGCGTTGCCGTGCCAGTCCAAGTGAATATGTAGAAATAAGAGTCTCTTTTATTGAGAAGAAAAAAAAAACAAGCTGAGAATTTCAACTAGGAAATATGAAAGTGAACCTCCCAAAAACACAATAATGGAGTCTGTTGTGAATATTTATGTGAACCTGTACCTTGAAATAGTAGAGATGACAATTACAAAACACATGTTCAGCTAACAGATGAAATAAATTTGCATCATTAAAGTTTTCAGAACACACAGTGCTCTCCCAGCTACTGCAACTGTGCTCACAGGATGTGAAAATAATTAATTGCGTTCCCCCAACTTACATCTTATGCTCTAGGTAAAAAAAATGTAGAAAGATGCCAGTAATCTTGTCATTAATTTATTACTGTAATCCTTCCAGGCTTCTGGAGCTGGCTAAAAAAAAATCAGATCTAAAATGCTTGTGGATATTTTCTGTGGGTTCTCAGACAGATTGGCAATATTGGGTTACCCTTTTCTTTTGATGGGTTAAAACTCCGATTGGGTTAGATGTAGGGAAGCAGGACAGATAAAGGGCAGATAAAAATGAGGCAGAAAAGAGAGCAGCTGGCAAAGATGGATAAATACAAGGGATGTGCAAGAGAAAAAAATGTGTTTTCGGTTCATTTTTGGGAGGGTTTTTTTCTCACGAATTTCAGTTTGTGCATTGTTTGATTTGTTTCATTCATGAGAAAAAAAAATGAATCAAACAATAAACAGAAACAAAAGCGGCCAAAAAATGAAAATAAGACTTGGTCCGGAGGCTTGAGTCTCAACACTAGGCCCTCAGCCTGGACCCAGACCTGACACTGCAACCTGACCTGGAGGCCAGGTCCCGAAGCAAGAGCCTCTGCCCAGACCCAGGCCCGAAACTGGGGCCTGGCCTGGAGGCTGTGTCCTGACACCTGGGTCTTGGCTAAGGTCAGGCCCAGGCCAGGAGCCCTGGCTTCACAGCTCCTCGCGAGTCATCCTCTTCTTTCTTCAGCAGCATGGGCTCCAGTTAATAAACTCTGGTGCATTTACCCCAGTGAATGGAGGATGTACGGCATTGCTGGACATCAAAATGGCGCAGTCCGCTGGGGTCCACACACCGGAGTTTATTAACTCTGGCACAACCCCAGCACACGAGGTGAGAAGAAAAAACAGGAGGATACACAAGGAGCTGCGAGGCCTGAGGTCGGGGCCGGGGCCTGGGCCTGCAATTGGGCCTGACCCTAGGCTGACGCCCAGGCATAAGGACTCATCCTCCAGGTCAGGCCCCGGGTTCAGGCTTGGATCTGGGCTGAGGCCCCGGCATCGGGACTGGTTCTGGGTGGGGTCACAGTGTTAGGCTTGGGTCCTGGCTCCGGCCTAGGCTGAGGCCCAGGCATTGGGACCCAGCCTCTGGGTCGGGTCATGGCATTGGTCCTGGGTCTGGAGCGAGGCCATGGCATTGGGAGCTGGCCTCCAGACTGGGTCACAGCATCGGGCCTGAGCCCGGGCTCCAGCCTTGCCATTAGATAACTGATGGATCAGATTTCAGCCGAGGCTCTGGTGTTGGACCGAGCCTTGACTGAGATCCCAGTGTCATGCCTGGACCTGGGCTGCAGCCCTAGGCAAGGGCACGGCTTCAGGCCTAGGCCTAGGCCGATGCGCCAGTGTTGTACTAGAGTATAGGCCGCAGCCTCTACTTTGGGCCTCAGCCTAAGCCTTAGACAAAGGCTTAGGCCCGATGCATTCATTTCAAATGAATATGGCTTGTTTCATTTGGGGGGGGGGGGCCTGATTCATTTCAGGTCCCCTCGAATGAAACAAATTGCCCTTATTCATTGCGTTTTTGAAATTTGTTTGAAATGAATGCTTATCCCTAATAAATACTTCATAGGCAGATAAAAGAAAGGCTTGCGTGCATTTAAATCTGAATTACAGAGAAGTAAATCTGTTTGATCAGTCAGTTTTCTTCTGGCAAAATATTGTCTGCTTTGCACTGCACTAACTGATAGTAAAACAAGATGATAATTCAGTTTAATTCACTATATTTAATTACAACAGATCTATATTTTCGCAGTAATTTCTGCCCAACTGAAATATGTTTGAATTTTTGGGGAGGGTTTTTTTTTTCAGAAAAACGTCAAAGCTCCAATAGGAACTAGCTGGATATTTAAGTAAATATTACCCAAGTAGGTATTACTGGGTGAGGATAATATCTCCCAGTAATATTTTTAACATTACTTTGCCAGTTTGGCATGCATTCCTAAGTGTCTTCAAAGGAAGGTTTTCTAGTATATGTCCTACACACAGTGAAGGTTAAGTTAATATTTTGATAGACAGTCAAGGCAGAATGTAAGAAAAATTAATTTAACATAATACTTAGGCCAAACATTTGCCTCAACTGGCAGTGTTCCGTTCTAGCTCAATCAAGGCTCCTGTGACCTTCAGCAACATTTTTGTAACAGATTTTTTTTTTTCCAATGTGGTTTACGACTTTATTCTGCTAAATTTCGTATATGTTTAGTGTTATGATGATATCTTGCGAAGACAAATTATTTCAAGCATGGTATTATAAGAGTGTTACTGCGGCTATTGGAGCACGTCTTGATTTCTGTGCATGTGTGAAACAATTTTGAACATTTATTACAAAGGTTTAGATTTTTCTTCCATTAGCAAACTATTAGGCAACTACTCTGATCGGCTGGGACAGAGCGCTGTTTCCCTCGAATGTAATTTTACGTTATTTTGAAGATTTAATTGACTTTTATGAAAATGATCAATAACGCCTACATATGAAAAAGAGTTCTGTTGAATTTTGAATGCTCATCCCCAGGCACGGCTTTCTAATTAGGGAGAGAAGTCGGCTACCTAAGGGCACCACAATGAAAGGGGCACCTCCTTCTCTGCCCCCTTCATTGTGGTGTTCTAAACACCGCTTGGCTTGAGTGGTAGCTTTCCGTCGGGCCCACCTCCTTAAAAGCACAGAACCAACAACTTCTGGAGCACTATAAAATGGAAATCACCGCTGGGCCCCTCCTGCGCCTCTGAGGGGGGCAGAGTCTGACAGGACAGCAGTGCTTAAGGCGAAATGGATGTAGGAAGTAGCACGCTTTTCACCAGGGTGGATCCTGGAGGAAGATTACACGCAAAGAATAAATTCTATATTCA
Organism: Rhinatrema bivittatum; assembly: GCF_901001135.1. Lineage (NCBI taxonomy): Eukaryota > Metazoa > Chordata > Amphibia > Gymnophiona > Rhinatrematidae > Rhinatrema > Rhinatrema bivittatum. The sequence continues at coordinate 26,817,233 of NC_042618.1, read as the reverse complement.
TTCTCATTTATGACACTTTTAGACAGTTATTTATATATATGTTAAGTCAATCGATTATTGGTCAGGTGGCCCTTTAGGCTCCGTTCAGAAAATGTTCCTCAGCTGCTACCATGGCGATTGAGGACCATATGTTGCTACTGAGGATTGTCATTGCATAATTAGTGAGCTCCACCCGGTTCTTGGTTGACAAATGTCCATTGCGCTCAATACAAGCACATCATAAGAAGCATTAGTTGGTATCTTTGACATTCATGCATTAGGTAAGAGCTCGCAGAGAAGCAGGGAATGGAGAATGAGCTACTTCTCTGTATTTCAAAAGTGGCCTCTGGAGGTCAAAGTTGAGGCACCTGGGGAACTGTTTATAAAAAAAGTTGACTTGCACCTGAAGACAGGTTATATAAATGTCCTGTAGATAGAAATAGCCTTAAGTTTAGAATTTGTACATTTCTGAAATGCCTTCATTTCGTGTGTTTTTTCACTCCTTATTGTGGTGGCCTTCTTTTGATTTGAAGCCTGAGGCAAATGTTCACTTTTGACACTCTGTGGCAGCCTTGACAATACTACCAACCCTGTGGGAGATGAGAAACAGAGAATCGTAGAATATGATGGTCAAGTGGGACTGCGAGGGCCTGCTTTCTGGTCTGGCCAATTTCATTCCTGGTGCGGTGCTGTAGATCCAAATTAATCTCCGGCTTTACTTCTTTGTAAGTAGGGACCCTCTGGGCCTATTCCCAAGCTTTCTTGAATTCTGTTACTGTTTTTGTAGCACCACCTTCCCTGGGAGGCTGTTCCATGCATCCACCACCCTTTAATGCATGAATAAGTTAATTCATGATGGTGGGAGCAAGGCGATAACAGCAAAAACATCTCACCTCAGGAATGAGAAAAACTGGAAGGCAAAGAGGGAAATGCTAGGAATTTGATTTTGTGGAATATATTTAAAAAACTATTGGTGTAGAACAGGGGTGGGCACTTCCGGTCCTCGAGGGCCACAAACCAGTCTGGTTTTCAGGATATCCCTAATGAATATGCATGAGAGAGATTTGCATGCACTCTGCCTCGGTTGTATGCAAATCTTATCTAATGTTCTATGTACTTATTAACTTATTAACTTTTATTAAGTTAATGTTCTGTTTCAATCTCTGTTTTAATGTTATTAATTCAAATGTAACTGGTTCGTTATAATGTAAACCAGAGTGAAGGCATTGTCAGCTGTACCTCGGTATATAAACAAATGCTAAATAAATAAATAAATAAATAAATCTATGTCATGCATATTCATTAGGATATCCTAAAACCTCGAGGACTGGAATTGCCCACCCCTGGTATAGAAGAACTGTTGTTTGAACATTAGTTTAAAGGACATTTAAGTGAATTAAATCTTTATTAGGTTAATATTTTTTGGAATGGTCTAGTCGTTAGAAAAATGGGCTGAGAACAAGAAAAACCACTTGCCCTACTGTTACTCCTGGTGACCTTGAGCAAGTCACTTTAGCTCCGCTGCCTTAGGTACCCACAGGAAGGATAAGTACATAAGATTTTCCAGTAGATTTGATCAGATCAAAGGTCCATCAAGTCCTGTATCCTGATTCCAACAGTGAATAATCCAGGTCACAAGTACCTGGCAGGATCCCAAGGGGTAGATGGATTCCAAGCTGCTTATCCCAAGAATAAGCAGTGGATTTCTGCAACTCTAAGTAATAATGGTTTATGGACTTTTCCTCCACAACAAGCAAATCTGATATTAATTGCACAAGATAATTAGCAGGTGTAACTTGCACATGGATTCTTAGCCCTGCCTGAATACCCCTAGGCTGTACCATATTTGCACATGTAAATGCACATGAAACTGAAAGTATGGACATACGTTTGATGTATCTAAAACAGCATATACTCAAGAACAAGCTGCTCACATGCGTAACCCCTTTGAAAATTCATTCCTTAGCGTGTAAGATCTTATGGGAAAGGATTTATTGTATCTTTAATTCTTAAAATGCTTTAAGCCACCTTGAGCGTTATTTGGAAAGGCAGGCTAAAAATCAAAACTTATTATTAGCAACACACCTCTAAACTGGGAAAATAGAACAAGCTGGAGTACATAGGAACTACAGCAGAGTACCTCATGTTGGTCACACACATGCAGAGCACACAAAATCCTCACCAAATACATAGTTTGTGACCATAAGATAGAATTATGCAGATAGAAACTGAACTCTTGTGCACTCTAACTTCACCCCTTTCTCCTCCTGTCCTCTGGTCTGATCATCTCTTAGTAAGCTGTGCTAATAGGCAACTCCAGCCATTTTTCCACAGAACACCATATCCAGTCAAGCTTCTGAAGCGACCAGCGATCGACGCCGACCAGTTACGCAGCCAACGAGTCCCAGGCCTCCAACAGCCCGACGTTACCCATTGTGACTGGCCTTGTGAAAAAGTGGCACTCCTCTTTGCAGAGTTGCCTTGCATGCCCTAGGTCCGATCAGAGCCACCACCCCACGACAAAAAAGTGACAAAAAGCGGGAAGCACGGAAGGCAGAACGCTCCTGGCAAAAACCTAAAATGGTTGTCGTGCTGTCAGTGTACTAGCACAAACTGACTGCATAGAGGACTGCAATTGATCAGGCTAAGCGTACTTGGTTTTCGACTTGCATCTGTAGCGCAGCCTCATGCCCCTGTGAGCTTTTCAGAATTGCGCGTTCCCTAACCCACTCCCCAGCTCAGTCCTTAACAAGACCGCTAAAGAAGTGGACGCCTTTCCGAGCTCTATGCTCCCAGAGGTTAGCATTATGGTAGATGCCCCGGCCATAACTAACAGGGCCTGGGAGAATTTTCCCCCTTGCCATGGCCTCTGAAATATCTTAAGTTTTATCCACAGTAAAGGACACCTTCTGTGCCTTTGACACATGTTCTACAGCTTTAATTAAGATCTTACAGCATGAGGTGAGCGCATTTATCACCAGTCTTGTAAATGCTTCCCTTTCTGAGGACTATGCCCCTCTTGTCCTGAAGATGGCCACAGTTCAACCCATTTTAAAGAATATTAATTTAAAACCCTTGGAACTCTCAAGCTACTGCCCGATTTCTACTCTGCCACTCCTAGCTAAGCTAATGGAAAAAGTTGTGCTTGACCAGTTACAAGAATATATTAAGGACAACGGTCTTCTAGATGAGGGCCAATTTGGTTTTAGACCACTCAAATACTGAAGCACAATACTGCACAATACTGAAGCACTCTTACTATTGTCCTTTGATGCAGTTCTCAGAGGGTTTGACTCAGATACAAAGTTTTTTGTGCTTCTTTTAGACATTTCCTCTGCAGTCGATATTTTTGATCACACTATTCTGTTGGGTTGTCTTGAGGCACTGGGAATCTCTCCTGTAGTACTTCCCTCATTTGCTTCCTTCCTTTCTGGTCAGTCCTTTTGTCTTAGGATAGGCAATGCAGTCTCTAGTGCTCACGTTCTTTCTACTGGGGGCTCCTCAGAGTTGTTCACTGTCTGCCACTCTCTTTAATATTTATCTCTCTCCACCTGGTGCTGTGTTCACAAACCTGGGGGTCACCTTTGAAATATTTATTTATTTATTTATTTATTTTTAATTTTTATATACCGATGTTCCTGTAAAGCAGGGGTCGGGAACCCATGGCTCGCGAGCCAGATATGGCTCGCGAGCCAGATATGGCTCTTTTGAGGGCTGCATCTGGCTCGCAGACAAGTGTCGCCATACTTCGCGGTTCCCCGCTGACCCAGCTGCTCCCCGGTCCTCCGCCGCCCGGGCTTAAAATGCTGTCAGCCCGGGCGGAACGCGGCAGGACAGCTGGAGTCAGCGGCACCGGCGTGCTCTCTTCTCCTCCCCCCCCCCCGCGGCCCGGAAGAGGAAGTGGAGAGCATCGGGTGCCTGCGCGGGAAGAAGAGACCACACTAGCGTGGTCTCTTCTTCCGCGCAGGCACCCGATGCTCACCACTTCCTCTTCCGGGCCGCGGGGGGGAGGAGAAGAGAGCACGCCGACTGGAGTCATCCAGGTGCCTGCGCGGGAGTCATCGGGTGTCAGCCGGGTGCCAGCGCTGGAGTCATTGGGTGCCTGCGCGGGTCTTCCCGCGCAGGCACCCGATGCTCTCCACTTCCTCTTCCGGGCCGCGGGAAGAAGAGAGCACGCCGGTGCTCTCTTCTTCCCGCGGCCCGGAAGAGGAAGTGGAGAGCATCGGGTGCCTGCGCGGGAAGACCCGCGCAGGCACGCTAGTGTCCGACGGGAAGAAGACTGCAGCGCGGCTCGGAGGAAAATGAAAATCTTCAACCGCGGCCGATGGGACTCCGCCTTCGCCTCCGCGAGGGCTGAAAATGAAGGAGGTTAGCGTTGGGAGGTGGCTGCTGCTGCCGCGAGTTCCCGGGGGGGGGGGGGGGGGGGGGGGAGGGGGAGAGAGAGAGTGAATGAGCGAGCAAGCATGTGTGTTTGAGATCCTGTGTGTGTGAGTGAGAGATTGCATGTATGTGAATGATTGAGAGCCTGTATATGTGAAAGAGAGTATGTCTGTGATTGAGATCCTGCCTGTGAGAGAGAGAGCATGAATGTAAGTTTACCATTGGGAACCTGTATGTGTAAGTTTGTAATTGAAAACCTGTTTGTTTGAAAGAGTATGTGTGTATGATTGAGATCCTTTGTGTGTGAGAGAGATCATGTGTATGTATGATTAAGAGCCTGTGTGTATAAGTAAGAGAGAGATCATGTGTGTCTGTGTCTGATTGACAGCTGGTTTAGGTGATGGAGCATGTGAGTATGTGATTGAGAGCCTGTGTTTAAATGAGAGAGAGAGACCATGTGTGTCTGTGTGATTGAGAGCTGATTTAGGTGAGGGAGCATGTGAGTATGTGATTGAGAGCCTGTGTTTAAATGAGAGAGAGAGACCATGTGTGTCTGTGTGTGATTGAGAGCTGATTTAGGTGAGGGAGCATGTGAGTATGTGATTGAGAGCCTGTGTGTAAATGAGAGAAAGAGAGGACATGTTTGTAAGCATGTGAATGAGAGTCTGTGTGTGAGAGAAAAAGACAGCATGTATTTATGTGATTGAAAGCCTGTGTGTGTGTAAGCGTGAAAAGATAGACAGCATGTGTGTAAATGTGTAATTAAGAGCCTTTATAAGTGAGAGAGAAAAAACATTTGTATATGTGAGTGACTGACAGCATGTGTGTATAGGTGTGTCATTGAGAGCCAGTGTGAGAGAGAGCGCTGGTATGTGACTGAGAGAGGAGAAAGTTCCAAGCAAACCACCCCACCTCCTGCTAATTCAGAACAATCTCAGGACACCTGGATATCAAACGTTCCCAGGTATGCAGAGCAAAAAAATTTTTGTATCCTTATTATTTTTCATTACTGGATCTTTGTGTCTGCTATTTTGAAATATTTTGTTGGTATCTGGAAATGTTTTATATGAGTTTTTAATTATTGGATATTCCACTCATCAGCTGTTTCGAAATATGTTCTTTTTGTTAGTACAGTTTTATTGCTGATGATTTTATATTTCTTGATTTGTTTTATAAGGATGTGTGATGTTTCTTTTTTCCTTTGTTACACTGCATACAGAGACTCTGGCTTGTTGCAGTTTCCAATTCAGTTTTTGTCTGCATGCTTCTTGTTATGCGTTTTGGTCTCTTTATTCTATGTTAGGTGAGGGACAGCACGTGATTCAGGTGAGGTTTTCTGCTGGCGTGTAGTTTCTGTGTAGGACTCTATAGCAGCCTGACTTAGTCCGTTTTCCTAATAGGAGATGTATTGGTGTCTTAAGGCCTGGTGTAATATTTTCAGAGACTTATTGTACTTTAAAAGTGTGATCTTACATAAAATGCACACATTTACTTGTATTTAGTTTTAAACATATTGTATGGCTCTCATGGAATTACATTTTAAAATATGTGGCGTTTATGGCTCTCTCAGCCAAAAGGTTCCTGACCCCTGCTGTAAAGAATACATATCGCACCGGTTTACAAGGAACTGAACAGTCGCTTCCAGGGCGGAAATACATTAAAACAGTCGCCTCAAGGCAGAATACATTAACACAAGTATACAGGAAAACTATTAAAGATATATGCCTATATATATATATATATATATATATATATATATATATATATATATATATAATATATATATAAAATATATGCCAATAACATACAGTTTCTAATCCCTTTTTCCACACATTGCTTTTGATAGGCTGACCCTCTATCTGACTAACCTGAGGAGCTGGATATTGCTCAACAAGTTGGTGCTGAATGTTAAAAAAAAAAAAAAAAAAAAAAAAATCGTATGGAATGAGATATGACTAGCCACCTTCTTATTGATTTGAAGGCATGTCCATCCTCATATTTTAACAGGCTAGGAACTTGGAAGTGTTTGTTGACTTCTCACTCTGCTTACCTCCTCATTTTAATTCCTTAATTCAGTCCTCTTATTACAAAATGTGAGTGTTACGCTCAGTTAATCCTTTTCTTAGTACTGCCAAGGCATTGATCATCTCCCCATTAGATTACTACAACGCCTTGTTTCTAGGATTGCCAGTCTGTTCACTGACAGGTCAGTTTTAATAAAAGCTCGCGTTTGCCCATACACGTGCGTATCAGCGTGCGAGCGAGGATAGCTGGAATTTTTAATCATTGTGCATAGGTTTTAAAATGCACCAGCTATGCGTAAATATGCGCCTAATTTTAAGAGGTCACTCCAGCACAGCTAGCGCTCATGTCTTCCATAGGACTTTGCCAGCTATTATGCGTGCATGTAGGTGGCCAACCCATTTTTCCAGTTAGTCCACCAATTTTCCCAGTTAATATCAAGGTCTTCCAGGGCCCTCCGGTTCTTCATCCAGCATGCCCTTCAGCTGACCCAGACCCCTCACACTGTCCTGTAAGCCCTAAAATCCGAGATCTCCAGACTTGCTTCTCATCTGGAGCAGCAATGAAGTTACGCGGATAATAAGCTGATGTGCACCGCAGTTACATGTGTAACTGTTGGTGCCGCCCTGGAACACCCATGCTCCGCCCTTTTTCCGCCCTCTTATCTTTGCACGCACATTAGTATATGCGCGCGTACTTTGCAGCTTTTAAAAATCCTCTTTGCTTCTGTGCAGCCCACATATGCGCCTATGTGGGTATTTCTGCACGAGTAGTGCTTTTAAAATCGACCTGTTAGGTCTTTACAACTAATCCAGATTTCAGTTGTTGCCTAGTAACTGGTGTGGCACTGCACGCTTGTACATCCCGAGTATTGTTCAGGCTGCGCTGGCTTCCCATTGTCTTTCCAGTGCAGTTTAAACTTCTCTGCCTGGTTTTCAAAGCACTTAACAATTTCACTCCTTTGCTGCTTGCTTCTGCTGATCAGAGGCATCACCCGACATGCCCTCTACGTTCAACATCTCAGAACCTTTTGGAGGTGCCACCCCTCAGACTGACTAAACTTTTGACAATTTGGGGAAGAATGTTTAACACAGCCGGTGTGGCAATAGTGATCATAATATGATCAAATTTGAATTACTGACTGGAAGGGGGACAGTAAGCAAATCCATTGCTCGCGTGCTAAACTTTCAAAAGGGAAACTTTGATAAAATCAGAAAAATAGTTAGAAAAAAACTGAAAGGAGCAGCTACACAAGTAAAAAGTGTGCAAGAGGCGTGGTCATTGTTAAAAAAATACCATCCTAGAAGCACAGTCCAGATGTATTCCACACATTAAGAAAGGTGGAAAGAAGGCAAAACGATTACCGGCATGGTTAAAAGGGGAGGGGAAAGAAGCTATTTTACCCAAAAAATCTTCATTCAAAAATTGGAAGAAGGATCCAACAGAAGAAAATAGGATAAAGCATAAACGTTGGCAAGTTAAATGTAAGACATTGATAAGACAGGCTAAGAGAGAATTTGAAAAGAAGTTGGCTATAGAGGCAAAAACTCACAGTAAAAACTTTTTAAAATATATCCGAAGCAGAAAGCCTGTGAGGGAGTCAGTTGGATCGTTAGATAATTGAGGAGTTAAAGGGGCACTTAGAGAAGATAAGGCCATCGCGGAAAGATTAAATGATTTCTTTGCTTCGGTGTTTACTGAAGAGGATGTTGGGGAGGTACTCATACTGGAGAAGGTTTTCATGGGTAATTATTCAGATGGACTGAACCAAATCACGGTGAACCTAGAAGATGTGGTAAACCTGATTGACAACTGAAGAGTAGTAAATCACCTGGACCGGATGGTATACACCCCAGAGTTCTGAAGGAACTAAAAAATTAAATTTCAGACCTATTAGTAAAAATTTGTAACCTATCATTAAAATCATCCATTGTACCTGAAGACTGGAGGATAGCAAATGTAACCCCAATATTTAAAAAGGGCTCCAGGGGCGATCTGGGAAACTACGGACCGGTTAGCCTGACTTTAGTGCCAGGAAAAATAGTGGAAAGTGTTCTAAACATCAAAATCACAGAACATATAGAAAGACATGGTTTAATAGAACAAAGTCAGCATGGCTTTACCCAAGGCAAGTCTTGCCTCACAAATCTGCTTCACTTTTTTGAAGGAGTTAATAAACATGTGGCTAAAGGTGAACCAGTAGATGTAGTGTACTTAGATTTTCAGAAGGCGTTTGACAAAGTTCCTCATGAGAGGCTTCTAGGAAAAGTAAAAAGTCATGGGATAGGTGGCAATGTTCTTTCGTGGATTACAAACTGGCTAAAAGGAAACAGAGAGTAGGATTAAATGGACAATTTTCTCAGTGGAAGGGAGTGGGCAGTGGAGTGCCTCAGGGATCTGTATTGGGACCCTTACTTTTCAATATATTTATAAATGATCTGGCAAGAAATACGACGCATGAGGTAATCAGATTTGCAGATGATACAAAATTGTTCAGAGTAGTTAAATCACAAGCAGATTGTGATAAATTGCAGGAAGACCTTGTGAGACTGGAAAAATGGGTATCAAAATGGCAGATGAAATTTAATGTGGATAAGTGCAAGGTGATGCATATAGGGAAAAATAACCCATGCCATAGTTACACAATATAAGGTTCCATATTAGGTGCTACTACCCAAGAAAGAGATCTTGGCGTCATAGTGGATAACACATTGAAATCGTCGGTTCAGTGTGCTGTGGCAGTCAAAAAAGCAAACAGAATGTTGGGAATTAGAAGAAAGGGAATGGTGAATAAAACAGAAAATGTCATAATGCCTCTGTATCGCTCCATGGTGAGACCGCACCTTGAATACTGTGTACAATTCTGGTCGCCACATCTCAAAAAAGATATAATTGCGATGGAGAAGGTACAGAAAAGGGCTACCAAAATGATAAGGGGAATGGAACAGCTCCACTATGAGGAAAGACTAAAGAGGTTAGGACTTTTCAGCTTGGAGAAGAGACGGCTGAGGGGGGATATGATAGAGGTGTTTAAAATTATGAGAGGTCTAGAACAGATAGATGTGAATCGGTTATTTACGCTTTCGGATAATAGAAGGAGTAGGGGCACTCCATGAAGTTAGCATGTGGCACATTTAAAACTAATCCGAGAAAGTTCTTTTTCACTCAACGCGCAATTAAACTCTGGAATTTGTTGCCAGAGGATGTGGTTAGTGCAGTTAGTATAGCTGTGTTTAAAAAAGGATTGGATAATTTCTTGGAGGAGAAGTCCATTACCTCTTCTTAATTAAGTTGACTTAGAAAATAGCCACTGCTATTACTAGAAACGGTAACATGGAATACGCTTAGTTTTTGGGTACTTGCCAGGTTCTTATGGCCTGGATTGGCCACTGTTGGAAACAGGATGCTGGGCTTGATGGATCCTTGGTCTGACCCAGTATGGCATGTTCTTATGTGTTTTAGAATGAGCTGCCTGAGGGATTAAGAGCAGAAACTGATTTACTCCAGTTCAGGAAGCTTTTAAAGACTCAGCTGTTCTCCTTTGCCTTCCAAACTCTGGCCTGCTAAGTTATGCAGTATTTTCAACAAGGTTGTAGAGTAATGTAAGCAATGATATTGTATTTGATGGTTGACAATGTGCTATTTTTTAAATTGAGTTATCTATATAACCATTATGTGTGACTCGTATTCTTCTAAAACTTGTAGATTAGTAGAATAGAAATGATGTTAAATAATAAAACACAGAGAGGGCGGAGTAAGCAGCACACACATATAGAGCGAATGCAACATAGTTAATGCATAGCAAACATAAATCATTGGTCAATACGAATTGACAAAACTTTTATTGTAAATACAGTCACATCAGTCCTTGCTTCTACATCACGCAGCACAAATTCCGTACCACTGATGTGACTATATTTAAAGTTTCTTGTCAATTCGTATTGACCAGTGATTTATGTTTGCCACGCATTAACTATGTTGCAAATAATACATAAACAAATAAGGGGAAAACAACAGGAGGGGAAGGGTTGGATTAGGGAACAGAATGGCTCTTTTTTGCTTTGCTCTGTCCACTCTAGCCTCATACCCTCCCATTCTGTTCTCTCCATGACAGGAGAGTATGAGAGAAACAACAGGAGGAAAGAGGCTGAGTTAGAGAGCGGAATGGCTCCTCTCTGATCTGCTCTGTCTGCTTCAGGCTCTCCACCTTACCTCCTGTTCCCTGCAGCTGCTTCTCTGTTGCCTGAGTCATCCAGCCAAGTCCAGTGTGTTCATGCACAGAAGCTCCCTGTACTGCCTGCAAAATTGCACCGCTCTAGGAAGGTAATTTTAAAAAGAGTTGCACGTTTAAATGGAACATACTATCATAGCAATTTAAAAAAAAACATTGACATGTGTAAAGTGCACTTACTTGTGAATATCCCATGGAGAATAAACCCAATTTTAATCATGTAAATGCTTTTTATAATCAGACCCTATTTGATTTCCTTGTAAGCCTAATGGAAGGATCAGCTCTGATTGACATAACAGGATATCAAATAATGCTTTTTCTCCCTTGAGACTTTGTCTACTTGATTCTTTTGAGGCTATGGGACCAAAATAAAAGTTGTCTGCATATGCTGTGCATGGGCTTCTGAAGGTCTGTCTTGAGGTGTTTGAAAAACCCTTCCTGGAGGTTCATATTGGAAGGAAAAATGTCATGAAATCAGGATAAATATCATCATTGTCACGTATAGTGCAGATGGATTAATGCATAGACCAGAGCTTTCCAAACCTGTTCTGAGGACCCCAGAGCCAGTTAGGGTTTCAGGATATCAGCAATGAATGTACATGAAATAAATTTGCATGTATAGGAAACCCAGTAAATGTTTATGCAGTTTTATCCAATTAGATGTGATTGCGGTCCTGAAACCCTTCCCAATCACCCACCTTTGAGTCTTACGGTAGTTGGGACGGCTACAGAAGCCTCTCTGCTTACAGGCAAATCATCTCGGGTTTTCAGATAAGGAAACTGCACTTTTGTCATTGTTGGGTACCCTTATATGTTTTATGTGCTGATTTTAAAAATTATTCTCCCCTTAAAAGTTCTGTTTCGAGCAGATTGTTTAGAATTTTAGAGAATAGTGTTAAGCAAGCTTGAAATTCTGATCAATCTGATCACACATTTTGAGCCCCATCCACTGTTCTTCCTACGTAAAATCTTAAGGGGCCTCCTTCCTTGCTGCTTTACTCAATTAAACTTGCCCCTTCCTCAATAATCCCACCTATATCCTATAATTTTTCCCATGGCCTCTTTTTCAACTCAAGGCCTCCTTTGTCTTTTTGTCTGTCTGTCTGACTAGATCAGTGGTTGTCAGCAGGTGTGTCGGGACACAGTGGTGAGTCGCCAGGTCCTGGGAGGTGAGTCGCAGGGCCAGCAGATTGCTGCCTCCTTATCAGCCCGGGTGGGAGTTGGTTGTCTTCTCTTACATTGGTCCTGATGGGAGGCTCCTCTCACTTCTTTCTCTTCTTTCTGGCCCAGTGGGAGGCTGTTTCCTCCTTCCCCCAGATCAGAGCCAGACCTTGCCAGCTCCTGCTGTTCTGGGCCTGGTGGGACACAAACTTTATCTGCCCCTGCTAAGGCTGGGAGTGATGCTGCTGCTGATCTCTTCACCCTGTGGAGGGTGGGGAAAGGAGGTTGGAGATGCTGGGCAGATAGAAGTGGGAGAGGGAGTGTGGGGTCTGCTGAGCAGGAAAGGATGGGAAATAGGGGGGGGGGTGTCGGGAAAGTCAAGCAGGGGAGAGGGAGCACAGGGAAGAAGATGTGGGGGTGGGGAATGCTGGGCTGGGAGGGGGTAGGGAGAGTCAAGCAGGGGAGAAAGGGAGCACAGGGATGTGGGGGGTTGGGGGAGCTGGGCAGGGAGGGATAAGGCAGAGACAAGCAGGGGAGAGAGGGAGCACAGGGATGTGGGGGGTTGGGGGAGCTGGGTAGGGAGGGGGAAGGGAGAGTCAAGCAGGGGAGAGAGGGAGCACAGGGAGAGGATGTGATGGGTGGGGAATGCTAGGCAGGGAGGGGTTAGGAAGAGTCAAGCAGGGGAGAGGAAGCACAGGGACGAGGATGTGGGGGGGGGGTTGGAGGAGCTGGGCAGGGAGGGGTTAAGGAGAGTCAAGCAGGGGAGAGAGGGAGCACAGGGATGTGGGGGGTTGGGGGGGGTTGGGGGAGCTGGGCAGGGAGGGGGGTAGAGAGTGTCAAGCAGGAGAGAGAGGGAGCACAGGGAGAGGATGTGAGGGGTGGGGAATGCTGGGCAGGGATGTGAGTGTGAGCAGATGATTGAAAGGGAGTAATTGGGAGAAGTGAAGGATGATGGAGACAAGGGGTGCAGGAGCCATAATATGGCAGTTTGGGGAATGTGCATTTCTTCTATCTTTGTTCTTTGCTTAGTGTAGGATGAAATGGATTTCTGTTTCTAGCTCTCCAGTTTTGCACTGCATGCAGAAAGGCTTTTTGAGGTTTCCATTCCAGTTTTTGTCTCCAGATTTGTAATTTGTGGTCTCTTATTCTGTATTTGGTGAAGACTGAATCTATATGAATGACTGGTAGGTAGGGATTTGTATCAGTCTTATTTGTTGTGTTTTCTCATTCTCAATAGGACATGCACTGGTGCAGCACTGCTGCCTTTCCATAGGAAGGGTTATTGCTGTCTGAGTTCTTGGAATTAGTGTTGCTGTGCTATGGAAGGTTTGCTACACGTGCTGAATGTTTTTTTTCTCGGGTTTTGTATTTTACAATGCACCTGTTAGTAGGGGAGTTTGTGTTTCTGATACTGAGATAGCACCAGAACCAGAATATCTTTTTTATATAGCGAGTTGCATTTGAAATATCCTAGTTCTGCTCTGCATCCATTGTTTGGGGGTGCAGGTTCCTGTGGATGAAGAGTATATGTTTACATTTAACCCCATGATGGTCAAATGTTCAGTGTGTCACACCTGTAGGCAATATCTGCCAGGTGTGTCCCAATAGAAAAAAGGTTGAGAACCACTGAACTAGATCGTAGGCTCTAATGAGCAGGGACCGTGTCTTTATATGTCTCTGCACAGCGCTGACTACACCTGGTAGTGCTATACATAGTGCAGCAATCATGCATATTCAGTGTGGAAATCCTGAAAACCTGACCAGCTGTAGGGACACCAGGGGGTGGGCCACTTGTGATTATTTTACATACTTTATTCATAGCCTCTGGTTTTCTGTGGCCGATTATGGGTGGCCTATGCGGCAAGGGCTAGTGGATCCAGGGGAATCAGGGCAGTAGCAGCAATGACAGAGGAGAGAGCGAGCCTGTCTGTGTTTTTTTCAGCAATGGATGAGGGCAGCAGAAAGTGGCAGTAGGGGGTCCAGAATGAGGGCATTTCCCGTTTCTAAGTCATTTGCTCCCAGAGGCAGAATTCCTTGCTGGCCATGCCTACTGGCGGGGCCGGCTTGTGGGGGACGTGTGACCTGGGTGGCCACACAGGACACCATGCTCAAAGGCGTGATGCCTGCCAGGAGGAGAGACAGAGAAAGGAGGCTTCTGCCTGTGGTGATAGGAGAAAGGTCAGCCTGCAAGGAAGTGAGAAAAAGAGGGGGGAGGCTGGTGGACAGGAAAGGGAAGCGGGAGATATAAGAGGATGCGTGGGGGGGGGAGAGAGAGGGGGTGCTGGCTTCTGTGGGCAGAGAGGAAACTGCCGGGCAGAGGGTAAGGGAAGTGTACGGGGGGGGGGGGAGAGATGGGTATCCGGTGCCATAGGAGGGAGTGCCGTGCTAGAGTTGCTGCCTGGGGGGGGCACTTTGCTTTTTTTATTTTTTGCACAGAGCGCCATTCAGCCTCGAGCCGGTCCTGCACGCGCAATCCGCAGCATCTCCCGCAGCCGCGGAAGACGAGGGGGCTGCGAATATGTAATTATAGGAAAACAGAACATAACGTGTTCACTTCAGCTTAAAAAAAAAACCAAACAAAAACCCTCATCACCGCTGCCGTATGTCAGCAAACTTAACTTTAGTTCCGTGCCAGTCAGTCCGATCCAGACCCAAACTTGCTTGTGTTACATCCATCTTAGAATCATTTCTGCTCAGAGACTGTGAATATTGAAGTTGTGGTTTGCTTCCGAAGTGCCGAGAGATCAGCATCGGTAATTGAGGCACGGAAAGGCCTAGTGTGGACTTTTGCCTCAGGACGTGCCAGGCTGGAGCAGTTTCCATGTGGAGAGGGGGGGAGGGCCTTGTCCTTTACTGAAACCTGCCAGCATTCCCTTCAACCCATCAGAAAAGCTCGGGGCATGGGCCCGAAAACAGCTGAACCGCCTCACTTCGTTCTGAAGACTTTATGAAAGGCTTTGCAAGAAGAAAATAGCTTTAGACCGGTGACTGTAAATCAGACGACGAACAGTTATATATGTGGGGCTTAAAGCTGTATAACTCTCGTTTTCTAACATTTTTTGACTCTGTGCAGTGTTCCAAGTCCGCCTGCACCGTTACCGTTATGAAAGAAGTGGATTAAGGAGCTCTGCTGCAGGATTTATCGTGGGTTACGGAGGAGGGGGGAGGGTCTGTTCGGAACTATCTGTAGTGCACTGCCTCCAGTTTAAATATTGCTGTTCATGTCTGTTGAGTTATTCAGTTTGGTGCAAGGTGTGAAATGCACTGCTATCAACAAACAGCCTTGCGTCGCACTTTTATCAACACTAGGCATAATTACTTAAAAATAAGAATGATATCATTTGTAGATGGGTGCTAGTTAAAAAGGCTAAATGCATGTGTGAATGCGCGCACATGTGCATAAATATTACAACTATCATGGCTCTCCATATTTGTAGACGTAATTTTTTTTTTTTTCATATTAGAAAGCAAGAGCCCACAAATGTGTGCTTGCCCAGAGCTCAATAAGGGATTAATTCAGCACTGCCTTTTAACTCTGAGACAAAATAAATCCACTTTCTTCTGAAAAGTACTATGCAGAAGAAAGAGTTCTTCACTTGTCATTGTACAGAGTTGAAACTAGGATGCAGGATATTAAACTGGTGAACCAGACGACCATGGAGGAAAATCAAGGACTGCCAGCTTGCAACACAAAGCACATTCTTGTCAATGAATAACATTTCGCCTCCGCTTTATAATGCTTTTGCCTTGTCTTACATTATAACTTTACTGAAGAACATAATGTTACTTTCATTTCTTGATAAAACAAAATAACTAATTAGATATGCAATAATTATTAAACCTCCTGTACCCAGATGCTATAGGATTTATTGTTTTGGACGGTGATCAAAGAGGGTACATGCACTAACAAGCTTTACTGGAGCTTTTTAGTATTATCAGCCTCTCTGTTCTGGTTTTTAAACGGTGTCTTTCAGCCTAGTTAACTCATAGTAAACATTTAATTGTTATGTTTGATGTATCCTGTTAAATTCTCCAGTGGCGCTGATAGTGAATGCACAGCTTTCTCGATAGCCGAATAATTAAAAACAATGATTTGCTTGAGTGAGTAAAATCTGCCCATTGGAATGCATTTTAAATAAGAGGCCCATTTTTGCTCCATGCACAATATTTTTGCATTAGATTAGAAGTTTCTGAATTTTCCCCTGAAACAAGCATTGCTGTTTGCCGAGGCTCCTTTGGATTGTGACACACCAAGGGACTTGTTGGCCTTGATCATTTAGAAGTCATCTGCACTAGCATTAAAGTGCTGCATAGTCATCCTGCATTCAGCTCATCCCAGAGTGCAGGTGGTCCCAGGGAAAGTTTAAGAATGTTACTTTTACCATTAACCTCCTCAACACAGAGAATAAAAACGGAGGTTATTGCTTTAAATGAAATGTGACCCCGGAATTGTTATATATCCTCTCTTTCCTAAGCTCCTGGATAAATACATTTCCTATAGAGAGTCAGTCTTTCCTTCTAGCTTTTTCTTGATCATTTTTTATGATCCTTGATGTCTTTCAAATAAGGAATAGATCACAGCTAAACACAGTGTCCTAGGTGGGACTTTATGAGAGCAACAAGTCAACAACCCCCTAAGCCATAGATATCAGTGCAAACTGTAGGACTAGTGTAGCGCTCCCTAGCTGCAACTGGTGAAATGGCGACTCTCTTCTGCTAGAGTGGTTCGAGTTTCCGAGCGGCGGTGGGGTAGGTTGATGGTACTGGAGTCGAGTTGCAACTAAAGGGGTTCCACGTGTTGCCCTTTTCCCGACTGGGTAATTTAGAAGAAATGGGAAATCCCACCCAGCCAATGGCGCTCCCGGAGGTTGGGAGGGGAAGCAGGGAGTAAGAAAGATATTATGTTGTGAAAGTGCAAACTTAGCTGTAGGATGCAGGGTGCGTTGTCTCTGATGCTCCAAATAGGTGCTTGTGGTGCTGATTGAGAGCAAAGCACTCCTGGTTTTGTGGATCTGGTCCTCTTCTCTTAGGTCGTCTTTCAGGAACCACAGGAACAACCCATTGGCCTGACTTTAAGAAAATCAAAAAGAGAAACTGTCTGTTTCTCACCATATATCTTCTGGCAATCTAATAATGTGGTCCTATAATGTGTGCAATGTACTATGTACTGAAAATTCTAACTCTTCCAAAATGTCCCACTCCTTCCTTGTGCAGAGAGGAGTTTGTCTGAGTTTGGAATCTCCTTTAGAAGTCTGGATTTTTGCCTGGATTGGTAAAAAAAAAACCCCAAAAAAACAACAGTTTAATTGTCCTGCTTAATGTCTTTTGACTGTTCACCAAACAGTAACACTGGCTCAAAACCTTGATTTTTCTTCAATGGAATTACATTTCAGTATATAGAAGGCAAAATGGGGTAAAGTCACTTTTCAGTGGTTCAGGCCAGCTTTTTCCTCTTTATCCTCTCTGGCAGAAAAGTTTCTCTCTGGGACTAACTGGTCTCAGTGCTGTGCCACAATCATGAACTTCATTTTTCCCTTCTGCTTGGAATCTTGACTTTATGGTTTTCCCAGTAACATTTTAACTGGTAAATAACTCCGGAATAGAACATGTAAATTCCGCGCCCCTGTTCATTTAATTATTTTTAACTTTGCCTGTACTTCTTCCTTACCTTGACAGTGGATTTTCTTATTTTCACAATCTCCTCCACTCTTTAAATTGCTCGGGCTTTAACAATGATAGATTTTCTCTCTCTGTTCCCACTACTTCTGTCTCAAACAAACAGGGTTTTCTCCTTTTTCCCTGATTCCAAGGCAGAGCTCCAGCTGTAAGCTCCTGCTTCTGCACAAGACCAGTCTCTTTCTGCACGTGGTTTTTTTTCCCACAAGGAGGATTAATGCCTTGGATGAGGTCACAAAACAGAAAATAGTTCCTCACATAGTGCTAATATATCCTTAAACACTTCTTACTGGACTCCTTTATAGCCTCCTTAAGATGGGAGAAGTCTGACAATTAATATCATCCAGTTAGAACTTTTGTTAAACACAGTACTAAACTTTTATGAAACACAGTCAACTCACAGCTCCTTAATTCTTCCACAGCCGTTTTACAAAAAAAGCTAAGCAGGAGGCTTTCTTGCAGCTGTCAGCATTCATGCAAATTAGCCTGTCACAAGGGAACTATTGGTGCAGCTCCTTGACCTCCCATATATTTGTATTGGCTCCAACTGCTCCTGTGAAACACCATTCAACTTTATCTTCTAAAACTTTTTTAAAGCTTAATTTTGAAATAAAAATTATATGAAGGGATTGCTCAATGCTTGCTCACATCTAGGCTCTCACTGGTTTCAATACTTTTGTTCTGGTTTTCTCAGAGTGATTTACATTACTGGAGATCTGTGCTTATGTCACTTCCTTTTTCCCTTCCCTGCAGACCGGGCAAATTCAAAAGGTACGACTGCAGCTTTCTCAGTGCACTCTCTTTGTGGTGATTTGTTTTATTTTCTGCTTCCTCTCTAATTACAGGAGCTGAATCCTTTCTGTTCTGACTTCTGACCTGGCTGAAGCCTCCTTTTTGCTGTTCATTCAGAACCATAGAAGGTAATCAGGCATGGATGAGATTAAAAAAAAAAACAGGCTGGCTCTCTTAGCTAGATTTTCCCTGTTTTTAATCACTGCAGCGTTTCTGGGATTTCTTTCAACCAGACATCCAGAATGCAAGTATGTTTTTTCACTTATTTACACTAGGTTTAAAAATGGTTAAAGGAAAACCAAATGACCGCTGGCATGGCTTAACAGTGAGATGAAAGATGCAATTAATGACAAAAGGGCATCTTTCAAAAAATAACCAGACCCATATGAAAAAATGGAGGACGAGCATAAGCACTGGAAGTGGTGTAGCCTAGTGGGTAGAGCAGTTGGCTAAGAGCCAGGGAAATTACAGCTTGGTTCATATCCCACTGCCACTCCTTGTGACTTTGGGCAAGATACTTTACCCTTTCTTGCCTCAGGTACAAGCTCAGAGAGTAATCCCTCTGGGCATAGGGAAATACCTATAGTACTTGAAATGTAATCTGCTTTGAAGGTACCAAAACAGAATATAAATCAAATAAAATAAATAAGTTAGATGTAAAAAAAAGTAATTAAGAAGTCCAAGAGAGAATTTGAAAAGAAACTTGACATAGAGGTAAAAACAAACAATAAAAAAAGTTTTAAAGTACATTTGACACAAAAAGCCTGTGAGGGAGTCAGTTGGGCCACTAGATGACCAAGAGATAAAAGAGGGGCTCAGGAAGGACAAGGAAATAGCAGAAAAACTAAGAGGTAAATTTTGAGACCCACATGTGGGCGTACATGCGCACGCATTTGCTGGCACGTACACATGAACGATTTTATAACATATGGGCGTATATGCACTTGTAGGCATAAGTGGGGGGAATTTTAGTAGCACAGGGGTAGATATTTTAAGTTATGCGCAGGCATAGATTTGTTCATGCAACCCGGCGCAAACAAATCTACGCCTGATTTTATAACATGCGCGCGCTGCAACATGCATGTTATAAAATCCAGGGTTGGCGCGCGCAGAGGGGTGCACAATTGTGCAACCTGCGCGCGCCGAGCCGAGCAGCCTGCCTCCGTTCCCTCCAAGGTTGCTCTGAAATTGGAGCGGCCTCGGAGGGAACTTTTTTTCTGGCCCCCCCCCCCCACCTTCCCCCTCCTTTCCCCTACCTAACCCACCCCCCAGCCCTAACTAAATCCCCCCCTATCTTTGTTACGAAAGTTACGCCTGCCCAAGGCAGGCGTAACTTGTGCGCGCCGGCAGGCTGTCGGCGCCATTCCCCAGCCCGGGGGCTGGTTTGGAGGGCTCGGCCACACCCCCAGAACGCCCCCGGACTGGCACCATGGCCCCGCCCCGGAACACCCCCGAATGCCACACTGTCCCCGACACGCCCCCCGACACGCCCCCATGCAAAGCCCCGGGACTTACGCGCGTCCCGGGGCTTTGCGCATGTCGGAGGCCTATGCAACATGGGCGCACCGGCGCGCAAGTCCCCTGCGCACGTAAATCCAGCTGGATTTACATGCGCAGGGCTTTCAAAATCTGCCCCTAAGTGTACCGACGCAATAGCCCTTTTTCCTAGTTCGCTCCCAGTTTGCCCCAGTAAAGGAGAGGATTTCCTAATCCATCTAGCTAACTTGCCTTCCTTTTATCCTGTTACCCCTGACCCTTAAAACCTCGCTGACTAGCGTATTTTTTTTGCTTCGTGACATACACGTCGTCCATAGCAGAAGTAAAGTTACACAGTAGGGGACCCCGGCGGGCCTGTGTGCATAACTACTTACGCGTTGGATTCATGCTACAGCCTGTCCAGGCTCCGCCCACATTCTGCCCACATTCCGCCCCTTCTTGGCAAAAAGATTTTTGTGCGCGTAACGAGAGATAAGTGCGAGGCCGCAGGCCTTTTAAAATCCACACAGCTTACGCAGATCCGAGTCATGCGCATACCTCCTGGCACGCAAGGCTTTTAAAATCGACCAGTAATTGAATTCTTTGCCTCTCTCTTTACTGAAGAGGATGTCCGTGTCATACCCAACCAGAAACATATTTTTATGATGATGAATCTGAGTGTGATTAAACAAAATCACTGTGAAACTGAAGGATATAATAAATCAGACTGGCATACTACAGAATAATAAATAACTGGGAGCAGATGGTGTTCACCCCAGAGTTTTGAAGGTACGCAAACATGAAATTGCAGACCTGTTTTTGTTGATTTGCAGCCTATAATTTAAAACAGCTACAATATCTGAAGACTGAAGGGTGGTCAACGTGATGCCAATTTTTAAAAAGGGCTCCAAGGGTGAACTGGGAAACTATAGACTGGTGAGCATGACGTTGGTGCTGGACAAATTGGTAGAAGCTATTCTTAAAATAATCATTTTTTGATGACATATTTAATGGGGGAGAGTCAACATGGTTTTTGCAAAGCAAGTCTTGCCTTACTAAATTACAAGGCTTTTTTTGAAGGTGTAAATAAACACGCAAATAAAGGTGAGCCAGTTGATATAGTGTATTTGGATTTTCAGAAGGCGTCTGATAAAGTCCCTCATGAGAGACTCCTCAGGAAATTGGGAATTCATGGGATAGGATGCAGTGACGTATTATGGATTGGAGACAGGAAACAGAGGGCAGGACAAAATGGTCAGTTTTCCAACTGGAGAAAAGTCGTTAGTGGGAAGCCCCAGGGGGCTGCACTGGAAGTTGTGCTATTTAGCTTGTTCATAAATGATCTGGAGAAAGGAACAGCGAGTGAGGTGACCAGGTTTGCAGGTGACACAAAATTGTTTCGAGTCGTTAAAACAGCAAAGGATTGTGAAGAACTGCAAAAGGACCTTGTGAGACTAGGAGACTGGGCATCTAAATGGCAGATGCAATTTACTGTGGACAAGTGCAAAGTAATGGACATAGGGAAAAATCATCCCAACTAGAGGTACACAAAACTGGGTCACGTTAGGAGACACCACCCAAGAAAAGGACCTTTGGAGGGCGTGGGATAAAAATGATTTTAAATAAATAAATAATGGACAATATCTTGAAATTTTCGGTTCAGTCTGTGACAACGGTCAGAAAGGCAAATAGAATGTTTGGAATTATTTAGCAAGGACTAGAGAATAAAAGTGAGAATATCACGATGCCTTTGTATAGATTCATGGTGCAACTTCAGCTTGACTATTGTGTGCAGCTCTGGTTGCCTCGTCTCAACAAAGACATAGCAGAACTGGAACTGGTACACAGAAGGGGGACAAAAATGATAACGGGATGGAAAAGCTCCCTTATGGAGAAAGGCTAAACAGATTAGGGGGCTCTTTAGCTTGGAGAAGAGGACATGATTGGGATTTATAAATCATGACTGGCGTGGAACAGGTAAATGGGGAATGATTATTTTACCCTTTCAAACAGCACTAGGACTAGGGGACATGCCTTGAAACTAGCAACCAGCAGATTTAAAACAAATCATAGGAAGTGTTTGTTCTCTCAACATACAGATTGGAAAATTGGGCATCAAAATGGCAGATGAAATTTAATGTGGATAAGTGCATATAGGGAAAAATAACCCATGCTATAGTTACACAATGTTAGATTCCATATTAGGTGCTACAACCCAAGAAAGAGATCTAGGCGTCATAGTGGATAACACATTGAAATCGTCGGTTCAGTGTGCTGCAGCAGTCAAAAAAGCAAACAGAATGTTAGGAATTATTAGAAAGGGAATGGTGAATAAAACAGAAAATGTCATAATGCCTCTGTATCGCTCCATGGTGAGACCGCATCTTGAATACTGTGTACAATTCTGGTCGCCGCATCTCAAAAAAGATATAATTGCGATGGAGAAAGTACAGAGAAGGGCGACCAAAATGATAAGGGGAATGGAACAACTCCCCTATGAGGAAAGACTAAAGAGGCTAGGACTTTTCAGCTTGGAGAAGAGACGACTGAGGGGGGATATGATAGAGGTGTTTAAAATCATGAGAGGTCTAGAACGGGTAGATGTGAATCGGTTATTTACTCTTTCGGATAATAAAAAGACTAGGGGGCACTGCATGAAGTTAGCATGTGGCACATTTAAAACTAATTGGAGAAAGTTCTTTTTTACTCAACGCACAATTAAACTCTGGAATTTGTTGCCAGTGGATGTGGTTAGTGCAGTTACTATAGCTGTGTTTAAAAAAGGATTGGATAAGTTCTTGGAGGAGAAGTCCATTACCTGCTATTAATTAAGTTGACTTAGAAAATAGCCACTGCTATTACTAGCAACGGTAACATGGAATGGACTTAGTTTTTGGGTACTTGCCAGGTTCTTATTGCCTGGATTGGCCACTGTTGGAAACAGGATGCTGGGCTTGATGGACCCTTGGTCTGACCCAGTATGGCATGTTCTTATGTTCTTAATCATGCAATGGAATCTGTTGCTGGAGGATGTGGTGAAGGCAACTCACATAATGGGGTTAAAAAAAGAGGATTGGACAAGTTCCTGAAGGAAAAGTCCATAAACAGTTATTAGCTTTATCCCTGGGAGTGAGATACAGGAAACAGATCAACTACTGGGGATCTGCTGGGTACTTGTGACCCAGACTGGCCACTGTCGGAGACGGGATGCTGGGCTCGATGGACCATTGGCCTGACCCAGCATGGCACTTCTTAAGTTCTTATGTAAAATGCGAAAGCATTATTTGTCACAATCACCTTTACAAGCAGGGCTTTTAGGAAATCGGTGAGGTGTTTTAAATGTTCCTGTCCGATACTGCAGTGCGCTAATGTTTCATGCTTAGTCTGAGCAATCCTGTCAGCCAGTGATGCAATCAAGTGTGACACATCACAGTAACAACAAGCAACAGATAAGTGGCAGTTCTCTCAGCAATAATCTGGCTATGTGCCCATTCTTTTTCTGAGAGCTCGTAAAGACTTGTAGTTTCTAAAAATAATTCAAACAAATCATTGCATGAATCTGCTCCGGACTCCGAGTGAGGGCAGCAGTAGGACCAGCAGGAGAGGTACAGTGCGTTCCTGCTGACACGGGGAGAATAAAGATAAGAAGCTGGAAGGGAATATTGCAGTTCAAGTCACGGAAGAGTTTGAAGTATGATGAGTAATTTTTTTAATAAATAAACCACACATACCATGGTAAAACTGGAGATAAAACTTGGTGCGAAGTTTGAAAAAGGCTGCAGTGTTCCCTATTGGTTGACAGAAGTGACCCAGGCAGACCTGTAGTGTGATTGGTGGGGTATAGATGTCCATCGGTTTTCTTGGACACGCCTCCTTTCTGGGAAATAAAAGGCAGCTTCTCCCTGGGCCATTTTGTCAGTGCTGGCTGTTGTTAGGCGAGCTCTGGACTAGGGATTTTCTAAGTGCTGGAGTTGGCGTTGGTGGTTCTGTTGTGATTGCTGACTGGTGTCTTTCCGCTGCTTGTTTTTGCTGTGCCTTTTCCCATCCTTTTGACTTTTGTTGGTGTTCTTGAGTGAATCTTTAGCGTGCATCTGATTGCTGGTCTGTGATTGTCTGTCTTTGGCACTGTTCACGTTTGTATTTAGGTTCCTGAAAGCGTGGAGTGCATGTTCATGGTTGTGGAGGGAATGGAACATGAGAGAGGAGGTGCGAGTGGCAGAGAGGATGAGCGTGACAGGCAGGGACAGGGATGATAGGAGAAGTGTGGTGCACGGGTCAGGGAGGGGAGATGGGATGGGAAGAGATTGTGTGAGGAGATTGTGTGAGGAGAAAGGTGGAGCAGAAGGAGCAAGGGCTGGTCAGTGAGTGCGGGAACAGGGAGAGGAGCTGGAAGAGGGTACAGAAAAGAAGGCGGGCGGGGGTGGAAGAGCAGGAGGAAGAGAAGGGGGACAGGGAAGGGAGCAGGAAGTGGGAGTAGTGCTCAGGGTGATAGGGACCCACACCATTTATCCAGGGGCGATGAGCAGGCAGAAACCAGCAGCCAACAGCTGGGGGAGAAGCAGCATCAACATGATGTGCACTAGGGATGTGCAGAGCAAAATTTTATGTTCATATTTCTTATGTCCGAAAGTGGGTCCCACTTGCGGCCAATATGGACATAAAAAAAATCTAATGAGTTGGGTATATGTACATATGTCGCCCATTAAAGTCAATGGGGGAAGGATTTCCAGCCTATTTTTGGCTGCAGAATTGTGGTTTTCTTATCAATTGGCCCAGGAGAGAGTTCCCTTTCCTTTGTGCAGGGAAGTACTCCCTGGAAAGGGTCCACCCCTAGAGTTGTGTGTACCCGGTGTTTACATTGGCGTCCAGTGAATATCGTTGGCGTCTAGTGAATTCCGTTGGCGTCTAGTGAATTCAGACGGTACTTACGCACTTCAGCAGATGACAAAGGAATTGGAGGATCTCTCAGAAATAAGAATACGTGTGGGAATACAAGGTCTGGATGAACAGGCAGGCACAGCAATGGAGTTAAAACAGCAGTAGGAACACAAGGCCTGGATGAACAGGCACTTCATTCGAGGACAGAGGTCAATCCCAGCTAGGGACACAAGGCCTGCATGAACAGGCACAGGAACTAGGTTAAAACACTGGTAGCTCGCCAGCATCTTTCTGATGCATGCTAGAATATTGGCAGCGGTATGGGCATGGTCCGTCAGTTGGGTGTGCAGTAAAGCCCACCTCCACCCTCATGCTTGTTCAGGGAAGGACTCCCTGGAACGGGTCCACCCCTAGAGTTGTGTGTACCCGGTGTTTACATTGGCGTCCAGTGAATATCGTTGGCGTCTAGTGAATTCCGTTGGCGTCTAGTGAATTCAGACTGTACTTACGCACGTCAGCTGATGACAAACGAATTGGAGCCTAGGATCTCTCACAAATAAGAATACGTGTGGGAACACAAGGCCTGGATGAACAGGTACATCATTCGAGGACAGAGGTCAATTCCAGCTAGGGACACAAGGCCTGCATGAACAGGCACAGCAACCAGGTTAAAACACTTGTGGGAACACAAGGCCTGGATGAACAGGCACAGCCACTGAGTTAAAACACCTGTGGGAACACAAGGCCTGGATGAACAGGCACATCATTTGAGGACAGATGTCAATCCCAGCTAGGGACACAAGCAGCGTAGGAAAAGAAACTAACCAGGATTCCCTCAGTAACGGCGAGTGAAGAGGGAAGAGCCCAGCGCCGAATCTCCGCCACTCCGGGTTCGGGGATCTGAACCCGACTCCCTTTCGATCGGCCGAGGACGACGGAGGCCATCGCCCGTCCCTTCCGAACGGCGCTCGCCTATCTGTTAGGACCGGCTGACCCATGTTGAACTGCTGTTCACATGGAACCCTTCTCCACTTCGGCCTTGAAGAAGAATGCTCAGTCTGTTTAAAAGAACAAAATTAACGGACCCACTCAAGGAATATGCTCAGTCTGTTTAAAATAAGAAAATTAACGGACCCACTCTGAAGGTCAATGCTCAGTCTGTTTAAAAGAACAAAATTAACGGACCCACTCAAGGACTATGCTCAGTCTGTTTAAAAGAACACAATTAACGGACCCACTCTGAAGGTCAATGCTCAGTCTGTTTAAAATAGCAATATCAACAGACCCACTCTGAAGGACAATGCTCAGTCTGTTTAAAATAACAAAATGGAACTGCCCAGCTAGGGACACAAGGCCTGGAGGAACAGGCACATCATTGGTGGACAGAGGTCAATCCCGGCTAGGGACACAAGGCCTGGAGGGACAGGCAGGCACAGCAATGGAGTTAAAACACCAGTAGAAAACACAATGGCTGGAGGTACAGGCAGGAACAGCAACGGAGTTAAAACACTTGTGGGAACACAAGGCCTGGAGGAACAGGCACATCATTGGTGGACAGAGGTCAATCCCGGCTAGGGACACAAGACCTGGAGGGACAGGCAGGCACAGCAATGGAGTTAAAACACCAGTAGAAACACAATGGCTGGAGGTACAGGCAGGAACAGCAACGGAGTTAAAACACTTGTGGGAACACAAGGCCTGGAGGAACAGGCACATCATTGGAGGACAGAGGTCAATCCCAGCTAGGGACACAAGTCGCATAGGAAAAGAAACTGACCAGGATTCCCTCAGTAACGGCGAGTGAAGAGGGAAGAGCCCAGCGCCGATTCTCCACCACTCTGGGTTCGTGGATCTGAACCCGACTCCCTTTCGATCGGCCGAGGACGACGGAGGCCATCGCCCGTCCCTTCCGAACGGCGCTCGCCTATCTGTTAGGACCGGCTGACCCATGTTGAACTGCTGTTCACATGGAACCCTTCTCCACTTCGGCCTTGAAGAAGAAAGCTCAGTCTGTTTAAAATAAGAAAATTAACGGACCCACTCTGAAGGTCAATGCTCAGTCTGTTTAAAATAGCAATATCAACAGACCCACTCTGAAGGACAATGCTCAGTCTGTTTAAAATAACAAAATGGAACTGCCCAGCTAGGGACACAAGGCCTGGAGGTACAGGCAGGAACAGCAACGGAGTTAAAACACTTGTGGGAACACTAGGGCTGCACAGTAGATGCCGGTCAGACACAGCGATTCATGTCAAGAACATGTGCTGCAGTGCTTACTGCTTACATTATCTTGAGCATAGGAGGCAATTGGAACTGCTGCAAGGCTCCTTTCAATAGCTTTTATTCATCTTGCCATTCACAAGGAAAATCGGGAAAGCCAAGCACTGGCAGGTTTACTTTCAAAAACACTAGCATTTCCATCAAGACCGGTGAAAGCCTTGAGCGGTGAGGGCTCATGATATCCCCTGTCATTGAAAAAACACGTTCACTGGGCACACTTGTTGGTGGACATGACAGATATCCTTCAGCCACTTTGGCTAGGTGTGGCCAGACAGTGGACTTGTGTGCCCAATATGCCAGCGGATCTGTCTGCGTATTCTCTATCGGCTCTGAGAGATACCGTTTCACTGACAGCTCTGCTGCTGTCTCCTCCTGTGCTTGGGAGGGCTGAGAGTCACTCAATCCAGTTACTTTCTCTCTCGCCTGTTGCACTACTGATGTATCTTTATGGCCAACATGCCTTGGGCGTTCTGACGTTGAGGTGGAGGCACTAGTAATAGTATCTGTCACTGACACAGTCCTTCTCCTGCCAGGGATAGCAGCAGCACAACTCTGTGACGTGCCTGCTGTTTCCACCTGTGCTTCAAGCCTAATCTGTCTCCGCCTATGGTGCTCCTGTTCACGGACCTGTGCTAACAACAGCTCCTTCACAAATGACAGACAATTGGTCTGTAGGGCGATTTTACCTTTCACACGGGGATCACAGACAGAGGCGAGCATGTATGTGCTGTCCTCTGTTAAAGGCCTTAATCTGTCTTTCACCTGCTGCTGCAAAACGTCCACACACTGCAGCACCTCAGCAGTCATTCCCTCTTGCCGTTTAATGCCTTCCAAATGGTCATCCAGGAATTTCACTATAGGGATGATGTCAGCCAAGGTGGAACTTCTGGAACTCAGCTCCTCCGTGACGTCCTTGAAGGGCTGCAGGATTTTTACCAGCTGACTCATGACTAACCAATCGTGATGCCCTAGGGGATTCTGTACACCTATGTCTATTGTACCAGAAAGTTCATGAAGGGGTGTCTGCAGCTCCAATAACCTCTCCAGCATCATAAAGGTGGAATTCCACCGGGTGGGAACGTCTTGAATGAGACGCTTCTCGGGCATATCCAAAGCAGTCTGATTTTCTCGGAGAACCTGCCCCGCCCTGACACTTCTGTGGAAGTGTGCTGCTATGTTCCTGCACTTCTGTATTAACCTACGCAGGTATTCAGTCTCCTTGTCCTTGGACTCCAAGCCCAAACCTGACTTCACTACCAGATGCAGAGTGTGTGCAAAACATCGGATGTTCTTAAACCGCCCATCGCTTATTGCCTTAACCATGTTTGCACCGTTGTCTGTGACAAAAAAGCCTGCCCGCGTTTTACTGCCCGCGGTGTACTGCCCGCGGTGTACTGCCCGCGGTGTACTTTCCAGCTCGCCAGCATCTTTCTGATGCATGCTAGAATATTGGCAGCGGTATGGGCATGGTCCGTCAGGTGGGTGTTCAGTAAAGCCCACCTCCACCCTGATGCTTGTTCAGTAATAGAGCTGCTGGCTGCCCCTGCCTCTGCCATGTCCCACCAGTGTGCTGTCAGAGAGAGGTAAGAGTGTGCAGCATTCATGGCGGTCCAGATATCGCAGGTGAAATGCACTCTTCCGTCTGCCTTACCTAGCAGTGCTTGCACGCGACTGACACAGTGCTTGTACAGGCTGGGGATGACCTTTCTACTAAATGTGGTTCTGGAGGGGACTTTGTAATTTGGAAGTACGACCTTCACGAAACGTTTGAAACCCACATTCTCAACTAACTGCAGGGGCTGGTCATCAAGGGCAATCATTTCCCCAATGCTCCTGGTTACTACTTTTGCGGCTGCCTGCCTCCTACCCCGGGATAGCGTTACCGCACTCCACCCCATTTCCTCCATGGTGCATTGTCGCTTCTCCCACATGTCAGTGGGTTTCTGGCCTGCCGCCTGACTGCTAGAAGGGTATGAGGGCGTGGGCTGACTCTGCTGCTTTCCTACCACTGCACCCTGGTTGGAAGGGGAAGGGGTCCCCTGACGGAAAATGCTACCATCCCCAGATGGCAGTAATCTTGTTGGGTGTTGCCTCTTAACATGATACTCCATGCCAAAATTTGACAGATGTCCCAGTTGCTTGCCTCTGCTAATATCCCTGGCACAGTAATTACACCGAGCATAACGCGGGTCTTCTGTCACTTTAAAATGTGCCCAGATCGCAGATTTCTTTTGTGATCCTCCTCTCTTTCCCGCCCTGGGGGTGGATGGTGGCACTGGAGTTGAGGTACTACTGGGTGTGGGTGGTGCACCCACTGCACCCGGCGAAGCAATGCCAGCGGGGGCAACAGTCACCCTCTGTCTCCCTTCTGACAGCTCTTCCTCCTCCTCGATATCAGTGGAATGTCTCCCCTGCCGCAGATTTCTGGAGGTGGAGGCTAAAACAGGACTAACTGACAATTCTACCGAAGATTGCTCAGGTATAACATCTTCCGTTTCTGATGAGAATCCCATCCAAGAAGATTCTTCTTCTGAATCAGAAGCTAACAGTGCCAGCGCTACCTTGTCACCGCAAAGTTTTGCAGGACACTTCTGTCCCCTGGCTGCTCTTGGGTGTGTAACTTTTGTCTGGCTAGACTCTGCCTCCTCTTCACTCTCCTCCAAAACTACAGTGCCAGAAACAGGTGCTGGCGATTGCAAAGTTTCATGGTCTGATTTCTTTTTTTTTGCCATGGAACTGCCATCCCCTACAAAGACGTTTGATTGCGACAGTTGCCTTTTTACCTGTACTGGTGGTGTTGCGCTGGTGTCTTTTGCGGTGCCTCCGCTGCCATTCCCACTAAGTCGCTTGCATCTCCCTTTCCCTGACATTATGGATTTAATGTCAATGAGTACTAGTGGTAACACTGCCCACTGTCCCACAATAATAATGTTCGGTCAGTTTAAAATAACTAAATTAACAGACCCACTCAAGAAGAATGCTCAGTCTGTTTAAAATAACAAAATGAACGGACCAAGTCAAGGACAATGCGGTTAAGTCTGTTTAAAAATAGCAGATTGAACAGACTCGCTGAAGGCCAATCTTCACTCTGTTTACAATGCCCACTGCCTCACTGCCTGCCTGGCAATGCACGGAATGTGTCTGTCTGTGTGTGTGCAGTGAGTACACAGAGAACAAGCTTCCTTTTCAGTAGATATGAGGCAGGGTACTCCCAGCCCTGGAACTGCTGCCCACCCAGCACTGAACCACTCAAGGACAATGCGGTTAAGTCTGTTTAAAAATAGCAAATGTAACAGACTCGCTGAAGGGCAATGTTCACTCTGTTTACAATGCCCACTGCCTCACTGCCTGCCTGGCAATGCAAGGAATGTGTCTGTCTGTGTGTGTGCAGTGAGTGCACAGAGAACAAGCTTCCTTTTCAGTAGATATGAGGCAGGGTACTCCCAGCCCTGGAACTGCTGCCCACCCAGCACTGAACCACTCAAGGAGAATGCTTTTAAGTCTGTTTAAAAATAGCAAATGTAACAGACTCGCTGAAGAGCAATGTTCACTCTGTTTACAATGCCCACTGCCTCACTGCCTGCCTGGCAATGCACGGAATGTGTCTGTCTGTGTGCACTGCAGTGCACATAGAACTAAAGTAGATATGAGGCAGGGTACTCCCAGCACTGGAACTGCTGCCCACCCAGCACTGAACCACTGAAGGAGAATGTGTTCACTCTGTTTACAATGCCCACTGCCTCACTGCCTGCCTGGCAATGCACGGAATGTGTCTGTGTGTGTGCAGTGAGTGCACAGAGAACAAGCTTCCTTTTCAGTAGATATGAGGCAGAGTACTGCCAGTGCCAGCCCTGGCACTGCCCACCCAGCACTGAACCACTCAAGGAGAATGCTTTTAAGTCTGTTTAAAAATAGCAAATGTAACAGACTCGCTGAAGGGCAATGTTCACTCTGTTTACAATGCCCACTGCCTCACTGCCTGCCTGGCAATGCACGGAATGTGTCTGTCTGTGTGCACTGCAGTGCACATAGAACTAAAGTATATATGAGGCAGGGTATTCCCAGCCCTGGAACTGCTGCCCAGTGCCCACCCAGCACTGAACCACTCAAGGAGAATGCTTTTAAGTCTGTTTAAAAATAGCAAATGTAACAGACTCGCTGAAGGGCAATGTTCACTCTGTTTACAATGCCCACTGCCTCACTGCCTGCCTGGCAATGCACGGAATGTGTCTGTCTGTGTGTGTGCAGTGAGTGCACAGAGAACAAGCTTCCTTTTCAGTAGATATGAGGCAGGGTACTCCCAGCCCTGGAACTGCTGCCCACCCAGCACTGAACCACTCAAGGAGAATGCTTTTAAGTCTGTTTAAAAATAGCAAATGTAACAGACTTGCTGAAGGGCAATGTTCACTCTGTTTACAATGCCCACTGCCTCACTGCCTGCCTGGCAATGCACGGAATGTGTCTGTGTGTGTGCAGTGAGTGCACAGAGAACAAGCTTCCTTTTCAGTAGATATGAGGCAGAGTACTGCCAGTGCCAGCCCTGGCACTGCCCACCCAGCACTGAACCACTCAAGGAGAATGCTTTTAAGTCTGTTTAAAAATAGCAAATGTAACAGACTCGCTGAAGAGCAATGTTCACTCTGTTTACAATGCCCACTGCCTCACTGCCTGCCTGGCAATGCACGGAATGTGTCTGTCTGTGTGCACTGCAGTGCACATAGAACTAAAGTAGATATGAGGCAGGGTACTCCCAGCACTGGAACTGCTGCCCACCCAGCACTGAACCACTGAAGGAGAATGTGTTCACTCTGTTTACAATGCCCACTGCCTCATTGCCTGCCTGGCAATGCACGGAATGTGTCTGTGTGTGTGCAGTGAGTGCACAGAGAACAAGCTTCCTTTTCAGTAGATATGAGGCAGAGTACTGCCAGTGCCAGCCCTGGCACTGCCCACCCAGCACTGAACCACTCAAGGAGAATGCTTTTAAGTCTGTTTAAAAATAGCAAATGTAACAGACTCGCTGAAGGGCAATGTTCACTCTGTTTACAATGCCCACTGCCTCACTGCCTGCCTGGCAATGCACGGAATGTGTCTGTCTGTGTGCACTGCAGTGCACATAGAACTAAAGTATATATGAGGCAGGGTATTCCCAGCCCTGGAACTGCTGCCCAGTGCCCACCCAGCACTGAACCACTCAAGGAGAATGCTTTTAAGTCTGTTTAAAAATAGCAAATGTAACAGACTCGCTGAAGGGCAATGTTCACTCTGTTTACAATGCCCACTGCCTCACTGCCTGCCTGGCAATGCACGGAATGTGTCTGTGTGTGTGCAGTGAGTGCACAGAGAACAAGCTTCCTTTTCAGTAGATATGAGGCAGAGTACTGCCAGTGCCAGCCCTGGCACTGCCCACCCAGCACTGAACCACTCAAGGAGAATGCTTTTTAAGTCTGTTTAAAAATAGCAAATGTAACAGACTCGCTGAAGAGCAATGTTCACTCTGTTTACAATGCCCACTGCCTCACTGCCTGCCTGGCAATGCACGGAATGTGTCTGTCTGTGTGCACTGCAGTGCACATAGAACTAAAGTAGATATGAGGCAGGGTACTCCCAGCACTGGAACTGCTGCCCACCCAGCACTGAACCACTGAAGGAGAATGTGTTCACTCTGTTTACAATGCCCACTGCCTCACTGCCTGCCTGGCAATGCACGGAATGTGTCTGTGTGTGTGCAGTGAGTGCACAGAGAACAAGCTTCCTTTTCAGTAGATATGAGGCAGAGTACTGCCAGTGCCAGCCCTGGCACTGCCCACCCAGCACTGAACCACTCAAGGAGAATGCTTTTAAGTCTGTTTAAAAATAGCAAATGTAACAGACTCGCTGAAGGGCAATGTTCACTCTGTTTACAATGCCCACTGCCTCACTGCCTGCCTGGCAATGCACGGAATGTGTCTGTCTGTGTGCACTGCAGTGCACATAGAACTAAAGTATATATGAGGCAGGGTATTCCCAGCCCTGGAACTGCTGCCCAGTGCCCACCCAGCACTGAACCACTCAAGGAGAATGCTTTTAAGTCTGTTTAAAAATAGCAAATGTAACAGACTCGCTGAAGGGCAATGTTCACTCTGTTTACAATGCCCACTGCCTCACTGTCTGCCTGGCAATGCACGGAATGTGTCTGTCTGTGTGCACTGCAGTGCACATAGAACTAAAGTAGATATGAGGCAGGGTATTCCCAGCCTTGGAACTGCTGCCCAGTGCCCACCCAGCACTGAACCACTCAAGGAGAATGCTTTTAAGTCTGTTTAAAAATAGCAAATGTAACAGACTTGCTGAAGGGCAATGTTCACTCTGTTTACAATGCCCACTGCCTCACTGTCTGCCTGGCAATGCACGGAATGTGTCTGTCTGTGTGCACTGCAGTGCACATAGAACTAAAGTAGATATGAGGCAGAGTACTCCCAGCCCTGGAACTGCTGCCCAGCCAGCACTGAACCACTCAAGGAGAATGCTTTTAAGTCTGTTTAAAAATAGCAAATATGAGGCAGAGTACTGCCAGCCCTGCCTGGCACTGCCCAGGATAAAATGTACAGACTCACTCAATAAGAATGTTCTTTTTTTTTTTTTCCCTAACAAAGAATCTGTTCTGTGTTGTCTATCAAATCTGGTTCTGTTCTGTGTTGTCTATCAAATCGGGTTCTGCTATCTTCTCTGCCTCAGCCTGCCTAAGCCCACCCTGCACGATCCCGATCCCACCTCCCCACTGAATCGCTGAAAATGTCCGTCAGTCCTCGTGCTGCTGCTGCTTTTATAGTGCTGCTGGCTCGTCAGGAAATCCTCAGAGAAGCACGGAATGACAGCGCGATTCGCTGCATTCAGTGCTTCTCTGAAAAGGTGAACGCAGATTCGCTGCGTTCCGGTATCCATGCCGACCTGTCCCACCCTTTCCTGTGAGTCACTGAAACTCACAGGACAGGGTCAGACAGGTTGGCATGGTTACCGCAGGGGCGCCGCCATTTTCAGGTAATCCGGGGCTCCGAGCTCGAGTCGCAGGTAATGGCGGCGAGAAAGCGCGCGCATGGCGATTCGCCGTATCCGACATATCTATGTTCATTTATGTCGGAAATCTGCTCGTATACGCCCCATCTTTTTTTTAAGTAAAAAAAAAAATTTGAGTTGCGTTTTCCATATGCGGTCAATCCGAATGCACATCCCTAATGTGCACCTCACCAAGGAAGAGAAGGGCTCTCTCGTGCAGAGGGTCAGAAGACATCCTCAGAGATCAAGAGGAAGATCTGAGTGGGCATTAACAAAGATGTCAGCAGCCTGTCAGTGACAACCAGAGACATAGATCAGCTGAAGCAGCACTGGCAGGATACCAGGACAGCTATTAAGACCAAGCTGGCAGTCATCAAGAGGTCCAAGTGCCGGACTGTCGGAGGCCCACCATGTGAAGTACAGCCAATGCCGGCGGAGGAACTGGTCCAGGGTGTCGTTTCATACTGGCGCTGATACAGATGATGCGGCAGCAGCTAATGAGTATGCTGGGGAATATATATATCTCCGAGGTTATCAAAGTTGTGTCTACTCTAACAAACTCCATTTTCTATATGTTTTTTAATGATAAGCTTTTAAATAGATGTGGTATCAAAAATTCTTTCTGTCATTATTCAAAAAAATTCTGAAAATCTTTTGCATTACACTGCAATGTGCAAATGATATTGAGAGCTATTTTTAAACTTTCATTGTTTATCTTTGCGGCAGAGTAAATGATCGGTCAAGGCTTTCTTTGAGTGCTTTTATTTACAGTGTATAGGAAACAGCATAACTGCTTACCTTTCGCAGTAAGCACAGTTAACAGCCAGCATTCACTTACAGGATACATCTTTAGGACAGTGATGTTTCAGGAGCTGCCTTCTCTTGGAGATCTGGGCCTGGACTAACTCTTTCCACCTGGATCCCTGCTCTTATTCCAATTCCGCCCCCAGAGCTATCTGTCTCTCTGGCTTTTAAGGAGGACCAGGCTAGATGCCTGGTCCTGCATAGGTTAATGTTATGGTTTTGAGGTGTTTGAGTGGATTCTCGGGTACTGTGGGAGATGACCACGCCCACGGGGAGGAGCCCCGTGGGGAGCCACAGTGCTGGGCTAGACTCAAGACGCACAAACACAGAGTTTTGTCTTTTATTGTACAGCTGATGTATTCCACCAGAGGTGGCAGTAGTGAGGTGATCCAGAGGTAGCAGTCCAGGGACCCTTGGCAGAAGGGACCCATCTCACCGAGATGGTATAGGGAGATCCAGGAGTAGGTTTCCCAGCACGGCAGAGCTGTAGATGAGACAGACTGAGGATTAGATTACTCACTAGATGGTAGCTGTAGGGTTGATGATTCCACCAGGCAGAAGTTGATGGTAACAGGCACCGAGGCAGGGAGAGCAGGCCCTCGAGGAGCGAGTACCTGATCCCAGTAAGCACCTGAAAGAAAGCAGAGGGTCCCCCGAGGAGCGGGTACCCAGGATAGAGAATACCCCGAAGGGCAGAGAGAGCTTCCAGCGGCAGCACGGAAGCAGCAGAGTAGCTTAGACCAGGCGAATCCAATCCTTGCTAACTCAATGAGCTAGCAAACAAGCGTAGGCTAAATACCCGGATGGCGTGATGTCACTCGAGAGGGACGCCCCCGAGGTTCCAGCCATGACGTGGATAAAGACATGGGTGGCGTGCGCGCGTGCACCCTAGGAGGCCCTTAAGAGAAACATGGAGTGAGGCTTTGCCATTGCCGTTCTGGGGACGCCGGAGAACGCGGCTTGCAGACGCGGCGGTAACCATCTTCCCAAGGCTAGCGGGGAGAGGAGAGAAAAAGGTGAGGCACAAGGGTCGAAGCCGTCTGAGACCGGACGCAACAATTAAGGGGGGTTTCTAGGAACACTTCTTCATATACTCCCCCCCCCCCCCCCAAGCTCGAACCTGTCAGAGCAAACATCCTTACTCACCCTGGATCCCTTCCATGGAAGTAACTTTTCTTCCTCATGTGCTCCTTCTGGCCTCTTGCCAATTAAATTTGGGCTATAGGGTCATGCTCTCCCTCTCTCACTAGGGTTACCCTTAATCAATCCCCAGTTACCACAAGCACGTACTGTGCACTGTGCCTAGTGTCCACCCATAGTCCTTTGTAAAAGTCCATCTAGAGCTCTGAGTTCCTATTCTCCTCCAAGAAGACTCTCTTTTCTCCAATTGGGTGCTCCATTTGTGGTTCCTGTTCCACTTGCTCTATTCCTTCAACTATCACTGTTACAGGCTCCATGTTTTTCCCAATTTTTACCATAGTGCCTTCTGACTCCTCTGCATCATCTCTGACTGCAGCGCCTCCCTCTGGCCACATCTCCATCTGGCCATTCTGCAGCACCTCTGTCTGGTATTCTGCAGCGCTTCTGTCTGGCTATTCTGCAGTGCCTCCGTTTGGCCACTCTGCAATGCTGCTGTCAGGCTTCTGTCCTCTGCCTTTCTCATGCCAGTCTGCTCTGCCTTCTTCAGGCTAATCTGCAGGGCTTCCCCATGAGCTCCCTTGCATTGGGTTTTCTTGCTCCTGTACGGTATCCCCACAGTCAAGTATCTTGCAAAGTTGCTGTGTCTCCTTTATTTCCAAGGGTTGAAGTCCATCTCTGGTCTTGCATCTGGCATTCTGGCAGTTAGGAATGCAGACCTTGCATCCAACTTTATCCAGGTGCATGCTCAGGAAATATGGCTCCTTATGGCACTCTCTTGCAGTTGCCTCTGTCCTTCCAGGAGTATTTGAACTAAGGTTTCCATTTCCAGCTCACTTCTACTCTAGCATAGACAAGGCTGGCTTGCTTCCAGAGGGCCATGCCTTGTTCAAATGCACACCACAAATTATTCTCTTTTGTTTCCTTCTGTCAAGAAAAGGAAAAAAAAAAACCCTGCTTGTCCAGCACTGACTCACTTTTTTCTCTCTCGCCCGGGCAAAGCTAGTCTTTGTGGTCTGTTATTTCTTTATACTTTCATAGCTGCTTCTACAGTCAGGCCCCTTAGCCAGTTTTCCTTCCTTACACACTCCTGTACTCTGCCTTAGTTTAGAGTCCATAGACCTTCTTATTCATGTTTTTTGTACTCCTCTAGAGACCTGCTTCTGTTTCAGTCAGCTTCTTTGTGCAGGAACCATATAACAAACATTTTTCTCAGTGTTGTAAGCACACCCTTTTACCTGACTGCTTCTCTATTCTCTTGTGGCATGTGCCTTGCTTTAAGACCATTTCCTTAGCACAGAAAAAAAAAAAGTCTCTCTTTTCTTCTTTTTTTCTGGCTTATACTGCTCAGGGCTGCAGTATAGCTCACCAATCTTCAACACAAGCCTCTGCTCTGTACAACATTTTAGAGCACACGGATTCTCAAACAAACTTCTATTCTATTCTGACACATGGATCTCTCTCTGTACCTTGTGTAGGGCAGAGATCCCCTTCTAACACCATATGTGGCATGGTAAATGAGCAGTCAAGTCCCAAAACAAAGAACGTCAAGCAGCACTGTCTGAATTATCAAGAAGGTTCCTCACCCAGCAAAAATGTTGCTAGCAGTAATGTATGGGTTTGACAGTTATTTGGTTTTGATTGATTGTAAATATTACTATTCTTATCATAAGGCTTGGGGGTAACTGCATGGAGTGACAGTTACTACCCTTAAGAGAAACATGGGGAATCCTGCATGGGGAGGCAAATACTACCATAAGAAACTTGCAAGGCAGACTGGATGGGCCATCTGATCCTTTTCTGCCATCATAACTATGTTACTATGTCTCTTGTTTTTGTTTGTTGGCACTTGTAGTATTAAATCAATACCACAGGAAGATGCTGGAAATATTACAAAATATCATTTATCTATCTGTATGTCCATATCATCTTTAAGACACATTTTTAATGGTAAAGACACAAGTTTTATTGTTTATTACCAAAGCTGTGTTGCGCTCGGGGGTGGACCCTTGTCCTGGAGCAGTGGAGAACGGCTTTCTGGTAGGGACCAGGAAGTAACTGACCCCAGGGGGCAGAGCACTGGAGGAGACAGAGGCTAGGATGAGCTTCACCACTGGAAGGCCGAGGTCCCCCCGGGAGGAGCCCATAGGAACCCGGGCCACTTGGACCTAGGTGGGCCTCGCAGGGTCTCCTGGAGAGATGGAAGTCAGGCGTGCCCACAGACAGGAGAGGAGCGCGGTCAGGTTCGAGACTGGAGGTCAGATGGAGCAGGGAGGACCAGAACAGTGTAGGTGACAACAAGGCTAGGAACAGAGCCAGAATCTGGAGATGTGGTCAAGCAGGCAGAGGTCAGAATCCGGGAGTCAGTCCGAGGAGTGGTCAACGAAGTCAGGTTCCGGAGGTCAGACGAGGTCACAGGCAGGCCGAGGTCAGAAGATAGGCAGCAGGCAGGTAGGTCAAGGAACAGGCTGAGGGCAGAAGGCAGGCAGCAGGCAGACAAGAGGTACTATCTGGGGAGGCGAAAAGAAGGATGCTGGAATTCTAGGATGCAGGAACAGGACTGGAAAAGAAGGATCCTGGAACAAAATTGGAACAGACTGGAACAAGGTTCAGACGCAGTGACAATCTAGCAAGACACTAACCCGATTGCCAAGGCAAGGAAGTACAGGCAGGGACTTCCTTATATCAGGGAATCAATCAGGAGCTAGGCCCCTGGCCAGGCGGTCCGCGCGCGTAGGTGTGTGGCCAACGCCACCGAGGACGCCGAGCTCCAGCGTGAGGCCTGGTGCGCAGTGGAAGGCCCAGCGACTGCCGCCACGGAATGCTGAGGCCTGGAAGAGCTTGCAGCTGCCGCTAGGGAGGCCGACCCGGGACCTGCCGTGGAACCAGAGAGGTGAGCAGGCGGACGGGGTGCGTAACAAGTTGTAGATAATTCAGCACTACTAATTTCAAAGTTCTAGTAATACATACATTATAAGGAAGCCCCTGACACTTCTTTTGGAAGTGGTATATAAATTTCCAATTGACTTAAATCTTAGTTTACATGGCGTAAAATATTGGAAAGTGGACAAATGTATTGAATTTTGCTTAATTATGGAGTTATTTTCCTGTTTAGTATTTATTGGAGTTCTGGAACTTTCTGTGTTAATTTTACAATTATAGTTTTTCTAAACTCTGCTGTTCCTTTTAGAAACTGTTTTGTTTCCTGCCTCAGTTAACTGTACCGTCCAGAGAGGGGCACTTATGATGATTCACATGCTTTCATGTACATTGACTATTGTTTTTACGATATAAGATGTTAATAACCTGCAAGAGATAATTGTAAACTGTGTTCTGATAATGTATGGCCATCCATTGCCACCCTAATCTTTTTTGCCTTTTCATGAAATGGTACATGTTACCTGGGGGAGAAAATGCTTTTTATAAGGTTGAGGCCAGTGGCAAAAGATTTGTACAAAACAGTACTGTGTGCACAACATAACATTTCATTACAATTGTAAATGGACTCTGTACATATGCCAAAAGTTCAGAACTACCTGTCTTGTTTGGTAATAGTGGACAGAGGCCTATCTAACACCGCGGCCACACTGACAACGACCCATTGCTCAGATGTACTTGTGTACTAACAGTTATCAAAGAATTTCATACGGGCTGATTCAGTGTGGTGCGCTCGGCCGAGTGCACCGTTAGCCCCAATTTGGATGCGCGTTTTCCACGCGCTATTTTTACCCCTGTCTTCCGCACGCTTTACTGTATCGGCCCGATAATAAGGTAATTGACCACTGCAAGCTAAAAGGATGAACTAAATCATTCAAACTAGACTGACTAGAACTGTAAAAGAAACTGGATTACCCTGGCCAAAGGCACTACCAGCATCCCTAATAGGTATTTGAGGTACAGAAGCCAGAACCACTAATCTGAACCTATTTGAAGTCGTCACTGGGAGCCCGGTGCCAACACACCCAGCTCCAGGCGTAAACTCGATTGAATCTGATTTGTTTTCATTAACAGACTTAATAATTTCCTATCATAAAATATTAACTGAAGCTAAATTCTGATTTGACTGTAAGCCTCTGTTCATTTAAATTTATTGAAATTCGCCCTGAGACCAAGTTTTGGAAAACGTGGAATATCAAATGTTGATAGATAAATAGTAATAATGGAGTCACACCGATGAAGATCAAGACCAGTCTGTCATAAAAAACGTCACTTTATTAAAATCACATTTAAAATTAGAATATATTTTTAAAAAAACCAGGTACATGGCCACAGTGCCTATTTCTTCTTCTTCCTTGGGGATCATGCCAATCTGAGAAGAGACAAATGTGGGCAGGCGTGCACATATTCGCCTCTAGCACCTGGACCGGATCCATATCTTGATGAATGCAACACCAAAGAGCAAATATTTGTGGAGCACCACTGCTGATATCTGCAGCGTCCTCTGGCGAGTGCTCTACTGCTCCTCCAGAACGACCAAGGCAAGGGAAACAGAGTTTTGAAATGCCAAATGTCCATTCTTTGACTGTCCTGGTTCCCGTGTGCACCTGGTTAGAGTGGATTTCTGCTGCCGTGCAAAGGCGCAGACGGGGAAGTAAGCAACCAGGCTTTGCAGCCATAACCTGCGTCTCCTGCAAAGAAATAACACGGACTAGAAATACAACAATGCATGAACTCGCTGCATGCCACACGGTGCCGTGACACACGATAGCAAAAGAGTGGCAGAGCGAAAAAAGGGGTGCCTGGTGCAAAAACAATGCGTGCTATCTACCCCAGAGAGCTTACATGTACCCACCCCAGACGGCTGTTTGGATTGTATAGTGGGATAGTTAGTATGCACTTTTGGCATGATGCACCAGTATACTGTTTCGCTTTGGGTACCCACCCCAGAGAGCTTACATGTACTCACCCCAAACGGCTGATGCACCAGTATACTGTTTCGCTTTGGGTACCCACCCCAGAGAGCGTACATGTACCCACCCCAAACGGCTGATGCACCAGTATACTGTTTCGCTTTGGGTACCCACCCTAGAGAGCTTACATGTACCCACCCCAAACGGCTGATGCACCAGTATACTGTTTCGCTTTGGGTACCCACCCCAGAGAGCTTACATGTACCCACCCCAGACGGCTGATGCACCAGTATACTGTTTCACTTTTGGTACCCACCCCAGAGAGCTTACATGTCCTACCCTCACCTCTTTCGGGCAGTGATTTCTCGACAACAGTGACTAGGGTGTTTTTGGGGTTAATTGAAGTCACTATCACCACCAAAAGAGGGAAGAAGAGAGTAAATGTATCCTCCTTCCAGTTGGGGCTTCTCTTCAAAAAGAATCAGGGTACTGATACCCACCCAATTATTCTCCCAGGGTTAGGGAGGGAAGGCAGGGTCTTAAAAAAATAAAAATAAAATCGGTCAGATGAATTCAAGGATTAAGTACGCAACTCAGTTTTCCAAATTTTATTTCACGCCAGAAAAATACATTTCTT
The DNA here is from genome assembly GCF_901001135.1 of Rhinatrema bivittatum. NCBI lineage: Eukaryota > Metazoa > Chordata > Amphibia > Gymnophiona > Rhinatrematidae > Rhinatrema > Rhinatrema bivittatum. The sequence goes on along the minus strand of NC_042618.1, from coordinate 26,775,895 downwards.
TTTCTGAAAACACAATCAGCAGGTTAGGTATTCACACATTTTCATCCAACACCGATAAGATAGGTAATTATTCATGTCCCATGTAATTTGAAAGTAAACAAGTAACCTCCAGACTAAAAACTTTCCCTCAATCTCTTTTCTTTTCTGCGGGATCGCTGTCTCCTTTCTGGTGTGAGAATGTTTACTTCTGAGCATTTATCAGATAATAATAATTCTATATATTTATATTTATATATCTGAATATTGGTATCTGTCTCTGCTGAATAAAATGTGTGAACTCCGCCAATACTAAGTTTAAAAGGAAGTGATTCTTTTGGAAACCTCTTTTCCAGGTGTTGTAGTTGATCCACAGGTGATGCAAAAGATGGTAAGTATGTTTGATTTTTTTTTCTTTCTGTCCTTGGCGTTTTCTTTCCATAGTTAAAAATTAATGGTAACACTATCTTTCCCTTATCCTCTGTTTTGCTTTTCTTTTTTTCTTTTCTTTTTCTGTTGTGTATGCATCTGATTTTATTTAATTATATCAGTGTTCTGGGTAGCCAACAATGGTGTGGTGAATGGTGAGTTCACTTAGCTGCTCCAGGCCCCTGCTGTCTTAAGAACATAAGAACATGCCACACTGGGTCAGATCAAGGGTCCATCAAGCCCAGCATCCTGTTTCCAACAGAGGCCAAACCAGGCCATAAGAACCTGGCAATTACCCAAACACTAAGAAGATCCCATGCTACTGATGCAATTAATAGCAGTGGCTATTTTCTAAGTCAACTTGATTAATAGCCATTAATGGACTTCTCCTCCAAGAACTTATCCAATCCTTTTTTAAACCCAGCTACACTAACTGTACTAACCACTTCCCCTGGCAACAAATTCCAATTAGTTTTAAATGTGCTACATGCTAACTTCATGGAGTGCCCCCCAGTCCTTCTATTATCCGAAAGAGTAAATGTTGCGACCGTTGCTGCCCGACGTCACCACTACGCCCACCTTACCACTTTGGCGACTCCCTCTTTGCCTGTTGGAAGTTTGGCTACCGCGTCCTTTTGCCGTCCTCCTCCTACGTCCCCGGACTGGCCAGACGCTGCACACCGCCATGTTTCCACGGAGCCTAAGGGCACGCGCACGGCGCAGCCCCGACTGAAGTACCAGCAGTGGCGCGAACCTCAGGGGTGTCCCCCTGAGATGACGTCATCCGCTCCGGATATTTAAGGTCTCTGAAATCGCTAATGTATTGAGTTAGCAAGGGGAATGGGTTACACCTCCCAAGCTACTCTGCCTCCTCGGACTTACCAGGGGTACCTGTTCCTCGGGGGCCTCGCTTTCTCTTTTGCTTTTCAGGTCGCAGTCTGGAACCGGTACTCGCTCCTCGAGGGCCCTCGTTCCCGGACTTGCTACTGAATACTACTTCTGCCAGGAAGTCTTCGCTGCCTACAACATCAGTGAGTTACCTTCTCTCTCTCAAAGCTTTCCCTGGAACCAGGTACTCGCTCCTCGAGGGCCTACTTCATTCCAGCTCCTGGGCTGCCTCCATGAAACCATTGTGTGAGTGTTACCATCAAGGCTCTGTTCCTGAACTCTGCATACTCTGCCTACTCACTATATTCAGTTTCTCTACAGCTCAGCCATCCTGGGATCGCTGTTCCAGTACCTGAGGGACTACAGCCCAGCCGGGCAATTCAGCTCACTACTGCCACCTCTGGTGGTTCAATGTACTGTTTAATAAAAGAACTAGTGTGTGTCTGTCTCCATACTCTCCTGTCAAAATGACACTAGGGAAAAGAGCTCTGTCCACCGCTGGCCCTAAACAATGGAACTCCCTCCCATCAGACCTTAGGCTTGAACAATCTACATCCACCTTTAAAAAAAGACTTAAGACCTGGTTGTTCAACCAAGCCTTCCCCTAAGTCAATCATCCAAGCACATATCTCAAGGGTAGACCCTGCCTTCAGCATATCTACAAGATTTCCTCCAGCACTAATAAACCACCCGCAGTAGCTCATTCTCCCAGTGAACTTCACTATAGTTGGCTTTAAGCCCAGCCAAGTCAGTCCCCATGATTATACACATTGTTTCTCCAAGTTCTTTGCATCCAAATTTGTTCTCTCCCCGTTCATCGTAAGACATTATCCAAGTTTTATTCACCCTGTTCTTTGTAAGACATTATACATGATACTGTCACTGTAATTGTTGGCATGTAAACCGAAGTGATTAGTAACTCTGTTACCTGAACCTCGGTATATAAAAGTATTAAATAAATAAATAAATAATACTCTGAGCCTGACCGGTGGTCCCTCTCGGGATCTTCCCCCGGGGGCGTGGTCATCTGCTACCGGCCCAAGGATTCACCCACAAGTACCTCAAACACTAACAGTAAATAACCGATTCACTTTTACCTGTTCTAAACCTCTCATGATTTTAAACACCTCTATCATATCCCCCCTCAGCCGTCTCTTCTCCAAGCTGAACAGCCCCAGCCTCTTTAGTCTTTCCTCATAGGGGAGCTGTTCCATCCCATAGGGTTTCTTGGCGCTGCTGGCTGGATTGTCTGTCTCTCTTCATACTCCTCTTCTTCTGGTGTTGGTGACTGGAAACCTGAATATCTTTAACTAAATAAAAAAACGTGTTCCCTAATTGTACTAACCGCAACCCCCTCTTCCGAAGCTATGTTTAATTGTGTTGCTGCATGTGGTGTCCATGCCGTCACGTCATGGCCGTGGCGCACACTATCGCCCCCATAGCGCTCCTGCAAAAGGTGTAGCTGTTTCCGGCGCTACTGCAGGCCATGATGTGTAAAACATTATCTCCTGCAGTGCAACCGGCCCCCCACATTTTTCTTAATCCTACCCAATCTCTGCCCAAACCCCTCCCTTTTCCCTCATTTAAATGATATCACCGCGATGCGGTGGTCATCGCATGCGTTAGGGCGTTATCGTACGCGATAAGGCCCTAATGCATGCGATAACAGCCCATCGCATTTTGAATTAGACCCTATATGTTGGAAAAATAAAAGATAATTGGTCCCCACCCGATACTGTCTTACAGAGGGAACAAAGCAGAGGTTTTCTTGCTGGCAATTAACTCACTTACATAAACACACACACACACATATTCCTCTGGAATTTAATAAGCACTGCTGTTGCTTGGGGTGGTCTGTACGTTCCATACACAGATACTCCTTTCAGTACTAGCTTCAGTGAACTCAGATGCTGCCTATTTGTATCTGAACTTCACAGGCTGTTGATCACTATGCAGTGACTGGTGTCTCACAGACTGCACTAGGTTCACAGAAGGGCCCTGAGGATTGGTACTGGGACTAATTTACATAACTCTTCCTACTTGTAAATTCAACAGAACTCTTCACCATCTTTTGAAGAAATACAAACAATTTTACACAACTTTTCTTCTGATTCTTTCTCTCAAGGTTAATTCCTGCAGTGCTGCATCAGAGAAAAGTTTGTGCACGCTTTTCTACAAATGGGGCTGAGATTGTAACCACTTGTGTTTTTGTTTTTTAATATTTCCACACAGACAATAATTTTCTCTCAGAACCTGTCTACATTAAGCCAAAATTATTCTCGTGAATAGGCTGATTTTTCATTTTAAAACTAGCTGTTCTGTCAACAATACATAAAAATCTCACTTTGTTACGGTCCCGGGCCGTGCCCCGGTCCCTTCACCTACCTCGGGGCCGTCCCGGCCCGCTGAAACGTTTCCCCGGTCGACAAGGCCCATCCTGGCTCCTGCCGCAGCGCCTTGCAACGAGGTTCACTCTTTGTTGAGAGCTACTAGTTGCTTTTCCTGACTTCGGCTTCCGTCCACTGGCTTCTGACTTCAGCTTTCGTCCATTGGTTCCTGACTTCGGCTTTCGTCCAGGAGGTCTTGCCTAAGTCCAAGTGGCTTGGGTCCTCACGAGCTCCTCTCTGGGGGGGACCGCAGGCTTCCAATGGTGAAGTTCCAGTTGGCCTCCTGGCTCCAGCTCTACTTCTCTATCCTCTGGAAACCGTCTCGCAGGAGACCGCTCCTAAGTCCAAGAGGCCCGGGTCCTCACGGGCCCCTCCTGGGAGGACCTCGGGTCTCCAGTGGTGAAGATCCTCCTAGTCCCCTGCCCGTGCCGCCTCCCGGCTTCGACTCCCACTGGGTATCTTCCACAGTGAGTCACCATCTATCATAGTCAGCTCAAGTGTCCACGGACTCAACACACTTTCACACATTATATTCATTCACTTTCAACAGATTGTGTGTACATTGATAAATTTTCCTTCTCTGTGTTTGTACTAAGAGACACGGCACTGGTTCTGAAACAGAATGCCGTGAAAACAGATCTGTTCCCTCCAGTGTCTCCCTCAACCATCACAGTGTTCTCACTCTGTCAGTTTGGGACTGATCAATGCTCTGCCTGTGACATCAGCAAAAATAGTTCCAGACTTTCCTTTGTATGACGTTTTAACCAACTTCACACCTCAAAACACTCCCTTTCTTAGCATTAGTTTTTCATATGAGCTTTTAGGGATTTTTCAGCTTCTTTTTAAGCTTGGATGTGCTTTGTATTTGTTAATCAGCTGAGAGATAAAATGTGGCATTACACTCGCCCTCTTATTGTAGATCCTGAAGGGGGTTTTTTTGTTGTTTCCTCACACTCCATTTACTTCACTTCCCCAAATCATTCACACATTTCTCAGAAGCAAATACAAATTTCAAAACCTTAAAATAGGTCACTTGGCTTTTCAATTAAATTTTCCCTTTTTCCTGGATATTTTCCCGCATAAAACTCATTGTAGGCAGCCTCCCAATTTTTCTCAGGTAAGCAGAAGTGTTTTGTCACAGAAATTCCCTTTTTGATGGCTATTAAGGAAGGACAGAGAGGACAGGAAAGGGAGAGGAGTAGCGCTTTATATCAACTGAAATGCAAGGGGTAGGGAAGACACAATATAAATCAAACTTGCTATGTGAGGAGACTCATTTAGTCTCAAGTGACCTTCATGTAGTGCCACTATTCACTTTATGGCTATCCTCGTGATAATCATTAGGTCACTTGACAGTTCTTTATGATTCTTCTATACGAAGCTATCAGGTGTCAGTCAGGTGCTGCACCCTCTCTGCCCACAGCACCAAAATTCTATTCATTTTTAGCGCTAGCTGACCGCAGCGCTAGAAATCCTGCCATTAGATGTTAAAAAGATTCATCTGACAGCATTACAAGCAACAAATCGGTCCACCAACTGTCCACGCACACCAATGCCGAGTTTCCCTGAAGAAGGAGTCGCCGAGCTCCGAACCATTGCCGTGTCGGCTTGATCATTAAATATCAGTGGACTCCACTCAGATAAGTGTGACTGACACCTGATAGCTTCGTATAGAAGAATCATAAAGAACTGTCAAGTGACCTAATGATTATCACGAGGATAGCCATAAAGTGAATAGTGGCACTACATGAAGGTCACTTGAGACTAAATGAGTCTCCTCACATAGCAAGTTTGATTTATATTGTGTTTTCTAGTACATGCTATATATTGGGTCTTTTCAAAAAAGGGGTAGGGAAGAAGCATTATGGGCTGTCATATAACAACATTATGATGCTTCCATTTACATCAGTGTGGTCCACAGGCCTCCGATTCAGTCAAAAGGGCTGGATAGAGATCTGATCGAAGACACATCCAAAAGATGGGGAAGAAGGGAGAAGCGCTGCTCGCTGGAGATTTTAATCTGCCGGATGTAGACTGGAGTATCCCTTCTGCAGAATCTACAAGTAGAGATTTCCAGTCTCTCCAGTCACCATCCCAACCAGTCTCTCTCCCACCTGTCACCCCAGACATTCACCCCAGTCACTGCCCCCCCCCTCCTCCCCCCACCCAAACAGACGGACACTAGGGAAATTAAAGGTATTCATATCCAAAAATGCCAGGGCCTCTTTCCTAAAATAGAAAGGGATTGGCAAATTCAAAATATGCATTTGCATCACATCGTTTGTTTGTTTACATTTGTTACCAGGAACTGGCCATCCCCCCACATACATCACCTTGCAATCTTAGCAATACAAAGAAGTTACTAAGGAGGCAGCCAATGGGAATGCAGAACCATGCCTCTAGGGAACGAACTGCTCCCCCAAATGACACTTTGTAACCTATTGGTAACATTTTCAGTTAGTGCCCACTAACTCTGAAATTAGGGAAACCCGAAATAACCCTTGAACCATTTTAAGAACAAAATCAAACAGATAACGATCTGAAACGAAAACGACATGAAAAAAGAAAATCAATGCACATCCCTAGTGCTCACTAATGGGGATAATGTCTCTAATGTTTGGACAGGTGCACAAGTGATCATCAGACGGTAGGGTTTGATATCACGAATAAGATACAGAGATTTCACACAAAGACCCAAATTTTGAATCAGAAAAATAAGGACTTTGACAAAGTGAGGATGTACCTGGAAGAAAAACTCTTAAGTTTGGAAGAAAATTGTTACGATTCCGGAAGTGGACCCCTATTCCGAGGTAAGGTTAGCGCTGCCAAAGAGGGAGTTAACCCTCTCTGGTCCCTACCGTCGGAGGGCAAGGCTTGAAGGTTCGCCCTGGAAGCTCGCGGTTCCCCCAGTAGGAACCCGGCCGCTGGGACTTAGGAGACTCCATCAAGACTGAAAGTTGGTCTGGATGCAGGCACCTCCTGCAGGTCGTAGGTTCCAGACAGCTGGCGCCTCCAGCAGGTCGAGTCAGTCCAGGAATAGAAGCTGAAGAGTGGTCAAAAGCCGTTCCGAGGGTCGAAACCAGAAGAAGGGTCCGCAGCCAGTCCAAGGTCAAGCCGAGTGAAGAACAATAGCCGGTCCAAGGGTCAGAAGCCAAGAATCAGTCCAAAGAGGAAGACAAACTGGAGTGAGACAAAGACCAGGAACAGAGATCAGGACCGGAGACCAGGAACACCAGCACAGAATCCTGAGCCAGAAGCCTCAATACCAAGGCAAGGTCTGAGGAGCAGACCTTGCCTTAAATACCCAGAACAGGAGGAAGTCCAAGGGGAGGAACCACGACAGCTTCCTGTTGTGGTTCCTTTAAATCTAGTAGCCAGCCACGTGCGCGGCCCTAGTCATCCCCCGAGGGATGAGGAGCCATGCGGCTGGACGCCGCAAAGATAGTGCAGGGAAGGGCTGCCTGCGTCTGCGGAGCCTGGGGGATCTTCGGACCCCGCGGGTATGTACTTGCCCCGGTCGCGGTCTGCCGTGACCGGCGGCCATGCCCATCGGTCCCGGCCACGGAGCGCCGCGGCCGGTGACCATAACAAAAATGGGCAAGGTGGAACAACAGTAGGTCAAATTAAAAGGAGCAATTACAAAGGCAACAAATCTATATGTTAGAAATGTAAATAAAAGTAAGAGGAGAAAGAAACCAATCTGGTTCTTTAAGGAGGTGGCTGAAAAAATAAAGGCAAAAAAGATTGGCATTCAGGAAGTATAAAGGATCGCAAAAAGAGGAACACAGGGAAGAATACCTGGTGAAACAGAGGGAGATGAAGAAAGATATCAGGAAAGCAAAAGTCAAGTAGAAGAAAGGATTGCCAATGAGGTAAAGCAAGGTGACAAAACATTTTTCAGATATATGAAAGAAAGAAGGAAAGCTTGAAGGGGTATAGTGAAATTGAAAGGTTAAAAAGAACACTGTGTGGAGACAGATGAAGAAATGGTGGAAATATTAAACAAATACTTCAGTTCGATGATCACTAAAGAAGACTCTGGAGAAGGAGCTTTGCTGGTTTTCAAGACTGTAGATAGGGATGGAGTAGACAAAAAGAATGTATGGGAAGAGCTAGGAAAAGTGGATGAGGTACATCCCAGGATACTACGGGAACTCAGAGATGTCCTGGCAGGGCCACTGAATAACTTGTTCAATAGTTCCCCGGAAACGGGAGTGGTGCCATGAGATTGGAGAAGAGCGGTTGTGCTCCTGCTTCATAAGAGTAGTAGCAGAGAGGAGGCTGGAAACTACAGGCCAGTTAGCCTCACCTCTGTGGTGGGAAAATTAATGAAGATGCTTTTGAAAGATAGGATACTGAATTATCTACAATCCGATAAGTTGCTAGATGCAAGGTGACATGGAGTCACCAGAGGAACATGGATCTAAGGAGTAGCCCCTACTAGGGGCTGATGAGTAAAGGTGGCCGGCGCCATCTTTAAAGATGGCGCCGGCCATTCAGTGCTCCTACCATGTGAGAGGGGCCGGCCAATGGCACGGATACCCTGTCACATGGTAAGGGCAAAGGGGCATCGGCGCCATTTTGTTTTTAGAACAGCTGATGCCTGGGAACGGGAAATCTCTTCCTGAGGCCGCCCTTGATCTCTCCTCTCCCCGAGGCCCCCCTGATCTCTCCCCGAGGCCCCCCTGGACCACCAGGTAATTTTAAAAGGTTTTGGGGGGGTCGGGAGGGGGGGTCGATTTAAAGGGTCGGGTGGGTTGTTTTTTTTTAGCGGCGCGGGCCTCCCTTAAAAAAAAGGGTCGGGAGGGGGGGTCGATTTAAAGGGTCGGGTGGGTTGTTTTTTTTTAGCGGCGCGGGCCTCCCTTAAAAAAAAAGGGTCGGGAGGGTGGGGGGTCGATTTAAAGGGTCGGTGGTTTGTTTTTTTTATCGGGCCATCGGCGCCATTTTAATTAGTGGCAGCCACAATGGCGCCGATGGCCCGAGAGCGGGAGATCGCGCCAGGACCCCCCCCCCCCCCACTGGACCACCAGGTAACTTAACATTTTGGGGGGGTTCGGGAGGGTGGGGGAGGGTAAGGAATTAGTTTTTAAGGGTCGGGGTGGGTTTAGGGGTTGTTTTGGTGTGCCGGTTTTCCCGCCCTCCCATAAATAATTCCCGTGCCCTATTTAATGATACAATACAAATGCCCCTGACGATAAATCGGGGGCATTTGTATTGTATCGTGCACTCTAATGATTTAGAACGATTTTAAAATTATCTGACGATAATTTTAATCGTTCAAAAACGATTCACATCCCTATGAGAGAGTGATGGTAACTCACAATTGTTTGTAGCAGCGATAGCTTCCATGCAGTAGAGAATCTTCAGAATGTCCACGAGGAGCGAGTACCGGTTCCTATCTGTAATCTGAAAATAAAGAAAAAGAGCGAGGCCCCCGAGGAGCAGGTACCTCTGGTAAGTCCGAGGAGGCAGAATAGCTTGGGGGGAGTAGTCTGTAGGTAGCGAGACACATTCCCATACCCAACCCCTTGCTAACTCAGTTAGATAGTGAAATAGAGACCTTTAAATATTGGAAGCGGATGACGTCATCTCAGGGGGACGCCCCTGAGGTTCGCGCCCTTGCTGGTACTTCAATCAGAGCGTGTGTGCGCGCGCGCCCTAGGTCTTCAGGCAACATGGCGGATCTGCAACGTCGAGCCGGTCCGGGGATGCCGCGGAAGCCAGCCGTCCATCAGACCCGGAGGGAGTCGCCACAGAGGTAAAGAGGGCGGAGTGAGGACGTCGAGCAGCGACGGTCACAACAACAAGCTCACCATGATCATACACTCAACTAATTACAACTTCCACTCCTCCTGGATTTCCTCAATACTAAAAATCCACACATCCACGGTCTTCCTCAAAGTCCCTCAGGTCAGCAAACCTAATGCTATTAGATGTCCCATCTCCAAAGCTCACCCACCTTGATGAAACCAGATAACATACTTTCTTCTCTGCAGGACCTCTCCTATGGAACAGCTTACCAAAAGAAGATGCCTCCAGGAAAGAACATTCTTTTAAAAAGCACTAAAAACTTTCCTCTTCAGAAAAACTTTCCCTAACCTAAGTGATCATGGATAGCCCCTGGCGTCTCACTACTTCAATGAATCCTCAATAACCTACTTTAGGCCCCCAATGAGCTCTTCTGTTTCACTGAAATTAACCTATGTTTTAAATATGTTGTCATATGATAGGCTATGTTCCCTTATTCAAGAATTTGTAATGTGTTATAGGATCTTGTTTTTCCCATCTATGTATATTCATAATGTACCCCGCCTGAATGTAGGAAGGGCGGGTAATAAATGCTTTTTAAATAAATAAATGTCGAAGCAATGTGACAAAGTGATAGCTAAAGCCAGAAGAATGCTGGGCTGCATAGAGAGAGGAATATCGAGTAAGAAAAAAAGAGGTGATAATCCCCATGAACAGGGCCTTGGTGAGGCCTCACCTGGAGTACTGTGTTCAGTTCTGGAGACCATATCTCAAAAGGGACAGAGACAGGATGGAGGCGGTCCAGAGAAGGGCGACAAAAATGGTGTGGGATAAGTATCGGAAGACCTATGAGGAGAGGCTGAAGGATCTGACTATGTGCACCCTGGAAGAGAGGAGGTGCAGGGGAGATATGATACAGTCCTTCAGATACCTGAAAGGTTTTAATGCTGTACAAACGTCAAATCTTTTTTGTTGGAAAGAAATCAGTAGAACTAGGGGTCATGAAATGAAACTCCAGGGAGGACGACTCAGAACCAACGAAAGGAAATATTTCTTCACAGAGAAGGTGGTGGATGACTGAAATGCCCTTCCGAAGGAGGTGGTGAAGATGAAAAGAGTGAAAGAATTGAAAGGGGCATGGGATAAACACTGTGGGGCGGATTTTAAGAGCACTGCTCGCGTAAATCCGCCTGGATTTACGTGAGCAGGGCCTTGCGCGCCGGTGCGCCTATTTTACATAGGCGCACCGGCGCGCGCAGAGCCTCAGGACTCGCGTAAGTCCCGGGGTTTTTCGAGGGGGCGTGTCAGGGGTGTGTCGGGGGCGGGGACGATCGGCGCAGTGTTTTCGGGGCGGGACGCAGCGTTTCGGGGGCGGGCGTGGTTTTGGCTCGGGGCGGTCCGGGGGCGTGGCCTCGCCCTCCGGAACCGTCCCCGGGTCGCGTCTCAGCACGCTAGCGGCCCGCTGGCACGCTGGGATTTACTTCTCCCTCCGGGAGGCGTAAATCCCCCGACAAAGGTAGGGGGGGGTTTAGACAGGGCCGGGGGGGTGGGTTAGGTAGAGGAAGGGAGGGGAAGGTGAGGGGAGGGCGAAAGCGAATTCCCTCCGAGGCCGCTCCGATTTCGGAGCGACCTCGGAGGGAATGGAGGTAGGCTGCGCGGCTCGGCGCGCGCCGGCTACACGAAATCGGCAGCCTTGCGTGCGCCAATCCAGGATTTTAGCAGATTTTAAGAGCGTACTTTTGTTTGCGCCTGATGCGCCTACAAAAGTACGCAAAGGCGCCCTTTTTTAAAATCTACCCCTGTGGATCCATAAAGGCTAGAGGTGGAAATGAGGAAAAGAGTGCATGGGGGTAACTTGCAGGTGGAGTGGTCACAACCCTTAACCAATAAAGCCTTGATGCTTTTGATGCAACTCCAGTATGGCTCTCTGCTCTGCTCTAACGGCAGGGGGAAAAGGGGAACTGGGTTTAGACAGCAACCGATGAGGCCCCAACTTTTAAGATCTGGGGAACTGTTGTGCAGACGTAAGGGAAAAAAATACAGGACTGCGTCTATGGCCAAGTCCATAAGCAAAGCAAGTCAAGCAGCACTGTCTGAATTCTCAAGAAGGCTCATCACCCAGGAAAAATGTTGCTAGCAGTACATTTTTATGGGTTATCATAAGGCTTGGGGATAACTGCAGGGAGCAGCAGTTGCTACCCTTATGAGAAACATGGGGGTAACCTGCACGGCACAGCAGATACCATTAGAAGCTTGCTGGGCAGACTGCATGCACCATTTTGGTTCATTTCTGCCGTCATTTCTATATTATGTTCTCTGTTTTTGGAGCTCTTTAATCAGCATTTCCTATTGCTGTCTTTCTTGACTTCTCACAGCCTTTAAACGACTCTTAACAAGCAAGGTGATGGTGAGAATCTCTCCTCTTATGATCAAATTCAGTTTCATTTTGCTGAATTGGCACTCGTATTTAATGGTGAACTTAATGTCCATTTTGGGGCTTCCCACCACCTGTGGTCACCCCAGGGGACCCCCCTGACATTTCTGGGCACTTTTAAAATCGATATTGGCCAGGTTCAATCGGGGCTTTAAAATGAAGGTGGGAGCTCAGGCAGGCTTCCCTCACCTAGAATCAGTGATTTTTACTTTTTTTTTTTTTTTTTTACTGCTTCCTTTCGATTTTATTAACTTTCAAAGGTTTCTCTGAATTCCTAAAACAGGAAGTACCCTTTCGGGTCGATGGCTCACATGTCACAGCACCAGGGAGTCAGGACTTTATTTTACTATCTCCGATACCCAAAACTCATTCCTGAAGGCAGTGGCCGCTTCTCACAGGTTGTCACAACAAAGATCAGTGACTCGGGGCATTTTACAGTCATGGTTTTCTTTTAGCTGCAGGGGCACACGTCCCGCCTCCCTGTCAATCATGCTCCCAGCTGGGCTCACACCCGCTGCCTGCTCTCTGCCTCTCCCGCAGCCCCGATCAGCTGCCAATCCTGCTTCCTTCTGCTCACAGCACAGAGCAGCTGACGGCTGCCTCCTCCGTCTCCCCGGGACCTATGGAAGTCACCTGGGCTGCCTTGCCAGCCCCTCCCAGGCGCTCTCTCTCGCGCTCTCTCTCTCTCTCTCTCTCTGTCCTCCTGCAGCTTCAAGCTGACAGGAAATGCCCGGATGTAAACAAAAGAAACAAAATGCTGCTTTCTTCCTTGCAGAAGTTATATCAGTTTCAGTGCAGCATCTGCAGCACACCCTGCTGTTAAACGATGCCGCCACCAAAATACTTTAAAAAAAAAAAAGAATTAAGCTGATACCTTATCACATGAGCTATTACAGCCCCACTGACAGCAGTAGGAAAAGAAAACATGGGCTATAGCAGCCCCTCTGTAATCAGCTTTAGCCAGCATGCCGCCCAGCACCACCGCAGAACTTTCTCTCTCCAGGAGCCCAGGTCACTATTTTATATATTTTTTACAAAATTATCTGTGCCCCCCCCCCCCCCCCCCCACTTGCTTAAATGTAATGGGGCCACCCTTGACTCTAGAATGAATTTCAAAAAATTCATTAACCCTATAACTAAAGAATGCTTCTTCAAGCTACAGGTCTTGAAGCAACTTAGACCGCTCTTACACTTCAAGGATTTCCGTTCAGTGCTTCAAGCCATACTGTTTTCAAAGATCGACTATTGTAACGCTCTACTACTCGGTCTCCCCGCTTCGTCTACCAAACCTCTTCAGATGCTGCAAAACGTAGCGGCCAGGATCCTTACAAACACATGTCGCAAGGACCATATCACACCAATCCTAAAAATCCTACACTGGTTGCCCATCCAATATAGAATACTTTTCAAGGCCCTCACCATCATCCACAAATCCGTCTACCAGCAATCCACACTCCAGCTCACCTTCCCACTCGAATTACATACTTCCGCAAGGCCGATCAGAACTGCCTACAAAAGTTCGCTCAAGGCCCCCCCCCAACAAATCCTCGGTCCACAACTCTATTCACAAGCGAGCACTTTCAACAGCAGGTCCACTACATTGGAACTCACTTCCCCAAGACTTACGCCAAGAACAATGCCATTCAACATTCAGAAAGAAACTGAAAACCTGGCTGTTCGCAGAAGCCTACCGTTGAAGGAACTCCTTCAACCATCACTGACTCTCACCCTTCTACCCCTCCCTTATCCCTCCCCCCTCTTCATTTCCCTCTCCCCCCTCCCCCCCCCCCCCCCCCCCCCCCCCCCCCACTCACCTCCCCCCTCTCCTTCTCCCTCTGGACTTACCATGTTAATAATCGCCTAGGATATATCTCTGTTTATGTATCTTTAACATTTAGTTTTTTGTTGATTATATTTATCACTCTCCAGTTGTTTTAGTTTAAATTCTGTCCTGTCTTCCATCTCCCATGTTTTACGCTCCCTGTTTAATGTAACTTTACTTTCTAACTAGATGTTAATTGGTTTCCCCTCAGTTACATTGTAAACCGGTACGATAAGACCTGGTCTTGAGCATCGGTATAGTAAAAGAAATTAAATAAATAAATAAAATATAGCGGGATAGTATACAATTTTGTCATCATGCACCAGAAAGTGTGTACTATTTTGCTTTCGGTCCTCATCCACCCCCCTGCACCCCCAGTGGTCTCCCAGCCCCCTCATGCACCCCCCCCCCCCCCTAAACCTTAAAAACTGGTTGTGGGTCCCTCAAAGGGGTCCAGGACATCCCCTAGCCCCGGTGGGCATCATTTTTCATAATGGCACTGACCTAACCTTGCCCCAGTCATGCGACTGGGACAAGGTCTGAGAATCGGACCCAGACCATGTGGATCTAGGGGGGGGGGGGTGCCCCAGGCCCCTTTGAGGGATCCATGACCAGTTTTTAAGGTTCGGGGGGGTGGGGCCATTAGAGGTGTGGGTGTGGGGGTTTGCAGGCAGGAAACACTGAACCCCCAATGATTTTTCATAGACCCTTTGGGGGCTGGGGGGGGAAGAGGGCACTATACCCCAGCTAACGTGAGTGTTCTTGGGTGGGGGGTTCTTGCCTATACTTATTCAATATGAAGGGGGGGGGAGGTGAGGGTGTCCTTGCCTTCATTAATTGAATGGGAAAGGGGGTGGGGATTACACTTTATTGCTGATAGGATTGGGGGTGGGGAGCTGTTGCCGCGCATAACACTTATTCTATATTTTTACCTATTGGGGTGTTGCTGCCGCCTCAAATGGCGGCCCCCATGTTGAGTGGGGGGGGGGGTCAGCCCTGACCCCCGGCTTCACTTCCCCGTTTTGCCACAGCACTTGTTTATTTTGGCAGCAGCCCTTTAAGGCGATGGCAGTCCTATAAGGTTGGGGCCACCATCGCGGTAAAGGGGCCGCTAGCCGCATTCTTTTGTCCCACGGTGTTTGGCTGCGAGGCAAAAGAACGCACCCTAGGAGGGGCCCCACTATCGCAGTGACACCCCCCACACCGCCCCGAATAGCGGGATCCCCCTTCCATGAAGAAAACATCACAGCTTGATGCATCCAGGCCCAAGACGTGTGCAGTTTCAGGAAAAAAAACATCCTGAACTGCCTTATTGCCCTTAAATGTCACTAGCAGGAGGATAGGCTGTAAACCACGAACTTCCTGACATGCCAAGCTCGTGTTTTCTCTTCACGGGACGTCGCCATATTGGATTTACCTATCCCTGATGGTACATTCCGCCACGGCACTTTGCATTTCATGTGCACTGCATCTTAAATTAACCACCACTGACTGTTATAAGATTTTTATCTTCTTTTAACCTGGCTCTCAAGGTCTGAATTTGTATTCCCTACTGAAATCCACAAAATTAATTTGGAAAGCATTTTATGTGTTATTCTTTGTTAGCTTTCTTCTGACCAGGAAACTCTGCCGCGATGGAGCATCTTGTTCTCAAGGCATCTATGAGGGGTCACTCCACACTGTAAAACCTGGACATTTTTTGCTCAGTGAATTGCTGGAAAGCGCTGCTCAGTATACAGGCGTTTGGATTCTCTCTCCTGGTGGTGCAGCTCTAGCAATACAATAACGGGTTTTTGTGTTTTGAGTCACTGTGCCTAATTATTCCAGGGATTATTAGTTCTACAGCAGACCATGCTATTAATTTACTGATAAGGAATTTATCGTTTTGCATACTAAAGTTAAATTATCTAGTTAAATCATCTAGTTAAATTGTCATCTAGTATTACCAGTTAAACTATAATTTATTTTATCACTATGTTAAATTGTCATCTAGTTATACATCTAGTTATATTGTTCCATATGTTCTACTGTTCTATGTAAAGCTCCGCTCTCTGTTGGGCAGTTCATTGTTTTATGTAAACCGGAGTGATTTGTAGTCCCTACAAGAACTTCGGTATATAAAAATTAAAAATAAATAAATAAAATAAATAAAGAAAAGTATTGAATGTCCTTCAGAAAATATTTCAAATGGATACTGAAGTGCTACAAACCCTCTTTATTATGCTCATACTTTGCATTACTAGGTTGTAATTTATGCTTTGCACAGAGGCACGGTAATGTTCAAGGAGAGATTCATTTTTTTTTCCCCCATTTATTTTAATTCATTCGATCATTTTCTTAATAAAAGGAGCCAACATAGCAAGGGATTTTACCCTGAGCCACATTCAAATGCCTTCTTGCATCAGCAAATAAGCATCCCTGAAATCTATGTCTGGAAAGGTGGAGCCAGACGTTACAAATCTCTTTTGAAACCTCAAGAAAATAAGTTGGAGTTATTCAGCAGCTCAGTGTTGTGCCCCTTCCAAGAGACAACTGAGGAGGGAGACAGCCTTTGCACACCCTGAAGTTAGAGGAGACTCAAGGAATCACTTTTATACCGTGCGGCTTTTCTTACGCAGCTTCCAGAGGGTTCAGTAACATTATAAGCTTTATTTGTTAGTACTGGAATAATGAAACGGGAAAACGGTTAAAAATGCAAACTTTGTATTCTGTTTACTGTCAGGAACCTCCTGCTAATAAAACCTGAGGGGTGAATTTTGAAACCTGCGCACGGGCGTACATCTGCATGCGCTACCCAGTGCGCACACGCACACGCCCGATTTTATTACATGCGCGCGCAGGTTATAAAACTGGGGGGTCGGCGCGCCCAAGGGGGCGCGCAATTGTGCACCTTGCGCACGTCGAGCCCGCGCTGAGCCGCGCTGCCTTCTCACGTTCCCTACCCCCCCACCCCACCTTCCCTTCCCCTACCTCCCTCACTCTTTCCCCCCTACCTTTTTGTTCGTTTTTATTTTATTTCTTTTATTTCAAAACTTTATTTCAAAGCTTACTTCAGCCCTCAGACGCACATTTATCGCTCAGCTATTAACGCCTGCCTCGAAGACAGACGCCGATATGCTCGGCATCGGTCTTCATAACCGGCAGGACCGCCTGTAACCACGGGGGGGTCGCGTTAGCAAGGAGGCGCTAAGGTCGCTCAAGTGACCCTAGCGCCTCCTTGCTAGCGCAACCCACTAATTTGTTTATAGCATGGCAACCCCCCTTGCGGGCGCCATGCGCACGTTATGAAAGCGGGCGCTGAAAAGTCAGCGCCAGCTTTCCGCGTTTATTATTGCATCTGTGTGTGTGGAGGGGAGGAAGGGGCTGGGGGGGAGAGGGATTTTTACATTCACAGCTGGAAACTACCTTTGGTGACTTATTTGTCCACTTTTTTTCTATTCTGTTTTCTTCAATAAAACATGTAAACCGAAAAGCTGGGTAATGTCAAGCACTCTGCCTTCTTCTGGCTTAGAAGCACCGATAGGCACCATGAGAGAGAGAGAGAGAACGAGATTATGCAATAAGTGATATTTGGGACTCAAGGTTTATTTTCCTATTCCTGCTCTGCTTCAGACGTGCATACAGCACCCTGCCATTCTAGGCGGACTAACCTGAATTGTTACTCTATAACAAGCTTAATTAAAAAATATATATATTTAAAAGAAAGTAAGGTATACAGTGTCTTTTTTTGTGCAAAATATAGTTGTGGGATAGAAATGTATTTTTGAAGAAGAAGAGGTAGATGAGAATGCAAGTTTGTTAAAGTAAAGCAATTGTTGAATATCATTCTTATGCCGCTAGCAAATTGCTTGACTGAAGTTAATGCATTTCCTTTGATGAAAGGTTTGTTCAGATTTCCCAGAGGTAAATTGTGCAGTAATAAAAAAAAAAAAATGTTTCATACACTTGGGCAATCCATCTGCATACTTATGAGCCCTGCTGGCTCTTTCGGCCCTGAGGGTCTCAGTCTGTCTCGTTCCTCAGTACACACAGTTGTCGCAGCGGTGATGGATTTTGTCGCTGCGGGTGTCACGCCACCTCCCCTCTCCTCGTAAAATCTCCAAACTCTGCCCTCCCCCCTCTCCCCTCGTTCCCAGCCCTCCAAGTTCCTCCCCTGGCCTCTTCCCATGAGACCTCCAGCAGACCTTCAATTTCCCGCACAGACACGTTGACCTCCGACCTAATCTAATTCCCTCTGACCTGGTTTCTTACCCTCCCCAAGCCACCCCCGACCTCAAGGCTTCCTCTTGGAAGGAAACGCGTTAATGCTAGCACGGAGTCCTACCCATGGACTGTTCAAAGGCTGTGCGAGGAATCTGAATTCAATAAAGCACTAGAATGCAGTCCACGTTGGAAGGAACTGAATCACAGGATGTAGGACTGGGCTGTCTCCTTCTTTCCCTCTGAATTGACCTTGAGGTGCATTAACTGCTTTCGTTGGGTACCCGGTGAGATTTGGTGAGATTCTTGCCTGGAAACAGCTTCTGGAGTGATTATTGGACAAGAACTGGATCCTTAATTAACAACCAGGCCTGGATTTAGGCACAAGCAAGATAGGTAATTGCCAGGGCGCCAGATTTTGAAGGCGCCGAATACCCAGGCCAAAGAGGAATGCAGCTGTGCCAAGGAGGAGCCTGTTCTAGCAACCCACTTCGAAGGGGCGCTGCTCTGGCACTCTGGAGGAGGGTAGAGGTAGAGGGATTTCACCCAATATCTGATTTCCAGGGACTTTTCGCCCCTTCCCCACCCCCACCCGCTCTCCAATTCTGCCTATGGGCACCTAAATCCTGTTAACAACACTTCTGAGATACTTCACCTTCAGAGATCAATATTTGAACAATTTTGTGTGCAGAACTTTGGTTAAAGCTGAGTTTCACATTTTTAACAACTCCCCCCCCCCCCCCCCACACACACACACACACATTGAATGCATAAATTTTGAATGCACAAGGGTTCTCCAAAGCTATCACTATAATTTATGGAGAAATACTTATGGCTAAGTATGGGGCTGAGACTCCCACCTCCCTAAGGGCTAGATTTTCTATCGTCGTGCGGCTCTGTGAATCGCGCGGTAACTGGGGCAAAGCGGGGGGCGGGCCTGTGAAAATGTGGTGCGCTGGCTTTCAGCTTTCACACCAAATAACTACACCATAAAAGGTGTAATTATTTGGCGTGAAACTGGCGGCGATAAGGGTCCTTACCTTTTGCCGCCAGTGATGTCTCCACAGCGTCGGCCCCGGTGCTGCCCTGACTCCTCCTTTTCCGGGGCAGACTCCGCCCCAACTCCCCGCCAATCACCCTATCGCATATACTGCAATCAGTATATGCAAATGTATCTCATGCATTTTCATTGTGGATTGCCTGAAAACCCGACTGGCTGTGGGGTCCCCAGGACAGGTTTGGGAAGCCCTGAAATAGTTAAAAAAAATTATCCCAGGGGTGGCCAACTCCAGTCTTCAAGAGCCACAAACAGGTCAAGTTTTCAGGATAACACAATGAATATGCATGAGATTGATTTGCAGGTACTGCCTCCATTGTATGCAAATCTATTTCATGCACATTAATTGTGGATATCCTGAAAACCCATCCTGTTTGTGGCTCTTGAGGAGCAAAGTTGGCCATCCTGGACATAAAGGGGCATCAATAGAGGTATTCTAAGAGCAGGCTAAACATTTCTCAGTAAGAACTCACGGTCAGCGTTGTTTGAGTAAAGTTAAGATCATGCATCTGGTTGGAAAAATCGCAGCCATAACTTTACCTGGATAAATTATGCGCATAGTTATATCTGAGTATATTCAGCGGGAGACTTGTGTGCATACCTCCCATTGAATATCCAGGACTCATTGGGGTAGATTTTAAAAGGGTGCTTGCAGGCGTACAGGTGCACGCGCTACCCGGCGCGTGCACCTGTACACTCAATTTTATAACTTGCATGCACAAGTTATAAAATCAGGGGTGGGCGCGCTTAAGGGTGTGCACAATTGTGCACCTTGCATGCGCCGAGCCGCTGCCTTCCCCCGTTCCCTCCCAGGTCACTCTGAAATTGGAGGGAACTTCCCTTACTCCTTACCCCACCTTCCCTTTTCCTTCTCCTACCTCTCCCGCCCTTTCCCCCCTACCTTTTTCTTGTTTTTTATAGTTTCACAACTTACTTCAGCCCTGGGGCTGAAGTAAGTTGCACGCACCAGCCAACTGCCGGCGCGCGATCCCTGGCACAGCAGCAAATGGCCACTGTGCCTGGAGCCTCTGACCCCGCCCCCGGACCTCCCTGCCCATTCCCCACCCCTTTAGTAAAGCCCCGGGGCTTTACACACGTCGTCGGGCCTTTTGAAAATAGGCCCGGTGCGCAACCCTTTGAAAATCCGGCCCATTATGTCCATAACGTTCCCACTTGCAAAACAACTCCATGAAGAAAAAAGCTAACATCGCAGTTTAAGTTACCCTTGAAGCAGGCATTGGATGCCAAACATGGTCAAGCTAGGACTTGGAACTGTTTTGGGGGTTTTTTTCATTATTTTTTTTATATTTGGACTGTGTTTTTTACATATTATTATATGATGTGTCCTACCAATGCCGGTATATAAAAAGCATTAATTAATTAATTAATTAATAAATAAATAAATAAATAAATAATATTATTAGATATCTGAATTAAATTGTTTTTTGTCATATCTTTTCTTTATTTAAATGTATTCAATACCTTTTATACTATGTAATATTAGCATATGTGTTTGAGTTTTACCTGGTGCATCTATTATTTGATTTGCTTGATTAATTTCTTCTCATCTTTTCCTTTGTGGTGGTAGCACCTCCCTCATTCCCCCTGCCTCCTGCCCTCGCGGATCGCAGGGCTCTCTCCTCCTCCGGTGGTGCGGTTTTCAGAGAGCGATCAGCATGGGGACTGAGCCGATCTACAGCCTCACGCGCAAAGGCCCTGCCTTCCATATGGAAACCCAGAGCTCAGAGGCCTGGTGAGGACCAGTGGGGGGGATTAGGGGAGGGGGGTATAGGGAGAAGTGGGAGGGAAAGTACCTGAGGCTCAACTGGAGGGGGTGGGGTGGAGTGGAAATGGAATTGGATTGGAGATCTGCAGGACAGGGATGGAGAGAGCAGGAACTTTGCTTTTTGCCGCACAGGCCCCTACTAGGCAGTGGCCTAGTAGGGGCCTGTGCATAAATTAAAGCCTGTGCCTCATTTTACCAGACCTAAAAGTATAACTTTGTGCACTTAGAAAGATGTAGCTATAAGGTCTCTAAAGCTTCTGTATCTCAACATCTTTCTTTTTGCTCCGGTAAATGAGTTGCACCCAGTGGTGACTGCAGTTTCCTGCAGTACCAGTGGGGCTCCTGGAATCCTGCATTGCACACAGAACAGCAACAAATTATTATAAATGTGCAAGTTTCATGCAATCACTCAGGCCGTTAACAACATTCAGAGGGGACCCCCTCAAAGTCTGGAGCAACGAATGCATGCAGCAATATCTTAGAAATCAGAAATGCACATAGTATCAGTACTCAGGACCGGTGCTAATTATATTATGAAGTTCTTCTTATTCCATTAATTATAGAGGGCAGTTTTCAAAAAGGATCTCGTCAGGTAACTATCGAGTTTTTCAAGTTAGATCCCTCCCCGGCCCCCTCCCACCCACCCCCACCCCCACCCAAGGTGAAAACTGCACCACTCAGGGCTGCTAAAACTACGCACGCGTGTACTTTCACAACACACAGACCTTTGGCCACTTTAAAAAGTGGCATTCTCTGGGGGGGGGGGGGAGAGTAAATAATTGTGGCCGGGTCTTGCCTGTTTTTTTTTCAGCAGTTATGAGGGGGTTTGGGGGAGCCTCCCCCTGCTTTATCCCCACCTTTTTGTGGGAATATCCTTTTTCCGCTGAGCGTGTGCAAAGGGTCCTTTCTTTCTCTCCCTCCCAGAAGATCCATCAAGGGGCTTGTTGCTAAGAGGACTGACCGGAGGGGCCTTTGCTGCTTCACAGCAGACTGACCCAGGAGTTGCTGGTGAACTGAGGAGAGAAGCGTTTGGGAAGAGTTTGAGGCTTACAGAGTTTAGACATTTTGGACTTTGGATCAGTTACTGAAAGAGGGACTCTGGCTCCCCACTCTTGAAGAGCTGCATCTTGGGGGGTTTTTTCTTGCCTTTGCGCCCAGTTAGCAGCAGAGAAGATCTGGGTATTAGGGATGATTTTTGAGAAAAGTTTTGAAGTTATCTGTTTTTCTACAAAAGGATTTTTCATCATCACCCAGCACCCGGGTTACTGCTGGTTGTTTCAGAGGACCACCCTCCTCTCCGGGGGGGCGGTATTTTCTAGGTGGACACTGATGCCACCTGGGGAAGCACCACGGACAAAGAGACACTCGTGTTTGTTATTCTGACTTTTCTGATGTTATTTTTGATTTTCATCACGTTGGCCTGGATCTTGCTTTCCAAACTTTTGAGTAAGCTTTTATTTGAATACCATCTATATAGAAACATAGAAACATAGAAATGACGGCAGAAGAAGACCAAACGGCCCATCCAGTCTGCCCAGCAAGCTTCACATTTTTTTCTCATACTTATCTGTTTCTCTTAGCTCTTTGGTTCTATTTCCCTTCCACCCCCACCATTAATGTAGAGAGCAGTGATGGAGCTGCAACCAAGTGAAATATCAAGCTTGATTAGTTATGGGTAGTAGGGGAAGTAACCGCCGCAATAAGCAAGCTACACCCATGCTTATTTGTTTTACCCAGACTGTGTTATTCAGCCCTTATTGGTTGTTTTTCTTCTCCCCTGCTGTTGAAGCAGGGAGCTATGCTGGATATGCTTGTAGTATCAGTTTTTCTTCTCCCCTGCCGTTGAAGCAGGATATGCATTGAAAGTGAAGTATCAGGCTTATTTGGTTTGGGGTAGTAACCGCCGTAACAAGCCAGCTACTCCCCACTTTGTGAGTGCAAATCCTTTTTTCTTCTCCCCTGCTGTTGAAGCAGAGAGCTATGCTGGATATGCGTGAAGTATCAGTTTTTCTTCTCCCCTGCCGTTGAAGCAGAGAGCTATCTCCTAGAAGACCTCCTCTCCTGTGAATATGCTGACCAGTTTGAGCCATTTGGGACCTGAGTTGAGGACTGAGACTGCATTATTTATTTATTTGACGGGTTTTATATACCATCATTCGGAAATGTCAAAATAACGCCATCATAACGGTTTACAAAATAAGGTTACAGGGATAAGGGAGGGGGGTAAATAAGGGTTGCAAAGTACAAACTGTTATTAAGCATAGGGGATAACGGGTAAGGATTTAGTTCAGTTTTTTGTTTCATTTCTTATTTGTGAAAACCTAGATGTGATGATTTTCATTTATTTATTCATGATTACCCACCATAGCACCAGGGGCCAGGAAGTTAACACCCCACCACCACCACCACCACCACTGGATGAACCCCGGTGTCCCCCAGGGGCATCTGTCACATATTTGAGAGTAAGAGAGGCCTGGGACTTTGAGGAGCAGCTCAGGGAACGTGCAGCCCACGAATGCACATAAAATTGGATTCTAAATTAGCAGGTGCAAAGTACACAGGCACTTTTGTACCCATATGGGTACTTTCTCTGAAAATTCACTGCAAGTTACATGGAACAAAAGTGCCTGCATACATCAGACAACTTGCACCTCGCTGGCTTGCTGAGAAATGCCCCCATAATATTAAGTAGAAACTCACTATATTTAATTCTCATCCATAGGCTATCAGTTTAAATAGATGCAGCGAAACTATGACTTGGATAACGTAAAGAACATGTTTATTATATTTTAAAATCTTATAGACCACAAACCTGATTGAAAGATTCCCCCAAGCGGTGGACAGTAGACATATTCGGTTGACTTTGGTGGGATATTCAGTAGGACACCCGCACCATTGAAGAAGTTTCTCTAGCTAACTTTAGAACTGCTCTGTGGCAAAACCAAAGTTAGTTCTGTTGTCGAATTGTGAGGTCCAGAGAAGAAATGGTAGTTGGACAGCAAATAAGTGAAACTTTAGTTTTTTATATTGTTGTATTTGTGATAGGTAAGAACTTCTCTTGATCTTTCTTCCAGTCGACAGTCTGTAAAGGTTTTTGATGCTTTAGCCACTCTGAGGCTGCAAAACATCGGTCGTGCTGGGCTTATTTAATGGAATCTTTGACTTTTGTG
The DNA here is from genome assembly GCF_901001135.1 of Rhinatrema bivittatum. NCBI lineage: Eukaryota > Metazoa > Chordata > Amphibia > Gymnophiona > Rhinatrematidae > Rhinatrema > Rhinatrema bivittatum. The sequence goes on along the minus strand of NC_042618.1, from coordinate 26,751,998 downwards.
GTTCTCGTGCTTTTTATACGCATTTAAACATTTTATTTTCAAAAAATTATTTTGGCAGCAAAGGTGAATGATCGACCTGACCGGGTGGTCTGTATAATGCAGGACACACCGTCAGGCTTGCTGTCATCTTGCATCTTATTTAGTAGATACACTTTTGTTACTGCTGGTTCGCCACCCTGTTCGATATATTTTTGTTGTGCTCCCCTTTGGATAATTACTATAAAGTACGTTCATAATTTACATAAACACACAGACCATTAAAACAACAACAGAGACTTATACGAGAGCGATATCACCTCCCTTTTCTACTGACCATTCCTCTCCCTATTCACCCAAGCATCTTTCTGATTTTGCCATCTTAAGGTCATCAAATATCGTGCCCTTGTTTCCTGAATAGAGGCACTTCACTTCCTATACTGCACCCACTCCCTTGGGTGTGTATCCTGCAGTTTTTAGCATTAAATCTTAGCTGCCAGACTCTAAACCATTCCTCGAGCATCGCTAAATCCCTCCTCATATTTTCCATGCCCTCTGTACTCACTTTTCTGATGGCAGTCAAAGGGATGCATGTGTTTCAACAATAGTGCATACTCAACTCCATATCTTTTCCTGGTTGAACTGCTTTGCTGAAAGCACCTCAAGCTCCCACATGCATAAGACGATTGGCTCTGGATTCTACAGCTGACACTGAGCAGGAGGCATCAGACTAAGCAAATAGGTGAGGGGTTCATCCAAGAGCCTGTGCCACACACACTGTGTATGTATTCCTAACCCATAGTCACAGATAACATCCAGCATGAAAGGTATGGAAGGAGGAGAAGGCTTGGTCTTAGATGTTGCCTAGCCCAGCCACATCGGTGAAGCCTACAAGGAATTTAATAGCCCTGACTCAAGAGGACAACATCATCTAAACGTCCTCCATCCATGACCACCTTGTAGCACCGAAGAGGCAACGCCACAATGCCACAATCATAGAGACCTCAGAGCTGTACAGAAAGAACTGTGCATTCAGTCTCAGTCCAGTGGCATTTTGAAAACTGACTGGATAGAAACATAGTAGATGATGGTAGAAAAAGACCAATTGACCCCCTCCCAGTCTGCCCAGTTATTCTTGTCCACAGTGCAAGGATATATCCCAGCTGCCAGCCAGGGCAGGGTCAGAGGCTCCCAGCACAGCTGCCATTTGCTGCTGTGCCGGGGATCGCGCGCCGGCAGTTGGCCGGTGCGCGCAACTTACTTCAGCCCCAGGGCTGAAGTAAGTTTTAAAACAAAAAAGAAAAGAACAAAAAGGTAGGGGGGAAAGGGAAGTTCCCTCCGAGGCCGCTCAGATTTCGGAGCAGCCTGGGATGGAACAGGGGGAAGGCAGTGCGGCTCGGCGCGGGCTCGGCACGTGCAAGGTGGACAATTGTGCACCCCTTGCACGCGCTGACCGCCGATTTTATAACCTGCGCGCGCACATGTACGCCCGCGCGCAGGTTTAAAAATCTACCCCCTAATATCTCTGCATTGGCCCTGGGAGAGGCTCAACGCTTTGTGCTCAAACAAAATTATTGACCTGAAAGAAACCCTAAGTGCCCAGACTGCTGTTTTGGCTCAGTTCAGAGTGTCTGCAATGGTATTTGGCTGGACTCCCCACATCCATAACAGCAATGCTATTCTGCATGACCTTGTGGGATTGTTAGACACAGTAAAAGCCTTTTGCCTTCTCCTCTGTGGAATGTTACATCACTGTCATCTCTCAACCTCGGTGCATGCTGGCAGCTGAGGCCTTTCAATGGCACGCATGCTGAAAAGAGGGAGGCCGCTACTACATTTTAGGCCTTGGCAAGTGGGTGGAGGAGAGATAGAACATTATTTCCCCATGCACCTGCTAAAACTGAATTTGCATATGACAAACGTTAACCCGGGTTATACTCTAAAACAGCGATAGCCTCAGATCAGCTGGCACCATTTTGAAATCCAGTACCAGCAGGGCTTGAGCGATTAGGAATCGTTCCTGCCTCATCTTGACCCCATGGATGGGTGGAGGATCTGAGGGTAATGGAGCAGGTGTAAACAAATCCTGGAGGTGGCTTTTTATTTTTTTTTTATTTAATACCTATTAATTAAATCATTTACATCAAATGAAATAATAAAGAAAATAATGAAGTACAATGGAAAATAATCAGAAGCAAAGCACAGCAACTCTAATCATAACAAGCCCACATTAGAAATAGGGGGAGAGTTAAGGGAATAAACGAATCAGGAAAACAAACAGGAAAGAAGAAAGTTTCCAGAGCTGGGAGCAGCTGAATAAATGATACTCAAACCCCCTCCACAATAACTGCAGTTCCCAGTCTAAGACCTTCATGCTCTTGCTATGAAAAGACAGTCTAGATGGGATGGATCTGAAAACGCAAAATTGTGCCCCAAAATCTAGCACCCTCTGTCTCAACTCGAGAAATTGCTTCCTCCGGGTTTGAGGAGCCCAAGAGACCTCAGGAAATACTGAGTTTTTTGTCGGCAGAAAAATAAATCTTTACAGGAAAAATATTTTTTCAGAAAAATAAATCTCTCTCTTGTTCTGCAGCAAAAGAAACAATTAAAGTGGCTCTAGTAGGTCTATCGTGAATGGAAGCTGCAAGGAATGTGGAAATCCCAGGACTATCAATTACTAAATTATCAACCCCACCCTCTTCCCTCCTAGACAAACAATAGAGTAGGAACATCTTTTTCAGAAATAAGTAAAAATTCCCAAAGATACTTCTTAAAGAGTTCTTTGGCAGACATAAGCCAGGTTTCTAGAAAGTTCGTAAAACAAAGATTCTTTGCTCTCTGCTTGTTCTCCAGGATTTCCAATTGATTATGATTGAGAAAACTCTCCTTGATATGAGAGACCGGAAGAAAACTGTAAAGTAGCAACCTGTGGCCCAAGAACAGAAATGGACCCTTCAAGACTTTTGAGTTTAGAGTCACGGTCGTCCATCTCTGATCTGTAGTTTCCATAGAAAAAAGCTGAGTCACAAACTGGGATAGATTGTTCTCAATTTTTGCAACCATTAGTGTAACATTTGAATGCTCCTCAAACCCTCCGGTAGAAACTTCAGGAGAGGAGGAGAGCTTCCAAGATGGCGCTCTGAACAGACGTGCTGGAGAAAGGCTCCCGACATTTCAGCGTTTTCTAATTTCATCATGCCCCACACCAAGAGAAAAGCACGGGTTAGAAGGGCGGAGAATTCCTCTACACCTCTACAAACATCTCAGCCCCGAATAGGCAGCTTTTTCCCAGCAATACCGCCACTAACCCCGGGAGATCAGGTCGCTGGAGGACTGATTATGGAGCGTGAGCCATCTTCCCAGACCGAAATATCTCTGAGTCCCGGATCACCGGTGAGACCAGCGCCCCCAGGCCAAGCGGAATTATTGAGACAGAGGGAAGCCGCCGACCCGCCCGAGGGAACTCGAGGCAGAGAAGGAGCGGCACGGCAGCGTGAAACAACTGCAGGTTTTACCACCATGGAGCCTCAGATGACGGTACAGTCCCGGGGAGGAATAGGTGGAGAGGGACTGGACTTTACTGCAAGGCTCGGCACTACTGGCCTAGAGGAAAATGCTGGCAGAGCATTGGGTGGAGGAGGCGTTAATGGGGCTCAGGAAGCTCCTAAACTGGAACTGATATTAAATCCTACGGAGGATATATCTTTTGTGACAATATGGGGTGCGCTCCAATTGTTGAAAAAGCAATATTGGGACTTACCAAGGAAGTTTTGGATGTAAAACACCAAGTTAAACAAAATGCTGGTGAAATAGTTCAGCAGAAGCAAAAATTGAAAAAAATGGAGGTTCGGTTAACTGAAATGGAGAAGGTTCAGACCACGAATATCCAAAGTGAAAATGAAGTGAATAGAAGGTTGGAAAACATTGAAAACAACATGAGAGCACATAATTTACGCTTCTTAAATTTCCCAGTTTTGAAAAATATTGCATCATTGGATCTATTCAAGCTTTACATTGCACAGGTATTGAAAGTACCAGAAGCAATGAAGCCTGTAATAACTAAGGCTTATTACCTCTATCCAAATCAACAAAGTTCTGGAAATCAAGACGAACAATCATTACCTGATTTATCAATATTACTTGATTCGTCTCAAGAATTGGTAGTAGGGCAAAGGAGACCTTTGTTAGTCTCCTTTGCATTTTTGATGGATAAAAATAATATTTTTAAGCATTTCTTTTGAAATAGTCAAGCTTTATTTTTTTGGTCACAAAGTTTGGTGTTACTCTGATTTGGTAAAACAAACCCAGATTAGAAGGAAATCCTTCTTAAATATGAGGGAGAAGGTTTTACACATAGGTGCAAAGTTCAAATTGAGTTTCCCCTGTAAGTATCGTATATACTACCAAGATCAGATTTATGTCTTTATGGAACCTGTAGAGTTAAGGTCCTTTTTGAATTCCCATAACCCTCCTAATTAGATCCAGTGCTTGTGTGATAGATAGGAAAACAGTGACGGACCTGTTTAGACCGCCATGTGAATTTGATATATAAAATTTCTTGTTAAATATGCTCCTTTGTTTTCCAAGCTCTCCCGTATTTCTTTTATTATCTTAAGTGCAGAAAACTTGATCAATTGTTATTGTAACAATAATTCTTTACCTTATAAGTATTATGCCTCTCTGTACTTAAGAAATTGCTTCAAACAAGTGGATACTTGTATTTATATATTAAAATTCAATAAATAAAGAATTAAAAAAAGAAAACTTCAGGAGAGGAACAGGATCCCTTGTGATCCAGAGAGCAGAATCTTATTTACAGGACCAACTTCAGTCAAGGAAGACCCTGGCACGGGTTCCCTCATCAGACATCAAACTGGATGGAGATCCCACAGCAGGAGAGGAATTAGATAATGACGAAACATCAATGACTTGGTGGTTGAGAGGGAGGGAGATTCTCACCCGGATTCTGCGCAAATACAGAAGAAGGATTCTCTGCCGTCATTGCCCAGAATGGGCCGCTGAGAGGACTGTAGGCCATGTGCATCCATTGGCCCTCGAACAACTGCCTTTGATGGTGAAGAAGCCCATACTTCAAATTTTCATTTTTTCCCCCATCCGGGACAGAA